>NC_135237.1:128619214-128946714 GCF_051348905.1 Ranitomeya variabilis
AATCTGTATTCAGTGAGGATAGATCTTTCCATCAGCGAAATAGGAGCTGACAGTTGGTGCTTTTACAATTCCATGGAGAGGGGAGAAGCTAGTGGTAGATACAGATATTCAGCTGCAAGCTCTCCAGAAACTATAGTTACAGTTCTCCATAGAACTTTATGAGCACCAACTATCTTCTCCTATCTCAGTAATGTGAAAATCTGTATTCACTGAAAGAATTTTCATACTGTCTAAAAATAAAGTAATTTAATAACTTGAGAATACCCTTTTAAGTGTTGCTGTCAACAAGTGGATGTATGAGATAAAGCGTCAAGTGTGCATGCTTTTACCATTGGTCTCGTCACTTGTAATGTACATTTCAATTACCAATATGAAAATAAACAATTAGTTATGTAACAGAAGTACGGAATAGAAAGCTGCAACACAGATGGCCCAGATGTTCACCAACTCTCATTATATTACGCCATAAATCATGCCTAAACTGGTTATTTTTAAAACATTGTCCTATTTATTGTTCTATATTATCCTGTCTCACTTTAATATTCAGTCTATTCTATGTAGCTTACTAAGGAACAACAAGGAAACTATTTTGTTGCTAAAGGGATATTGCAGCTAGAATCACTGAATGGGTAAAATCACACGAGCTTATAAAAAAATCGGTCAGTTTCATCCAGTAAAGTGGGATGATGTTTTTTATAACTTGTCATCCATATTTCATCTGTATGCAATAATTTTTTTTGCAGCAACAGCTATTAATCATTTACAAGACCATTACATTTTCTATGTTACAGAATTGCAATGTATCCGTAAAAATCAGATGCTATACTGTGGTTCCGTATGGCATCCAATTTTTTAACGTACTCATAGACTTGAATGGATGAGTCTTATACTAGTTATGGAAGAAACTAGTGCATGCTGTAATTTTTTTTTCACATGCAGATTTGGTAAGTGCAAAAAATTGCTGACCTGCACTGCCCCAATAAGTAATTGCTGTCTGTTTTTTCATGGATAGGACTCGGACCGAAAATACGGTTGTATGAACGAGTTCAATAAGTGATGAATGCTAAATCTTAGGAGTCAAAATGTAAAAGAGCTTGGCAGTTTCCATCACACCTTTAGGGTATGTGTCCACGTTCAGGATTGCATCAGGATTTGGTCAGGATTTTCCATCAGTATTTGTAGCCAAAACCAGGAGTGGGTGATAAATACAGAAGTGGTGCATATGTTTCTTTTATACTTTTCCTCTAATTGTTCCACTCCTGGTTTTGGCTACAAATACTGATGGAAAATCCTGACCAAATCCTGATGCAATCCTGAAAGTGGACACATACCCTTAGACTTTGAATGGAGCAGCAAGGCCTAAAGTTTTCACCAACAAACAAAATAATCAGTGCCAGAAAAAATCAATTCACCGACCAAAGCACTATCTCGAAATAAAGTAACTTAATTAAAACTTCACTTTTAATGATATATTAAAAAACAACAAAGTGAATAATATGTAACATACAAACAAACAAAGTCCAACAATTATCTGCTGTCTTGACTACAAAGGGAAGTGTAGAGGAGTCCTAATAAATATTTGTTGTTTCCCTACCTTGCTTGATGTTGGCACCCTAGGACCTGCGCTGTGGTGCCCCCGCTCACCGTTGACTCTCCCTAATACGCCCTATTAGGCCCTGAAGTGAGGGAAAGGACAATAATATACATATACACATCAAATGGCAGAACAAAGTACTGTCTAGGCTAATAATTCAGAACTTGAAGAGATGTAGAGTTGTCACATAATTACATTCCAATCAGAATATAAATTATTTTAGGGGAGGACCCAATGAGGAAAGGAATGATATAGACAGGTGAACAATCAATAACACCATATGTATTACACCTATTTTCAGTTTTAATAAATAGCCTCCTGTCTCATAAGAAATGGGTGATTTTCAGAGAGGGTAGTGGCCACCAATATCGATCCTTTTTTAATGGGTATGGTGTCCGGGTACCAAGTTATTGCAATAACTATGAACCGGCCCCAGCATACGGTGGTCTCACTACTCCCGGGTCTCGGGGCAATCGTACCCTCCTTATACAACTATTGCACCAATTTTGCAGTAACTTATCACCCTAAATTCAAGAAACATACATATAAGCCAATAGAACAATGAAATATGTGTCTCTCAATATCTGTTTATACTTTGCAAGGCGGGAAATACAGTGGGGAAGAAAAGTCAGCCACCAATTGTGCAAGTTCTCCCACTTAAAAAAAATGAGAGAGGCCTGTAATTGACATTATAGGTAGACCACAACTATAATAACAGCAAAAAAGTGTTTGGCACCACTGCGTCGCCATTACCTCAAAGAGATGAAATGAGGTTACCCACACTAAATCATGAAGGCCATATAGCCTCCAAAAACACCGCTGTAGGTGCTTAATCCATATGGAAAAAAAAGACATACAGGAAATCCACAATAAACAAAGAAAATAATGGATGGCACTCACCAATGCATTTTTTTCCTAGCTTTATTAAATGTTGTGCGGCTCAGGCACGGGAGACATGTGCAAAGTACGGACTACAGCTTTTTCGCACTTCAGCGGGTCCACAACTATGAGAGTCAAAATGAGACAACAAATCCAGAAAATAACCTTGTATGATATGATAAGATTTATTTTGCAAATTATGGTGGAAAATAAGTATTTGGTCATTAACAAAAGTTCATCTCAAAATTTTGTTATGTATCCTTTGTTGGCAATGACAGTAGTCAAACGTTTTCTGTAAGTCTTCACATGGTTGGCACACACTGTTGGTGGTATGTTGGCCCGTTCATCCATGCAGATCTCCTCTAGAGCAGTGATGTTTTGGGCCTGTCACTGGGCACCACTGACTTTCAACTCCCTCCAAAGGTTTTCTATGGGGTTGAGATATGGAGACTGGCTAGGCCACTCCAGGACCTTCAAATGCTTCCTACGAAGCCATTCCTTGGTTGTCCTGGCGGTGTGCTTGGGATCATTATCATGCTGAAAGACCCATACACATTATATCTTCAATGCCCTTGCTGATAGAAGGAAGTTTGCACTCAAAATCTCACAATACATGGCCCCATTCATTCTTTCATGTACATGGATCTGTCGTCCTGGTCCCTTAGTAGAGAAACCGCTCCAAATCATGATGTTGCCACCCCCATGCTTCACAGTAGGTATGGTGTTCTTTGGATGCAACTCAGCATTCTGTTTCCTCCAAACACGAATAGTTTTGCTTTTACCAAACAGTTCAACTTTGATTTCATCAGACCATATGACATTCTCCCAATACTCTTCTGGATAATCCAAATGCTCTCTAGCAAACTTCAGATGGGCCTATACATGTACTCGCATAAGGACTGGGACACGTCTGGCACAGCAGGATCTGAGTCCCTAGTGGCGTAGTGTGGTACTGATGGTAGCCTTTGTTACAGTGGTCTCAGCTCTAAGCAGGTCATACACTAGGTCCCCCGTATGATAATGTAACTTTTGCTCACCGTTCTTGTGATTATTTTGACTCCACAGGGTGAGATCTTGCATGCAGCCCCAGATCAAGGGAGATTATCAGTGGTCTTGTGTGTCTTCCATTTTCTTATTATTGCTCTCACAGTTGATTTTATCACACCAAGCTGCTTGCCTATTGCAGATTCAGTCTTCCCAGCCTAGTGCAGGGCTACAATTTTGTTTCTGGTGTCCTTCGACAGCTCTTTGGTCTTCACCATAGTAGAGATTGGAATGTGACTGTTTGAGCTTGTGGACAGGTGTCTTCTATACTGATAACAAGTTCAAACAGGTGCCATTACTACAGGTAATGAGTGGAGGACAAAGGAGCCTCTAAAAGAAGAAGTTACAGTTCTGTGAAAGCCAGAAATCTTGCATGTTTTTAGGTGACCAAATACTTATTTTCCACCATGATTTGCAAAATAAATCTTGCCAAATCAGACAAGGTGATTTTCTGGATTTGTTTTCTCATTTTGACTCTCATAGTTGTGGTCTACCTATGATGTCAATTACAGGCCTCTCCCTTTTTTTTAATTGAGAGAACTTGCACAATTGGTGGCTGACTAAATAAATTTTTTCCCCACTGTTAGTATTTCCCTACCTTGCTGTGGAGATTAGCACCCTAGGACCTGCGCAGATGGTTCCCCCGATCGACGCCGACTCCCCCTAGTATGCCCTATTAGGCCCTGTGACGTACTAAGGGAGAGATATATGCAGCGCCCCAGAGTCCTGGTCGTTGCAGTACTGTGGCTCCGCCACTATGGGGAGCTATGGTACGTTTGATGGCACTGAAGGAGTTCATCTGATCAGGTATCACAGACACCAATACATTTCACAGTCGGGCCTCTGGGGGGAGCTAAGGGTTCTATTCACTAGGCCACTCCCCACCATAGTGGGTAAACTGGGGGTCAGGCAGGAAGTTAGATCAGAAAGCTGACTGGGTTGGAACCAGGCAACACCTTGTGGCAGAGGGTGTTGTGGGGGAAGATACAGTAGGGTCTCTGTCAGGGGTGGGATCCTGACAGAGGCTTGGCAACTTGAGCGAACGTAACGGGACCGTGCCTGCTCAGGATAGCGGCGGTGCCCAAGGAAGGATCAGAAGCGAGATAGATTGTGCTGAGTGAGAAACGAGATCAAGGCAATAAGGAGAATACCAGTAGGGGTCGTGCTGCAAGACCGAGGCAACACCCTACTGAGGCGCACTACCGGTGGCCGGAACGCCGAGGGAGTATTACAACATTGAGCTTCAAGCGATACTCTAAACAGCGGCAGGACATTTAGTCTAAGGCGGGCTGTCTCACTTAAATCACCTATGCAGTCTTGGGGGGCAACTTGTGGAGAGGGGCGACTCTAGGGTCCCGGAAGAGCTCCAAGCCTACCCGTCAAACGGGTGCTGTCCCAACCGTAACATCAGGGAGGGACGGAGGATTAGCAGAACATCATCTAATCGAGTTGTGAGGGAACTTAAGAAACAGACACAACAGTTGTGGGGACTTTCCGTAAGCACAGCAGGGAAGGACCGCAACACATAGCGCTAGAAGGAAGGCACAGATTTCCACCTGCTAAGAGAACTCTGGAGGTGCCATTGGACCGGCCGGACTTGCGCAGCCTGGTTATCCAGATTCTGGACTGAGGACCCACAGATCTTCAGTAAAGAGGTAAAGAGACTGCAATCTGGTGTCCTCGTTATTTACTGCACCGCACCACTACAACCTCATCACCATTCTCCGCTATACCTATCACTGTACGCCCCTCGGCAGGGTCACGGACCGGGCCTAGCCACCGTGACAACCCCAGAGCAGAGACTCAGAGGTCCGGTACCGGGTACCCCTCGGCCCTGCGGCAGTGGTGGCGTTGCAATTTTGGCGTCACGAACAGGATCTACTTAAGCCTGAAAAATCAGGTCATGTTTGCCTTGGAACTGTGATTTATTATACTTGGACTGTACTTTGTTGCAAAGACTGTGCTGTGTCATTTACTGCCAAAACTCCCGCCAAAAGTCGCCGCCATTGCAGCGCCACGGGGAGCGCAGAGGGAGAAGAAGGGCGTGCCATGGGAGGAGATTACCAAAGCGGCGCCAGAAGTAGCGACCGCCCCCTCCGACTCCTGCTGCGAGAGGACGACCTACCCAGCAGCAGAGGAGAACCGCCCCCTGACTTGCAACGGCGGGAACGAGGTGAAGGAGGAGCTCGACCTCGGAGAAATGGCGGAGCCAGGTGCATGCATTGCCGCCGAATGCCCGACAGCGACGATGAGCAGCAAGTGCCCGAGCCACAGCGAGGTGATCCTGGCCTGCCCCTGCCCATCAGAGACGGACTTGCGTCCACCGCCGGTGAAGGACCTGAACTCCTTGGAGCCGCCGGTGGAGGAGCCGAGCTTACCTATCCCAGCCACGGAGCCATGGAGGGCGGAGCCACATCCAGAGACCACTCCGGAAGAGCCGCGGTCCGGGCTGCAGCCGATTCCAGTGTCCTTGTCAACGGACCGGAGCGACAACGGTGGAATCACATCAGGCGCAGGTATGGACGGCATCCTTACTCCCCTGGCCGATTCTGCTCTCCCGACCGATCCGGCTCCACTGACCGATCCCGCTCCTGTGACCGCTCCTCACCCCAGCAATAATCGTTCCTTCTTGGTGGAGCGGGTGATCCTCACCTCTAACGCGATGGGGAAACTAGTGCCTCCGCTACCAACCAAGATGGGAGAACCCATAGATGTGGGCCTAGACGGGGTGATCCTCCGGTGGGACACCCCCTGGACCGGGCCGGATGGAACCCGGGAGGATGGCCTCACCCTTGCGGTACTTACCTGGGAACAGTATAAGCAATGTCTAATACAACACTGGAAAGATCGAGACGAGACCGAACAACATGACACACAACGTAGGAAGTCTGCGCCCGGCAGGAAAGACGTGGTAAAGCGGGGAACTGTGCTGGCCTACCACCCGAAGAGGGGATGGGGCTCCATACAGGAACCGGGGCTACCAACTGATGTCTTTGTTACTAGTTACAACGTGAAAACCCCCTGCTGCAGTCGAGATGGTGACCCATTACAAAGGGGGGATCAGGTGACCTACACCCGTCATCGGAATGCACAAGGATGGTGCGCCCGGAACGTTCGACGGTGTGAACCTGAGAGAGCGCCCCCTGTTGCCCCGATCATGACTGATCCCGATTTGCCAGATCTTGTTCCTATCACCACTGTATGCCTTGTAGCGGCTACTGAACTTGCAAGCAGGATTAGCCTTCAAATCCAGACACCGGCTGATCTGATGGCGCCTGAGAGACCAACTACCAGCATGGGCGCTGCCTCAGCCAGGGGTGGGGAACCACCTTCTGTACCGAAAGATGAGTAAGATAATACTACTCTTAAAATATGTAAATAGTTCTTTAACTGTTTGCTCGTTTCCTGTTTTGCTGCTAAACCCGTTCAGGGTTAACTTTTAAAGGGATTCCTTTGTTGACCCGGGATCCCTATTGTTTTGTTTATTTTTCTGAGTTTTTGCACAAAGTTTCCAGAACTGCCGCAATCATGAACAGTGCATGATACAAACTTCTTGTAAATAGTTTGCACCTTATTAAAGGTGCTCCCTACTGGTTTTACTTCAAAAAGGACTCTTTGTGAAGATACCACACTGGAACCTTTGTTGAGTACGGACTGGTAGCTTGAGAAGACATGCTACCTCATAGAGACTTGGTCCCCTCTTAAAGGGGACGTTCATGTGTTGCACTTAGAGAATAGTATTGCTTTAAGACTGAGAGATAGCAATAATGTTTCGATAAAGAGAACGTGATGATAATGTTTATGTGAGAAAGTTATATGTATCCAACTAGTTAATTGTAAAGAAATGCTGATGATGTTCCCTGAAAGAAAGTGAAAGCTAGAAGAAGGTTTAATGTTCTATAGAAAATGTTTGGAAGATAACGAGGACAGAAGGTGAACCCTGAGTCCTCCTAGGAGTCATGTAGAGATGGCTCGGTGCTCTTAAACTGAAAGTAATGTTATGTTCTATACTGTGTATAGTAGTTGAAAAGACAGAAGGCTCGGGCTGAAAGGAGCGGTCCTGTAAGAAAGGAGAGGCAGTAGGTCTGGCGCCGTTAGGACAGGCGGTCCTGCAGATTTAAAGAAGGAGAATGTAAAAGTTAAATTGCCTTATAATGTGATTATAAGAAGGTCTTTAGCGGATTCAGAGTGTACGTCCTTAAAGGCAATGTTAAATTATTGTTCAACAAGTTTGTACTAGTAGAATACCCGGTTGGGTAAGAAAAGTTATTTATATTATTTATAGCATGTTGCTATGATATTTAACCATGTTGGTAACGTTCAAGTGTCCTCACCTCCCATAAAGGGAAGCTCTGTTTAAATATACTTATTGTTATTGCACTCAACAAAACTGTATGTCTTTTTGCTAACTTGTATTGTTGTTTTCTTCTCAGTCCCGGAGTACTGTGTTTAACCAGGGGGGAGTGCAGCGCCCCAGAGTCCTGGTCGTTGCAGTACTGTGGCTGCGCCACTATGGGGAGCTATGGTACGTTTGATGGCACTGAAGGAGTTCATCTGATCAGGTATCACAGACACCAATACATTTCACAGTCGGGCCTCCGGGGGGAGCTAAGGGTTCTATTCACTAGGCCACTCCCCACCATAGTGGGTAAACTGGGGGTCAGGCAGGAAGTTAGATCAGAAAGCTGACTGGGTTGGAACCAGGCAACACCTTGTGGCAGAGGGTGTTGTGGGGGAAGATACAGTAGGGTCTCTGTCAGGGGTGGGATCCTGACAGAGGCTTGGCAACTTGAGCGAACGTAACGGGACCGTGCCTGCTCAGGATAGCGGCGGTGCCCAAGGAAGGATCAGAAGCGAGATAGATTGTGCTGAGTGAGAAACGAGATCAAGGCAATAAGGAGAATACCAGTAGGGGTCGTGCTGCAAGACCGAGGCAACACCCTACTGAGGCGCACTACCGGTGGCCGGAACGCCGAGGCAGTATTACAACATCGAGCTTCAAGCGATACTCTAAACAGCGGCAGGACAGTCAGTCTAAGGCGGGCTGTCTCACTTAAATCACCTATGCAGTCTTGGGGGGCAACTTGTGGAGAGGGGCGACTCTAGGGTCCCGGAAGAGCTCCAAGCCTACCCGTCAAACGGGTGCCATCCCAACCGTAACATCAGGGAGGGACGGAGGATTAGCAGAACATCATCTAATCGAGTTGTGAGGGAACTTAAGAAACAGACACAACAGTTGTGGGGACTTTCCGTAAGCACAGCAGGGAAGGACCGCAACACATAGCGCTAGAAGGAAGGCACAAATTTCCACCTGCTAAGAGAACTCTGGAGGTGCCATTGGACCGGCCGGACTTGCGCAGCCTGGTTATCCAGATTCTGGACTGAGGACCCAGAGATCTTCAGTAAAGAGGTAAAGAGACTGCAATCTGGTGTCCTCGTTATTTACTGCACCGCACCACTACAACCTCATCACCATTCTCCGCTATACCTATCACTGTACGCCCCTCGGCAGGGTCACGGACCGGGCCTAGCCACCGTGACAACCCCAGAGCAGAGACTCAGAGGCCCGGTACCGGGTACCCCTCGGCCCTGCGGCAGTGGGGGCGTTGCATATATACAGACAGTGTACAAATATACAAAGCAGAATATAATCTAAGGCTGCTGTTAGATCTCAGAAGATGCCTCAAAATTATGAGGCAGTCCCTCAAGTGTAGTCTGGAGAGACAATATTATTATGAACAAACAGGGTATATTGGGAGGGACCCCCACCTTACTGATGGTTTACAAGTAGGTACAGTACCACAAATATATTGTTACAATGATAATTCACAAATCACCCAATACAAAGGTTAAACATGAAATCCCACTACTCGCCCAATCATAGGAGAGAAAAATCACTTCCCCCACCAATGGTGCACCAAAATGCTATAACAAACTATCACCCAAGCATACTGAGACATACACAAAAAAACAAAAGAGCAAATCAGTACGTATTTCTCGACACATTTCTCCCACAATTGGTTCATCAGGAGATAGATAGTGCTTCGGTCAGGGAGCAGCAAGGCACAGACTCAGCCGCTGCTTCATTGAAACTTCTGGCTGCTGTTTTGTAACTGGACGGAATAAAGTTTTGTAAGTAGTGTACCGGGGTGTGTTCCTCAGAATACAGGAAAGTCATGGGTGAGAACACCGACTCCTACACAGTTCACTCTCTATATTTATTTTACTTAGTTATGTGGATGACTCAGAAAATAGAAAACATTCAAAACATTATAAAGACATTCAACTGGGAGGCAAAGACCTTTGTGCTGCACAATGTGGTTCCCAAACAATCTGTGCCTACTTTACTTTCTATAAAACTACCTAGTGGCGTGCCTGAATAAACCAGCCGCCTGTTACCTGTTATGACCCTGGGAACTGGGTAAATTACAGTACATTAGACTAATGTACAGATTTGCCAGCGGTATAACACAACAGATTATAATTTTACAATCAATTACTTCTATCCCCCAACCAAATATCCCTTTTATGTCCCGATGTGACTTTAATGAACTCAGAGGAATAGTCCTTCCTCAACTATACCAAAAATACCTGTTATGCCAAGGCAGGCGGAGCGAGGTTAGTGAACCCACTAGACCACAGAGAAACCTGTGGAAGCTGAACTCTAGGAACCAGCCAGACAAGGATGTCAGATGAATTGCAGGGCTTTATTGAGGCACTTGAACTGGAGAACCCACAAGGGAGAACCCTCTGGACTGAAACATCAAATTCCCCCAAGGAAGCACCGGCGAGCAAACCCCTTAACAGGGATTGACCCGGCACAGCCAAAGAGGTTCAAGTGCAGCAGTTCCAAGACCAGAGGATCCGACCTAAGAGGAACAGTGGAACTGAGGAGGAAGGAGCGAGAGGTCCAGGGAACCAGAGAAGATGAACCAGAAGGTCCAGAAGGTACCGTAAGAGTCTGCAGGTAGATGGTAGAAAGGCAGGACACTGGTACTAGGAGGAAACACTGGGTATTAGATCAATGCAAGACAAGACTAAACAAGCAGACGCTGGTCTTGGACATGAGAACGGCAACTTAGAACAATGCACAAAGTTGCCTAGGCACCTCCCAAAGGAAGTGAGGGCCTTAAGTATACACAGGCCTCTCAGCGATTGGCTGAGAGGTGAGTACAGGAAAAGGGGGCACTGGCCCTGTAAATCATTTGACAGCAGCCACCCTATGCTCGCTCCCATGCAACCCGGAAGAGAGTTGGTGGCAGAGAGACGTCGGGAAGATGCTGCAGCCTGAGGGAACATCACGGGAGCACGGACAGGTTAAGTAAGATTGCGGGGAACAGGGGAATGCCTGTGACCAGACGGGGCCCGATCTTCCTGTATCCTGGAGACAGGTCCCGCCAACCAAATCGTTACAATACCCTAACAGTTAACCAAATGCAATGGCAATTTAGCCATAAATGAAGTCTATCGAAGTTGAACAATTATCCCATACTATAATGTTCCTCAGAAACTCTCTCCTGGAACAAAAAAAAAGTTAAAGTTTGGTATGAAGTCCATTGCATGCATGCACCTAGACATGGGTAAGGATTCTTAATAGTGGAACAAAGAAAGAACAAGACTGCAAATCAGAGGCATAGCTAAAGTTTTGGCTCGGGGGGCAAAAATTCTGATTGGGCCCCTAACCAGGTAACCTTGATTATAACTGGGTGACGCACCTTAATAGTGGATGTAGGATAACCTCGGCAGATGACCATGCTGTTGCTGAAAATAATCTCTATATAAAGACCAACATGGATGTTACCGCCATATGGTTAGTGGTAGATACCAGTCCTACGGAACATATAAGAGATTACTGCACAGTTATAGATGATGATGTATAGCTGACGTTCTTTCTGATAGAATCGTTCACTTTTCCCATATTTTCCATCTGGCCCAGACCGACATGACAACTTCTCCAACCAGGACTCGACTGCAGAGAATACAACAAAGACACATTTCATGTCTCATATTTTCAGCACTGTCCCCATCTATCCCCAACCTGCACAACCTCCTCATTCTGTTGGTACCCCAATGCTGCTGCCGTATGTGTCCCTATTACTGCACCTGCTGTGTGGTTCTCTGTGCCCTCTAAATTCTAAAGCAACCCTCTAGAATATAGTAATGCTGGGTGCAAGTGCCCTAGAATACAGTGCCCATGTTTTGTCCCCTAGAAAGTAATAGTGCCCTTTGTGTGCCTCTTTCACAGTCACAGTAACCTGAATTCCCCTATAACAGTAAGTGCCCACTTTACATTTAATAATGTCCCGAGTCTCCCCCCATTCAGCTCCCCTATACACAGTATGATGCTCTCTTATACACAGTATAATGCCCCCTCACTGTGTATATAGGGGAATGCATTATACAACATAGAGTCTGCCTATGGGGAGTGCATTATACAATATAGAGTCTGCCTATGGGGAGTACATTATACAATATAGAGTCTGCCTATGGGGAGTACATTATACTATATGGAGGCCTATGGGGAGTGCATTATGCTGTGTTGAGGACTATCTGGTGCATTATACTATATGGAGGCTATCTAAGGGACCATCATACAGTGTGGAGATTACAGTGCTGGGGCCATCATGCAGTGTTGGAGCCATCAAACAGTTTGGAGATACTAAGAGGTCAGTATATATATCCTCCTCCACCTCCTCTGCTGAGCACCTGCTCTTTAATAGTCTCAGGGTTCTGTTTGAAGCACAGAGAGCATCATGAAGACCAAGGAACACAACAGGCAGGTCCGTGATACTTTTGTGGAGAAGTTTAAAGCCAGATTTGGATACAAAATGATTTCCAAAATTTTAAACTACAATGATCCCAAGGAGCAATGTGCAAGCGATCATATTGAAATGGAAGGAGTATCATACAACTGCAAATCTACCAAGACCCGGCCGTCCCTCTAAACTTTCATCTCAAACAAGGAGAAGACTGATCAGAGATGCAGCCAAGAGGCCCATGATCACTCTAGATGAACTGCAGAGATCTACAGCTGAGGTGGGACAGTCTGTCCATAGGACAACAATCATTCGTACACTGCACAAATCTGGCCTTTATGGAAGAGTGGCAAAAAGAAAGCCATTTCTCAAAGATATCCATAAAAAGTGTCATTTAAAGTTTGCAACAAGCCACCTGGGAGACACACCAAACATGTGGAAGAAG
This sequence comes from Ranitomeya variabilis, assembly GCF_051348905.1. Classification (NCBI taxonomy): domain Eukaryota; kingdom Metazoa; phylum Chordata; class Amphibia; order Anura; family Dendrobatidae; genus Ranitomeya; species Ranitomeya variabilis. Next base: position 128,631,933 of record NC_135237.1, read on the forward strand.
GTGCTCTGGTCAGATGAAACCAAAATCGAACATTTTGGCTACAATGCCAAACGATATGTTTGGCATAAAGGCAAGATAGCTCATCACCCTGAACACACCATCCCCACTGTCAAACATGGTGGTGGCAGCATCATGGTTTGGGCCTGCTTTTCTTCAGCAGGGACAGGGAAGATGGTTAAAATTGATGGGAAGTTGGATGGAGCCAAATAAGGACCATTCTTGAAGAAAACCTGTTTGAGTCTGCAAAAGAACCGAGACTGGGACGGAGATTTGTCTTCCAACAAGACAATGATCCCAAACATAAAGCAAAATCTACAATTGAATGGTTCACAAATAAACGTATCCAGGTGTTAGAATGGCCAAGTCAAAGTCCAGACCTCAAATCCAATCGAGAATCTGTGGAAAGACCTGAAAACGGCTGTTCACAAATGATCTCCATCAAACCTCACTGAGCTCGAGCTGTTTGCCAAGGAACAATGGGCAAGAATTTCAGTCTCTTGATGTACAAAACTGATAGAGACATACCCCAAGTGACTTGCAGCTGTAACCACAGCAAAAGGTGGCGCAACAAAGTATTAAGTTAAAGGGGCCGAATAATATTGCACGCCCCACTTTTCAGTTTTTGAATTTCCACAAAAATTTTAAATAACCAATACATTTCGTTCAACTTCACAATCGTGTTCTATTTGTTGTTGATTCTTCACCAAAAATTTACATTTGGTATCTTTATGTTTGAAGCATGATATGTGGGAAAAGGTTGAAAAGTTCCAAGGAGCCGAATGCTTTCGCAAGGCATTGTACTTTCTGGATGGAGTGGGATATTGATGATTTCTCTCCTTCCTTCAGAAGCTAGTCTCTATTCACGGTTTAAAACCTATCCCAGATACAGAGAAAGACCTTATTGCCTACATTACTGAACTAGGTCTGAGATATTACACTTAGTGATGAAAACACATCAACACTAAAGATGAGCGGTGTTCGAGTTGAACTGTTCGCCAATTTCAAATTCGAGCTGTTTTGGGCGGTGTTCGAGTCGTTCATCGAACTCGAACAATTTGCTTAAAATTCGGCTGTTCGAGTTTCTGTTCGATAACTGTTCGTTCACCAAAAGCCTAACTTGATTTGCACATTAAAACTGTTTATCATTGTTAATAGACTGTTTCAGTGTATAGTGGGTGGGGGATAGATCTGTGCTGAAATAATGCCGATATCCATTTTTTTTTCTTTCCCGCATTTACAGTGGGGCGGTACAGTCTCTCAGCCTATCAGCAGTGCACACACACAGCAATGTGCATGTGATGCACACAAGCAAGGACATGTGTCATTGGCTGTGTATGTCACATGTCCTTGCCCTATAAGAACCAGCCATTTTCCCCATTGCCACCATTTCCTCATTGCTGCAGCTTAGTGTTAGACTGCACCGCCGCTGAGGTGGGCGCTATACAGTCTAAGAGTGTTTTTTGCAAGCAAATTTTCTGTTAGATAGAGAGAGATAGGTTTAGGGAGTCGGGACTAGTTGTAATATCAGCCCTTTTCAGGGTAGGTTACAGCAGTTCATAGCACTTTTTGCCAGGCAGGTCTGTGCCAGTGCTGTGCAAGTGTTTTTCATAGCATTTGGTGTAATCTAGCTCAGCCAATCCTTTTGGGCTAGTAGCATTGTCTGGTAGTCATCTGAGTAGCCCGTCTGTGAAGCTAGCTACACCGCCTGTGTATCTAAATTTTTACTGCATCTAACCCAGTAAATAGTTTTGGGCCTAGGAGCAGTGTCTGCACGTCAGCGGAGTACTGTAGCCCACCTGTGAAGCTAACTACACTGCCTGTGTATCTAAATTTTTTCTGCATCTAACCCAGTAAATCCTGCAGAGCTGTTTACTCATACTATAGCCTGGGAATCAGAGGTCTGCTTCAGAGCTTCTGTGAATCCAGATGAGGAAATGATCTGCACTGATGCCCAGAATCTTTGTGAGTCGGATCCAGGCCCAGATGAAGAAGGTTCTGAGCATAATGTAGACCCTCGTTCCCAAACTGTAACTCCTGTTGGTGGAGACAATGAGGAAGATGATGATGAGACTGAGACACCTGATTGGAATGAAAACTTGACTTTTCGGTCAGGGCAGGAAGAGGTTGGCTCTGAGGATGACGGGTGTGAGAACACACAGGATGATGATGACAAGGTTGGAGACCCCACTTACTGTCAACCCACAGTCTGCCAGTCCATGAGGTCAGCAGAGGAGGTGGAGGAGGATGCTAGTGACGAGTCTGAGGATAAGGTTAGGTTGCGCCTTCCTGGACAGAGACGGAGTACTGGAAACACGTTAACAACTGCATCCTCATCCCCAACTGTGCCTCTGAGCAGAAGTCGTGGTGGCTCTTCAGGTCGCACGGGCTCTAAGCCTTGCATAGCTTGGGCATTTTTTGAGATTGCAAAGGATGACCCAACTCATGTTGTCTGTAAGATTTGTCACCAAAATCTCAGTAGAGGCCAAAAAATGACTAGTTTGAGTACTTCATGCATGAACCGTCACATGGATATGAGGCATAAGTTGCAGTGGGAAGCTCACTGTGCTACAATGCAGCCTAGTGGGCCGAGTCAGCCACCATCTGCCCCATCAAGTGCATCCGTGTCCTCTTCATCCTCTGTGACTGTGGGGACCGCAGTCGCACATCGTTTTGGACGAAGATCTTCCACCTCTTTACCCGCAACAGCCAGTGTGATTGGCAGGTCGTCAGGACATTTGCAAGTGGAAACACCTGCTGGTGTTCAGCAATCTCTGACATCGAGACCACATTTTGATCAAGGCAGCATAACATCTCCGCCTGTACCTTCCTCACAGACCAGCAGTTTGCCGGGGACACCCTACTCAACCCCGTCTAAACACGGCAGCCAGCCCTCAGTCCCTCAGATGTGGACAAGTAAAAGACCATTTCCTCTTAACCATGACAAAGCTAAGAGGTTGAATTTCACCATCTGCAAGCTGTTGGCTACCGAAATTCTGCCATTCTGCCTGGTGGACACAGAGGATTTTCGAGACCTTATGTCCATCGCAGTGCCCCAGTACCAGATGCCCAGTCGCCACTACTTCTCAAAGAAAGCTGTGCCTGCGCTACACCAGCATGTCACACACAACATCACCACTTCCTTGAAACTCTGTGTGTGACAGGGTGCATTTCACCACAGACACTTGGACGAGTAGACATGGACAGGGACGTTACATGTCGGTGACTGGGCACTGGGTAACTATGGTGACATCAGGAGAAGGGGCTGCTGTCCATGTCTTGCCATCCCCACGAGTTGCTCTCGGTCCTCCACCTGCACCCAAAGCCTGTCTGGTAATGCCACTCGTGTTCTAACTGCGCAGAAGGAATCCTGCACACCTACTTACTATGCTGTCACCAGGGCTCAACGTCATCAGGCGGTGTTTACATTGAAATGTCTTGGAAATGTGAGTCACACAGCTGAGGAGTTGTGGTCAGCTCTGGAGACCGAGTTCCATTAATGGTTGTCTCCACTCAACCTGCAGCCAGGGAAGGCTGTGTGCGACAATGCTGCAAACCTGGGTGCGGCCCTTCGCCGGTGCAATGTCACACACGTGCCTTGTATGGCTCACGTTTTGAACCTGGTTGACGAGCAATTTTTATCCAACTATCCCGGACTAGATGGGCTTCTGCAGAGGGCACAGTCGCTGTGTGCTCACTTCCGCCGTTCGCATCCCGCAGCTCAACGAGTTACATCTCTACAGAAGTCATTGAGCCTGCCAGTTCACCGGCTGAAATGCGATGTGCCCACATGGTGGAATTCAACTCTGCACATGTTGCAGCGACTGTGGCAGACGAGCCCTGGTGCAAAATGTTATGATGTATAGCCTGGGCCAACAAGATCCAAAGGTGGGGCAAATCATGCTGCAGGAGTGGTCTCAGATCAGGGACCTATGCACCCTTCTGCACAGTTTTGAAATAGCAACGAAGATGTTTAGTGCTGACGATGCCATTATCAGCATGACTATTCCCGTGATTTACATGCTGGAGCACACCTTAAACCATATTCGGAGTCAGGTGGTGGAACAAGAGGAGAAGGAGGAGGAGGACCAGGAGGAGTCATATGTGGTAGGGATAATATCTCCAAGGTCCAGACGGTCGGCAGCACCAAGGCAGCTGACATTGGAGGCTGGGGGAGAGGGATTACCGAGGGTGCATGGTAGCAGCCAAACTTTTGAGGAAGGTGCAGGAGGCGAGGAAGAAGTGGAGGACGAACTGGCGCTGGGTATGGAAGACTCATCAGATGAGAGAGACCTTGATCAAATTTCTGTTGTGCGAGGTTGGGGGGAGAGGGCAGAGGAAGGAAGCATGATTCTCACCTCACCATCACCAAGACAACAAGGACTTGGTCCTCCTGGATGCGCAAGACACATGAGTGCCTTCTTCCTGCACTACCTGCAACATGACCCTCGGATTGTCAAAATCTGAAGTAATGCCGACTACTGGGTTGCCACACTCTTAGATCCCCGGTAAATTTGCCAAAATAATTCCTTCCATAGAAAGGGATTCATGCATGCAGGCGTATAGCAGAGACTGTTACAGAATCTTCCATCTGCTTTTCCACAAAACACCAGTGGTGCACATAGTGAATCTCTGAGTTCTAACTTGCCAACCGTGGGACTATCAAGTCATCACTCAAACCGTAACAGTAACATCATATCTGGTGGTAACAGCAATTTTTTCCAATCGTTTCAACATTTTTTTAGACCATCCTTTGCAAGGCCACAGGAGACAAGAAGTCTAACGCATAGTCAACGCCTAGAGAGGATGGTACAGGAGTATCTCCAAGTTAACATCGATGCCTTGCCTGTGGAACTGGACCCTTGCTCATTTTGGGCTTCCAATCTTGAAAAATGGCCTGAGCTTGCCACTCATGCCTTGGAGATCTTGTCGGGCCCCGCAGCCAGCGTTTTCTTTGAATGTGTGTTCAGCGCTGCTGGTGGTGTGCTGACAGATAAGCGCACGCGGCTGTCCAGTGACAATGTAGACAGACTAACGTTCATCAAGATGAACAAATCCTGGATCCGCAAGGACTTTTCTACCCCTGTGTCATCCTGGGAAGACTAAAAGCTTGATTTTTGAAAATCACCTCACCAACCGTTTTAAAAAAACTCTGGCGAAATTGATGCCACTTAAGTGGTGTCTGTGGCCGAATTTTTGGAAAAAATGGAGACTCCTTTTGGAGTCCCCTTGCTATGTTTTACATGACGTTGCCATTATGAATTCCAGGTGGGTGGGGTCATCTGCAGAGTTGTTTACTCATACTATGGCCTGGGATTCAGAGGTCTGCTCCAATGCTTCAGTGTCTGCTAGTCAGCAGAGTAGCCCACCCATGAAGCAAGCTACACCGCCTGTTTATCTAAGTACTAATTTGTAACTGCATCTAGCCCAGGAAATCCTTTTGGGCCTAGTAGCATTTTGTGCTACTCAGCAGAGTACCCCACCCATGAAGCAAGCTACACCACCTGTTTACCTAAATACTATTTTTTAACGGCATCTAGCCCAGGAAATCCTTTTGGGCCTAGTAGCAATTTCTGCTACTCAGCAGAGTACCCCACCCATGAAGCAAGCTACACAGCCTGTTTATCTAATGACTAATTTTTAACTGCATCTAGCCCAGGAAATCCTTTTGGGCCTAGTAGAATTTTGTGCTACTCAGCAGAGTACCCCACCCCTGAAGCAAGCTACATCGCCTGTTTATCTAATGACTAATTTTTAACTGCATCTAGCCCAGGCAATACTTTGGGCCTAGTAGCAATTTCTGCTACTCAGCAGAGTACCCCACCCATGAAGCAAGATACACCGCCTTCTTCCTTTCTCAATCTAACCCCTCGGCTCTGGGGTGTCCGCTCTCCCTCCAGCTCTCTCCTTCTCACAGGTGGACTACGGCATGTATTCACACTGTGGCGAATCTTTTGGGTCCAGTCATAAGAAGTCGTTGAGGTAATGGATAATATGGGCCCCTTAGAAATGTTCATGATGACCCATTCGAGGAAGCAACAAAATGCCTCAAATAGTGAGCAGGAGAGGGAGCACCCCATGGGCAAACAGTGATCTATGTAGTATGCTCCTTCACAGAAGCAGCCCAATGGGAGGACACTATTCGGAGGCACAGGTAGTAACGCCCCCTCAATGTCTGTTTTGGCCATTAGGATGCCCCTTCCCAACTTATTGACCCGCATGATTGCCTCGTCAAAGGAGGTACAATACATAGTACTGTACTTGGTTCTGCGTCGATGTAGTCGTTTACTGACCTGCCCCTTGGATATGACAAATGGTGGATTAGTCTGAATATATTGGGTTCCTTTTTCGGCATGACTCCCAACGGGGATACCACTACGTCTTCTAAGGAAAGTGTTCTGAATGGACCCGCCACCATTCTACCTAAAGATATTTATTTTTTAAATTTTTTTGTCACGACGTCTGGGTGTTGGTAGGGTGATTTTAGATTTTTATTCGAGCCTTTCTTGATTTTAGAAGGGCATGACTGTTATGACCCCAATGGCGAGGGTCTCAGAGATATCAGCAAGTCTGCGAAGTACAAAAATCCAGCTCATAGGGCAGTGGTAACTGGGTTGACCATATATCTACTCCTAACGCCAACACTAGAAGTAGCTGGGGAACATGCCTACATTGGTCGCTAGATGTCTCGCGCCAGCCGGAGGACTAACTACCCCTAGAAGAGGAAAACAAAGACCTCTCTTGCCTCCAGAGAATAGACCCCAAAAGTTGGATACAAGCCCCCTACAAATAATAACGGTGAGGTAAGAGGAAATGACAAACACAGAGATGAACTAGGTTTAGCAAAGAGAGGCCCACTCACTAATAGCAGATTGTAGTAAGATAACTTATATGGTCAACAAAAACCCTACAAAAATCCACACTGGAGATTCAAGAACCCCCGAACCGTCTAACGGCCCGGGGGGAGAACTCCAGCCTCCCTAGAGCTTCCAGCAAGGATAGGATACAGATTATGTACAAGCTGGACAAAAATGCAAACAAAAACTATAGCAAAAAGCAAGAAAGCAGACTTAGCTTAATCAACCAGGAACCAGGATCAGTAGACAAGAGCACTAAAGATTAGCTCTGATATCAACGTTGCCAGGCATTGAACTGAAGGTCCAGGGAGCTAATATAGCAACACCCCTGACCTAACGACCCAGGTGAGCATACAAGGGATGATAGACATACCCAGAGTAAAAACACTAGTAGCCACTAGAGGGAGCCAAAAGGTAAATTCACAACAGTACCCCCCCCTTAGTGAGGGGTCACCGAACCCTCACCAAGACCACCAGGGCGATCAGGATGAGCGGCGTGAAAGGCGCGAACTAAATCGGACGCATGCACATCAGAGGCGACCACCCTGGAATTATCCTCCTGACCATAGCCCTTCCACTTGACCAGGTACTGAAGCCTCCGCCTGGAGAGACGAGAATCTAAGATCTTCTCCACCACGTACTCCAACTCGCCCTCAACCAACACCGGAGCAGGAGGCTCAGCAGAAGGAACCACAGGCACAACGTACCGCCGCAACAAGGACCTATGAAATACGTTGTGAATGGCAAACGACACCGGAAGATCCAGGCGAAAGGATACAGGATTAAGGATCTCCAATATCTTGTAAGGACCAATGAATCGAGGCTTAAATTTGGGAGAGGAGACCTTCATAGGAACAAATCGAGAAGACAGCCATACCAAATCCCCAACACGAAGTCGGGGACCCACACCGCGGCGGCGATTGGCAAAACGCTGAGCCTTCTCCTGTGACAACTTCAAGTTGTCCACCACATGATTCCAGATCCGCTGCAACCTATCCACCACAGAATCCACTCCAGGACAGTCAGAAGGCTCCACATGTCCCGAGGAAAAACGAGGATGGAAACCGGAGTTGCAGAAAAATGGCGAAACCAAGGTGGCAGAACTAGCCCGATTATTAAGGGCAAATTCAGCCAACGGCAAGAAGGTCACCCAATCATCCTGATCAGAAGAGACAAAACACCTCAAATACGCCTCCAGAGTCTGATTAGTTCGTTCCGTTTGTCCGTTAGTCTGTGGATGAAAAGTGGACGAAAACGACAAATCAATGCCCATCCTACCACAAAAGGATCGCCAGAACCTGGAAACAAACTGGGATCCTCTGTCCGACACAATATTCTCAGGAATGCCGTGCAAACGAACCACGTTCTGGAAGAACACAGGAACCAGATCAGCAGAGGAAGGCAGCTTAGGCAAAGGAACCAGATGGACCATCTTGGAGAAACGATCACATATCACCCAGATGACAGACATGCCTTTAGACACCGTGAGATCCGAAATGAAATCCATAGAGATGTGTGTCCAAGGTCTCTTCGGGACAGGCAAGGGCAAGAGCAACCCGCTGGCACGAGAACAGCAAGGCTTAGCTCGAGCACAAGTCCCGCAGGACTGCACAAATGACCGCACATCCCTTGACAAGGAAGGCCACCAAAAGGACCTGGCCACCAGATCTCTGGTGCCAAAAATTCCCGGGTGCCCTGCCAACACTGAGGAATGAACCTCGGAAATGACTCTGCTGGTCCATTTAGCAGGCACAAACAATCTGTCAGGTGGACAAGAGTCAGGCCTACCAGCCTGAAATCTCTGCAACACACGTCGCAGATCTGGAGAAATCGCTGACAAGATAACTCTTTCCTTAAGAATACCCTCAGGTTCAGCGACTCCAGGAGCATCAGGCACAAAGCTCCTAGACAGAGCATCGGCCTTCACATTCTTAGAACCTGGTAAATACGAGACCACAAAGTCAAAACAGGAGAAAAACAATGACCAGCGGGCCTGTCTAGGATTCAGGCGTTTAGCAGACTCGAGATACATCAAATTTTTGTGATCAGTCAAGACCACCACCCGATGCTTAGCACCCTCGAGCCAATGACGCCACTCCTCAAATGCCCACTTCATGGCCAATAATTCCCCATTGCCCACATCATAATTTCGCTCTGCCGGCGAAAACTTCCTAGAGAAAAAGGCACAAGGTCTCATAGTAGAGCAACCAGGGCCTCTCTGCGACAAAACGGCCCCTGCCCCAATCTCCGAAGCATCCACCTCAACCTGAAAGGGAAGTGAGACATCAGGCTGGCACAAAACAGGCGCCGAAGTAAACCGGCGTTTCAACTCCTGGAAAGCCTCCACGGCAGCAGGAGCCCAGTTAGCTACATCAGAGCCTTTCTTGGTCATATCCGTCAGCGGTATAACAACGCTAGAGAAATTTGCGATAAAACGACGGTAGAAGTTAGCAAAACCCAAGAACTTCTGAAGACTCTTAACTGACGAGGGTTGAGTCCAATCATGAATAGCTCGGACCTTGACTGGATCCATCTCCACAGCAGAAGGGGAAAAAATGAACCCCAAAAAGGGAACCTTCTGTACACCAAAGAGACACTTTGAGCCTTTTACAAACAAAGAATTTTCACGCATTTCTAGTCAGGATTCTATCACATTGCATTAATTCAGGTGCCTGTTCAGACAACACCATGAGGGAATTTGCGGTTTTGCGCTCCCGCAACCGCCGGTCGATTTGAATAGCCAGGGCCATAGAATCATTCAGACCTGTGGGAATGGGAAAACCCACCATCACATTCTTAATGGCTTCAGAAAGACCATTTCTAAAATTTGCAGCCAATGCACACTCGTTCCACTGGGTCAGCACGGACCATTTCCGAAATTTTTGGCAATACACTTCAGCCTCGTCCTGGCCCTGAGACATAGCCAGCAAGGCTTTTTCTGCCTGAATCTCAAGATTGGGTTCCTCATAAAGCAAACCGAGCGCCAGAAAAAACGCATCAATATCAGCCAATGCCGGATCTCCTGGCGCCAGCGAGAAAGCCCAATCCTGAGGGTCGCCCCGTAAAAAAGAAATAACAATTTTCACTTGCTGAGCGGAGTCTCCAGAGGAACAGGGTCTCAGGGAACAAAAACAATTTACAATTATTCCTGAAATTTCTAAACTTAAATCGGTCTCCGGAAAACAGTTCAGGAATCGGTATCTTAGGTTCTGACATAGGATTTCTGGTAACATAATCTTGTATGCCCTGCACACGAGCAGCAAGCTGGTCCACACTTGTAATCAAGGTCTGGACATTCATGTCTGCAGCAATCACAAGCCACTCAGAGGTAAAGGGGAAAAGGAAAAAAAAAAATGAGAGAGAGAAAAAAAAACTCAGAACTTTCTTTCTTATAATCCCGCTTCTGCAATGCATTTAACATTTAATACTGGCCTGGCAAACTATTATGACCCCAATGGCGAGGGTCTCAGAGATATCAGCAAGTCTGCGAAGTACAAAAATCCAGCTCATAGGGCAGTGGTAACTGGGTTGACCATATATCTACTCCTAACGCCAACACTAGAAGTAGCCGGGGAACATGCCTACGTTGGTCGCTAGATGTCTAGCGCCAGCCGGAGGACTAACTACCCCTAGAAGAGGAAAACAAAGACCTCTCTTGCCTCCAGAGAATAGACCCCAAAAGTTGGATACAAGCCCCCCACAAATAATAACGGTGAGGTAAGAGGAAATGACAAACACAGAGATGAACTAGGTTTAGCAAAGAGAGGCCCACTCACTAATAGCAGAATGTAGTAAGATAACTTATATGGTCAACAAAAACCCTACAAAAATCCACACTGGAGATTCAAGAACCCCCGAACCGTCTAACGGCCCGGGGGGAGAACTGCAGCCTCCCTAGAGCTTCCAGCAAGGATAGGATACAGATTATGTACAAGCTGGACAAAAATGGAAACAAAAACTATAGCAAAAAGCAAGAAAGCAGACTTAGCTTAATCAAGCAGGAACCAGGATCAGTAGACAAGAGCACTACAGATTAGCTCTGATATCAACGTTGCCAGGCATTGAACTGAAGGTCCAGGGAGCTAATATAGCAACACCCCTGACCTAACGACCCAGGTGAGCATACAAGGGATGATAGACATACCCAGAGTAAAAACACTAGTAGCCACTAGAGGGAGCCAAAAGGTAAATTCACAACACATGACATGCCTATATCTGTGTATCCTCCTCCTTTTACTCCTCCACCTCTTTTCTTTTCGCATGACTATATGTAGTTGTGACTTTTCCATGTGTTTGTTGTGTCTTCTGAGCAGTTTGTCAGCTTTTGGACACCTTTTAAGGTGTTTTCTATGTGTTTTCTTTGTGTTTGTATGTGTTTGTGTTTGCCTGCCATTGGTTTCAATGGGGTTCGACTGTGTTCGTCGAATGTTCGACGAACATTCGTCGAACACGCCCCAATTCGACGAACCAAACCGAATTTGAACACTAGAATCCAATTTCACCTGTCAGAAGTGTAGACTAGTGGGCGTGGCCCTTTTAGAAGAAAAGGTGCGGGTCTGGAAGAAAGAATAGCAACTTTGAAACTCATCAAAGAGAATGAAGACTTCCTAGACAGAACAGAAGCATCTCTACTGGTCACAGAAGGTGAAAAAAGTGTCAGAGAACCTCCAAAAGCAGATGAGTGGAAGCATGTGACCAAAAGAAGCAAGAAGACCATGGAGAAATCACCAACCACACAACTGAAGAACCGATATCAAATCTTTGTAGAGGTTGAAGATGGCACACCTAAGGATGAAGCACTACCAGCAAGCAAAAAAGAAAAGGGTACGCAGCAACAAGTGACAGCAAAAAGTACAGCCAAGAAGCAACGAAGAGTGGTGGTGGTGGGAGACTCACTACTGAGAGGCACAGAAGCAGCCATCTGCAGACCGGACATAACCGCAAGAGAAGTATGCTGCCTTCCAGGTGCGATGATCAAGGATGTGACTGATAGGATACCAAAGCTCTTCAGCTCCAAGGACGTCCACCCATTTCTTCTGATACATGTTGGCACCAATGACACCACAATGTTATGGTTACCCCAATGACCATGGGAAAAAAAATACAAAACGGACTAGCTCTCGGGTGATGGAAACTAAGGTCGACCGTGACCTGAACCTGACCCAACACTTACAGTAGCCGGGGGATGTACCTACGATGCCCTAGACACCACGCGCCAGCCGGAGATCTAACTACCCCTATAAGAGGAATATACAGGCCTGCCTTACCTCCAGTGAGGAACCCCAAAAGATGATAGTAGGCCCCCACAGATATTGACGGTGAGTTCAGAGGAAATGACATACGTAGGATGAACAGCAGATTTAGCACAGTGAGGTCCGCTTACTAGATAGCAGAAGGACAGGAAAGAGTTACTTCACGGTCGACCTAAAAATCACTATTCAAAAACACCATCCAGAAATTACTTTAAACTCCAGTGACAACTCATGCCACTGGAGTAGTAATTTTCTGTCCACAAGAGCTTCCAGCACTGAAGAGTCACATTGCAGATAGCTGGACAAAAATAGCAAAACAAGAAACAAAATTCAACTTAGCTGAACTGGGACTTGAGGCAGGTGAATGCAACAGAATGCTACTAGCACATTGTTGGCCGGCATGTGACTAACAGCCAAGCAGCCTTAAATAGGAAACTCCCCTAGAGGGTGGCGACAGGTAATCAGAGATGGAGGAAGGCACATAAGAGACACTACCATAACAGACCACCGGGGGAGCCCACAAACCGAATTCACAACAGTACCCCCCCCTTAAGGAGGGGGCACCGAACCCTCACCAGAACCACCAGGGCGACCTGGATGAGCACTATGAAATGCACGAACCAAATCGGGAGCATGAACATCGGATGCTGTCACCCAAGAATTATCCTCCTGGCCATAACCTTTCCACTTAACCAGATACTGAAGTTTCCGTCTGGAAACACGGGAGTCCAAGATCTTTTCCACCACATACTCCAATTCACCCTCAACCAACACAGGAGCAGGTGGATCAGCAGAAGGAACAACCGGTACCTCATACCTCCGCAATAATGACCGATGGAAAACATTATGGATATTAAAAGATGCTGGGAGGTCCAAACGAAAGGACACAGGATTAAGAACCTCCAGAATCCTATAAGGGCCGATAAACCGAGGCTTAAACTTAGGAGACGAGACCTTCATAGGAACAAATCGAGAAGACAGCCACACCAGGTCCCCAACACAAAGACGAGGACCAATACGCCGATGACGATTAGTGAACTGTTGAGTCTTCTCCTGGGACAACTTCAGATTGTCCACAACCTGTCCCCAAATCCGATGCATCCTATCAACCACAGCATCCACTCCAGGACAATCCGAAGACTCCAATTGACCGGACGAAAACCGAGGGTGAAACCCTGAATTACAAAAAAATGGAGAAACCAAAGTGGCAGAACTAGCCCGATTGTTAAGGGCAAACTCTGCCAATGGCAAAAAGTCAAGCCAATCATCCTGATCAGCGGACACAAAACACCTCAAGTAAGTCTCCAAGGTCTGATTAGTACGCTCAGTCTGGCCATTAGTCTGAGGATGGAATGCAGACGAAAAAGACAAATCGATACCCATCCTGGCACAGAACGTCCGCCAAAATCTAGACACAAACTGAGTACCCCTGTCAGACACTATATTCTCAGGAATACCATGCAAACGCACCACATTCTGAAAAAATAGAGGAACCAACTCAGAGGAGGAGGGCAATTTGGGTAAAGGTACCAAATGAACCATCTTGGAAAAACGGTCACAAATCACCCAGATGACAGACATCCTACGAGAAACCGGAAGGTCAGAAATAAAGTCCATAGAGATGTGCGTCCAAGGCCTCTTAGGAATAGGCAAGGGCAACAACAACCCACTGGCCCTAGAACAGCAGGGCTTGGCCCGAGCACAAACATCACAAGACTGCACAAACATGCGCACATCTCGAGACAAAGAAGGCCACCAGAAGGACCTAGACACCAAATCCCTGGTGCCAAAAATTCCAGGATGACCTGTCAACGCGGAAGAATGAACCTCCGAGATAACTCTACTGGTCCAATCATCAGGGACAAACAGTCTACCAGGCGGACAGCGATCAGGCCTATCCACCTGAAACTCCTGCAAAGAACGCCGCAGGTCTGGGGAGACAGCTGACAATATCACCCCATCCTTCAGGATGCCGGTAGGTTCGGAATCACCAGGCGAGTCAGGCTCAAAACTCCTAGAGAGGGCATCCGCCTTCACATTCTTGGACCCAGGCAGATATGACACCACAAAGTTAAATCGGGAGAAAAACAACGACCAGCGCGCCTGTCTAGGATTCAGACGCCTGGCCGACTCAAGATAAATTAGATTCTTGTGGTCAGTGAGGACCACCACCTGGTGTCTAGCACCCTCAAGCCAATGACGCCACTCCTCAAACGCCCACTTCATGGCCAGAAGTTCCCGATTTCCCACATCATAATTTCGCTCAGCGGGCGAAAACTTTCGGGAGAAAAACGCACATGGTCTCATTACTGAGCAGTCAGGATCTTTCTGCGACAAAACTGCACCTGCTCCGATCTCCGAAGCATCCACCTCAACCTGGAACGGAAGTAACACATCAGGTTGGCGCAACACAGGAGCGGAAGAAAAGCGGCGCTTAAGCTCTTGAAAGGCCTCCACAGCCGCAGAGGACCAATTAGCAACATCAGCACCCTTTTTGGTCAAATCAGTCAAAGGTTTAGCAATGGCAGAAAAACCCGCTATAAATCGGCGATAGAAATTAGCAAAACCCAAGAACTTTTGCAGACTCTTCAAAGAAGTAGGTTGCATCCAATCACAAATAGCCTGGACCTTGACAGGGTCCATCTCCATAGATGAAGGGGAAAAAATATATCCCAAAAAGGAAATTCTCTGAACTCCAAAACTACACTTTGAGCCCTTTACAAAAAGAGAATTAGCTCGCAAGACCTGAAAAACTCTCCTGACCTGTTGAACGTGAGATTCCCAGTCCTCCGAAAAAACAAGAATATCATCCAAATACACAATCATAAACTTATCCAGATATTCACGGAAAATATCGTGCATAAAGGACTGAAAAACGGAAGGGGCATTTGCGAGACCGAAAGGCATTACCAAATACTCAAAATGGCCTTCAGGCGTATTAAATGCGGTCTTCCACTCATCCCCCTGCTTAATCCGCACCAAATTATACGCACCACGTAGATCGATCTTAGTGAACCACTTAGCCCCTTTTATGCGAGCAAACAGATCAGTCAGTAAAGGTAACGGGTACTGGTATTTAACTGTAATCTTATTCAAAAGTCGATAGTCGATACAAGGTCTCAATGAACCATCCTTTTTACCTACAAAGAAAAATCCTGCCCCTAGTGGAGACAACGAGGGGCGAATATGACCCTTTTCCAAGGATTCTCTGATATACTCCCGCATAGCAGTATGTTCAGGTACAGACAAATTAAACAAGCGACCCTTAGGAAACTTACTACCGGGGATCAATTCAATAGCGCAGTCACACTCTCTGTGAGGAGGGAGAGAATCAACTTTAGGCTCTTGAAAGACATCATAAAAATCTGACAGAAATGCTGGGATCTCAGAGGGAGTAGATGAAGAAATAGGAACCAAAGGTGCATCCCCATGAATGCCCCGACATCCCCAGCTCAACACAGACATAGATTTCCAGTCCAAGACGGGATTATGAATCTGTAACCATGGCAATCCAAGCACTAAGACATCATGTAGGTTATATAATACAAGGAAACGAATAATCTCCTGATGGTCTGGGGTAAGACGCATAGTCACTTGTGTCCAATATTGTGGTTTATTGCTAGCCAAAGGTGTAGAATCAATACCCTTCAGGGGAATAGAAACTTCCAACGGCTCCAAATCAAACCCACAACGCTTGGCAAAGGACCAATCCATGAGACTCAGAGCGGCGCCAGAATCCACATAAGCATTCACAGTCACAGATGATAAGGTACAAATCAATGTCACGGACAAAAGAAATTTTGACTGCAAGGTACCTGTAGAAAAAGATTTATCAACCTTTTTATCAACCTTATTTATACGTTTAGAGCATGCTGATATAACATGAGCTGGATCTCCACAGTAGAAGCACAATCCATTTTTGCGCCTGTAATTTTGACGTTCGCCTCTAGACAAAACACGATCGCATTGCATATGCTCTAATGCCTTTTCAGAGGTCACCGCCATATGGTGCACAGGTTTTTGCTCAGAAGATACCGCCATATGGTGCACAGATTTTTCCTCAGAAGACCCCGCCATATGGTGCACAGATTTGCGCTCCCGCAAACGCCGATCAATCTGGATAGCCAATTTCATGGCATCATTCAGACCTGTAGGCACAGGGAACCCCACCATGACATCCTTCACGGCATCAGAGAGACCTTCTCTGAAATTAGCTGCTAAAGCGCACTCATTCCATTTAGTAAGCACCGACCATTTACGGAATTTCTGGCAGTATATCTCAGCTTCATCTTGCCCTTGGGAAAGAGCTATCAAGGCTTTCTCAGCCAAAATCTCCAAATTAGGTTCTTCATAAAGCAACCCCAAAGCCTGAAAAAACGCATCTACATTTAACAACGCAGGATCTCCTGGCGATAATGCAAATGCCCAACTTTGTGGGTCGCCGCGCAGTAGAGAGATAACAATTTTAACTTGTTGAGTCTGATCACCAGCAGAGTGAGATCTCAGAGACAAAAACAATTTGCAATTTTCTCTGAAACTCAAAAACCGGGATCTGTCTCCGGTAAAGTATTCAGGCAGAGGAATCTTAGGTTCAGACATTGGAGCACGTATAACAAAATCTTGTAGGTTCTGTACTTTTGTCGCAAGGTTATTCAAACCTGCAACTAAACTCTGTGGATCCATGTTTCAAATGGGTGTAACCCAAGCATTCAGAGGTTAAGAGGAGAGGAGAAAAAAAAAAAAGGCTGAAGACTGCAGTTTAAGCAAGGAATACAAATGATCAAACTAAGGTGCACTTTCAAACACAGAAAAAAAACCTACCGACCTACCGACAATCTGCAAGGACTTTGAAGAGTTGGGGAAGAAAGTAAAGGAACTGGATGCACAGGTAGTTTTTTCTTCTATCCTTCCAGTGGACGGGCATGGCACCAGGAGATGGAACAGGATCCTTGATGCGAACAACTGGCTAAGACGATGGTGCAGACAACAAGGATTCGGATTCCTGGACCACGGTGTGAATTACTTGTATTAAAGTCAGAAAAATCACTGCACTCGTATGTTATTCAGATGCGTAAATTGAAGAATTTATTAAATTGAAGAGCATAGGGTACTAGGCGAATTTGACGTTTCGGCCAACTCGTGGCCTTGTTCACAAAACCGCTGTAACAAGCAAAGAAACAAAAGAGCATTTACAAACAGATAAATATATACATATATACAAATATACAAAAAAGAGCAAAGAATCCATGTCAAAATTGATAAGCTGCCAATGGGCATACTATGAAACGACCAAAACGTAGCGCATTCTATACAACCGGAATATACAGAAAAGGGTGGACTGTACAAAAAGAGGAAAAAGACCATAATATTTGCAAAAGCCGGTACTGGACGAAGAACATACCCTGTTGAAATTATCTTGCATATAAAGAAGGATTCTTAATTTCGTGTTGAGTTATATACAATGGTATAGCGATATACCTAAAGAGAACAATATAGCATGAGATGATGGCTAAGATTTCATATCCCCAGATAGTGGGTTAGCAAAGACCTTAATTATGTTTATCTAATGGTACAGATTGAAGCGTCCCTTTGAAAGTATCCACATGGTATACGCACCCTGTATGGTGCCCGTGTTGCAAGTACAAAACAAAATACTGACCCAGCAGGAACGCTAAACAACGTATGTCCATGCAAAAGAGCCGTATCTGCGGCTGGAACAGAACCTGTGTTTGTAATATATATGCATATATGAGTATGAGGCATTTATCTTATGTAATAACGGGGTTGTGCAATATGAAAACATAATAATACCTGTCCTGTGGATACAGTGGGCAAAATTATGGATCAGGTACTGGTCTTCCCGTATATTCTGATATGTCCTCAAGATGACATAGAAATATGGTGCTGTGGGCAGAACAGAGTGGAAGATACATGTTGGATCAAGCTCTGAGCGGGGAATAGTCAATGGGACTGATACGTATATGGCATAGCTATACTAGATACCTGTGCTGAGCAGGTAAGCAAGCGACCCTATGGATACATAAAGACGACCTTCCTTGGGCATATGGTATGATGCCAGTGAATAAAGCAACGTAGTCCCTGTAGGGGGAGAGGATAATACATGCTATAGAGGATACTCATAGTGACAAGGCACTTATCTGATGGTGGCTCCGTGGTCTCACGTTTCGGTGGTGCAGGCAAGGCTTAAGCGTTGGTGGCGTGGTGGGGGAGGCCGACACAGTCCTGTGTCTAGGCAATGTAACCGCTCAGTGAAGTGCATGGTGTCCGGTGTTAAATACGATCCCCTGCCGGTCATGTGACCGGAAATGTCAGGGGACGCCGGCGCCTGCGCAGGAGCTACCCTTTCTCCCACTGAGGAGTGTAATTCGGCGCTTGCGCACAAAGCCCCTGTTAGGCGCCTACGTACTGCGCCTGCGTCTGCATGTGAGGGGCTCTTAGTGTGGCGCCTGCGCACAACATATCGGGCAGAACGCTCGTGTGTGTTAGTCAGAGGGGCAGCGCCTGAGTGTAATACTATGTGGCCCCATATTTAAGTCAGTCCGACGCCTGCACACACAGTGCCATATAGGATATAATGAACTGGAGATAAAGATCTAGCATCTTGAATGTTTCTATGACCATGGATGTTATGTAATATCAGGAGGTGCCTATAATTGTGCCTAGGGAGGAATGGTATCTAGTCTGGTTGAGTCATGTAGAAAAAAACTAGGAAAGGAGGTTTAGACAATATCAGACCATCTAACAGGAGCATATCTGGGGACACAAAGTAATAATGTATATAACAACAACAGATACATTGAAATGACATTTATAATGGTAGGAGTCCAAACGAAAAGAAATAAAAGAAAAAGAAAGAAATAAAATGGCGGAAATAAAAAGATATGAAAAGGAAGGAAGGGGATAATGGTACGAATGAAGGGAACAATATGGTTATTGGTTAGTTGAAATAATGGGTTAAATAAAAGGGTAAAAAACTGAAAAAATAAGTAAAAATATATAAGTAAAAAATGAAATAAATAATGAGAACTAATGTAAGGAAACTTATAAAGGAGACTATAAGGGTATGCGTCTTACCATCCAGAACGCGTTTGTCATAGAGGTTGGTTGTGCAAAGAGTCAATTGGCCTATATAGGAGAAAGATTAAGTTAGCCAGTCTATCTCGCGGTTCAAGCCACGTGGATGTAGAGTGTCAAGTGTGTAGATCCAAAAGGTCTCACGCTGTTTCAATAATTTAATATGATTCCCTCCTCGTCTAGGACGAGGAACCTTTTCTATGACTTGGAATCTAAGTTGTGCTATGCTGTGATTGGCCTCTTTGAAGTGAAGGGGGAGGGGGAGCCATACTTTACCGCAACGAATAGTAGATTTATGGTTAGAGATACGATCTCTAACCGCTTGGGTGGTCTCCCCTACGTAAAGTAACCCGCAGGGGCACTTGATGATGTACACCACAAAATTTGTT
Source organism: Ranitomeya variabilis (assembly GCF_051348905.1). Taxonomy (NCBI): domain Eukaryota; kingdom Metazoa; phylum Chordata; class Amphibia; order Anura; family Dendrobatidae; genus Ranitomeya; species Ranitomeya variabilis. Next base: position 128,651,523 of record NC_135237.1, read on the forward strand.
TCACATGTGTAATAGTCCTTTATTTTATAAGATTTACCTGTCCTTGGGTGTACCACTTCATTACCCTTAATCACATTCGAGCAGCTCATACAACCCAAACATGGGAAGGTCCCTGTACGTTTCTGGCCTGTGAGTGTTCTCTGTGTCGGTGTTTTAAGAGTGCCCAGATCAGCCCTGACGACTCTATCCCTTATGTTCTTGGGTCTTCTTGTGCACATCAGGGGAGGTTCCTTGAATATGGGAATCGTGGGGTATGCTTTATTCAAGAGTGGCCAATGTGCCCTGATTAAGTTGTGTACCCTGCGCATAGTGGGGTGGTGACCGTGTACAAATGGTAGTCTGGTGCTTTTAATTCTCGATGTATCATCTTCTATTTCATTGAGAATTTTGGTAGATTCAGTTTCAAGAAGGTCCGAGGGGTAGTTACGGGCCTTGAATTTAGTGGACATCTCTTGTAGTCTGGTGGCTTTCAGATCCGGGTCTGAAACGATTCTAGATACCCTTTTGAACTGGGACCTAGGGAGGCTATCTTTCGTGGACTTTGGGTGGCAACTGTTATACAGTAGAAGGCTATTGCAATCGGTTGGTTTGGAGTATAAGTCAGTGCTTAATTTACCCAAGGAATTTTTAAGGACTCTGGTGTCTAGGAAGGTAACTTCGCTATTGTGGTAAGTGAGCGTAAAGGTAAGCTCCGGACGAGTGGTGTTAATAGCTTCATAGAAGGTCTGTAAGCTGGTATGGTTCCCTAGCCAGATACAGAATATGTCGTCGATATATCTGTACCAGACTAATGCGTTTTGTTGGAAAATAGGGTTGGCATATACATATTCTCTCTCGAAGTGGTCCATGTATAGGTTAGCGTATGCTGGGGCCACATTGGACCCCATAGCGGTACCACACGTCTGTACAAAGAAATCATCTTCGAAAAGGAAGAAGTTCTCCCTAAGAACCAGGTTCAAGAGGTCTATGCAGAGATCATGTGTGTTTCTATCAATGCCTGCTTCCTGGAGTGTAAGTGAAACCGCTGTAACACCCCTATCATGTACGATCGAGGTGTAGAGGCTATTAACGTCCCAAGTACAAAGAAGGCTGTCCGGCGGAATGTTAGGGATATTACGAATTTTAGATAAAAAATCACTCGTGTCCAGTATAAAGGATTTAGTTAACTTGGTATATGGTGTAAGAATTTTTTCCAAAAATTTTGAAAGGGGATTGAGCACTGAGTCAGTTGAAGCAACGATCGGGCGACCAGGGGGGTTCTGGAGATTTTTGTGTATTTTTGGCAAAACGTACAATACTGGAGTAATTGGATAATGGTTGATAAGGTAGGTTTTGGTTTTATTGTCTATTGTGCCCAAATTCAGATACTTGTCGACTACAGTATTAATTTTTCGTTGTATGGTGAATGTTGGGTCCCCCTGGAGTTTTTGGTAAGTATTAGTGTCAGATAATTGGCGTCTTATTTCGGTGACGTAGTGATCCTTATTCATAATGACAATGGCTCCCCCCTTGTCCGCGGGTTTAATTACAATGCTTCTGTTCTCACTTAGTGTGTCTAATGCTTGCTTCTCTATGGTACTTAGATTGTGTCGGACCGGGAGGAGACCTAGACGTTGTTCATGTATAGTCTTTTTAATGTCTCTATCCAGGAGATTGATAAAGGTTTCTACTGCATGATTGGTTCTTGGTGGAACAAAGGAGCTAGGATTCCTCAGGCCCAGTGATCCCAAGGTAATGCCAGCCTCTCTGCTCTGACTAGATGTGGTGCTCAATCTGTTGACTACTGTATTTGGAAGTTCGTCAAAGTGTACCTTAAGCCTTATATTTCTATAAAACCTTTGGAGATCCTTTTCGAGTTGAAAAGAATCCCATCTAGGGGTAGGGCAGAAGGAGAGGCCCATATTTAGGACTTTCAGCTCAAGAGGAGAAAGGGTGTAGTCGGAGATGTTTACCACAGAGTTTGGACTCCTACCTGAGATCTCAACGTCATGTGCCGGTCCTCGTTTCGTCTTCTTTCCCCTCCTTGTGGGCGCGCGGTTTGTCCTAAAAAACGCGGTCCTGTAGCTTGGGCCCCGCCAGTCTCGCTGCCTGATCCTGCTGATGAGCCCCCAGCCGGCGAGGAGCCCCCTGAGGGGTAGTTGCGGCGAAATCTTGGTCTCGGTCGGCGAGGAGCTGTGTCCTCCCATCGGTACACTTTATTAGATAAATAGTCCTCAGTGTCCCTTTGAAATTTTGTGCGTTTCCTTTCCTCCAACGACCTTTGGTAGGAAATGAGGCTAGTGTCTATTTTATTCTTGAGAGTAGAGAATTCGGTGGCGTTTAATGTAGCAGTGAGTTGAGTTTCAATGCTTTCAATTTTCTCTTCCGTACTCTTTATTGCCTCTTGTAGATATTCAATGGTCAATAGTATTATGTCGAAGGAGCATTTGTTTAGAATTTTTTGGAATGTAGTACAGTATTTTTCATTATCCGAAAATAGTGTAGGACGTAGATTGCAACGTAAACCCCGAGGTATCCTGGCTTTGCGGTGATATTCTCCCAAAGTTGCACAATGTAAATCGTAACCGATAAGTTTCTTCCTCTCCTTTTCCCAATCCCTCGATTTTATATCATTGCTTGGTAGATGCAGAAAGTCCGTTTTAGTCTTTATTTTTGATAGAATGGTAGATCCGGTAGACTCGTCGTACATGTATGTCTCGGTTGACATGGATTCGATTGGTGCTAGTAGCTTACAAATCAAATAACTGTAGAGAAGAAATCAAAGCCAGCACTCAATTGATGTAGTCCACGGTGCTAGTGAACGGGATGTTTGAATCCCATATGTCATAAAGTCAGAAAAATCACTGCACTCGTATGTTATTCAGATGCGTAAATTGAAGAATTTATTAAATTGAAGAGCATAGGGTACTAGGCGAATTTGACGTTTCGGCCAACTCGTGGCCTTGTTCACAAAACCGCTGTAACAAGCAAAGAAACAAAAGAGCATTTACAAACAGATAAATATATACATATATACAAATATACAAAAAAGAGCAAAGAATCCATGTCAAAATTGATAAGCTGCCAATGGGCATACTATGAAACGACCAAAACGTAGCGCATTCTATACAACCGGAACATACAGAAAAGGGTGGACTGTACAAAAAGAGGAAAAAGACCATAATATTTGCAAAAGCCGGTACTGGACGAAGAACATACCCTGTTGAAATTCTCTTGCATATAAAGAAGGATTCTTAATTTCGTGTTGAGTTATATACAATGGTATAGCGATATACCTAAAGAGAACAATATAGCATGAGATGATGGCTAAGATTTCATATCCCCAGATAGTGGGTTAGCAAAGACCTTAATTATGTTTATCTAATGGTACAGATTGAAGCGTCCCTTTGAAAGTATCCACATGGTATACGCACCCTGTATGGTGCCCGTGTTGCAAGTACAAAACAAAATACTGACCCAGCAGGAACGCTAAACAACGTATGTCCATGCAAAAGAGCCGTATCTGCGGCTGGAACAGAACCTGTGTTTGTAATATATATGCATATATGAGTATGAGGCATTTATCTTATGTAATAACGGGGTTGTGCAATATGAAAACATAATAATACCTGTCCTGTGGATACGCAGGAGCTACCCTTTCTCCCACTGAGGAGTGTAATTCGGCGCTTGCGCACAAAGCCCCTGTTAGGCGCCTACGTACTGCGCCTGCGTCTGCATGTCCACCTATACATGGACCACTTCGAGAGAGAATATGTATATGCCAACCCTATTTTCCAACAAAACGCATTAGTCTGGTACAGATATATCGACGACATATTCTGTATCTGGCTAGGGAACCATACCAGCTTACAGACCTTCTATGAAGCTATTAACACCACTCGTCCGGAGCTTACCTTTACGCTCACTTACCACAATAGCGAAGTTACCTTCCTAGACACCAGAGTCCTTAAAAATTCCTTGGGTAAATTAAGCACTGACTTATACTCCAAACCAACCGATTGCAATAGCCTTCTACTGTATAACAGTTGCCACCCAAAGTCCACGAAAGATAGCCTCCCTAGGTCCCAGTTCAAAAGGGTATCTAGAATCGTTTCAGACCCGGATCTGAAAGCCACCAGACTACAAGAGATGTCCACTAAATTCAAGGCCCGTAACTACCCCTCGGACCTTCTTGAAACTGAATCTACCAAAATTCTCAATGAAATAGAAGATGATACATCGAGAATTAAAAGCACCAGACTACCATTTGTACACGGTCACCACCCCACTATGCGCAGGGTACACAACTTAATCAGGGCACATTGGCCACTCTTGAATAAAGCATACCCCACGATTCCCATATTCAAGGAACCTCCCCTGATGTGCACAAGAAGACCCAAGAACATAAGGGATAGAGTCGTCAGGGCTGATCTGGGCACTCTTAAAACACCGACACAGAGAACACTCACAGGCCAGAAACGTACAGGGACCTTCCCATGTTTGGGTTGTATGAGCTGCTCGAATGTGATTAAGGGTAATGAAGTGGTACACCCAAGGACAGGTAAATCTTATAAAATAAAGGACTATTACACATGTGAAACAAATTTTGTGGTGTACATCATCAAGTGCCCCTGCGGGTTACTTTACGTAGGGGAGACCACCCAAGCGGTTAGAGATCGTATCTCTAACCATAAATCTACTATTCGTTGCGGTAAAGTATGGCTCCCCCTCCCCCTTCACTTCAAAGAGGCCAATCACAGCATAGCACAACTTAGATTCCAAGTCATAGAAAAGGTTCCTCGTCCTAGACGAGGAGGGAATCATATTAAATTATTGAAACAGCGTGAGACCTTTTGGATCTACACACTTGACACTCTACATCCACGTGGCTTGAACCGCGAGATAGACTGGCTAACTTAATCTTTCTCCTATATAGGCCAATTGACTCTTTGCACAACCAACCTCTATGACAAACGCGTTCTGGATGGTAAGACGCATACCCTTATAGTCTCCTTTATAAGTTTCCTTACATTAGTTCTCATTATTTATTTCATTTTTTACTTATATATTTTTACTTATTTTTTCAGTTTTTTACCCTTTTATTTAACCCATTATTTCAACTAACCAATAACCATATTGTTCCCTTCATTCGTACCATTATCCCCTTCCTTCCTTTTCATATCTTTTTATTTCCGCCATTTTATTTCTTTCTTTTTCTTTTATTTCTTTTCGTTTGGACTCCTACCATTATAAATGTCATTTCAATGTATCTGTTGTTGTTATATACATTATTACTTTGTGTCCCCAGATATGCTCCTGTTAGATGGTCTGATATTGTCTAAACCTCCTTTCCTAGTTTTTTTCTACATGACTCAACCAGACTAGATACCATTCCTCCCTAGGCACAATTATAGGCACCTCCTGATATTACATAACATCCATGGTCATAGAAACATTCAAGATGCTAGATCTTTATCTCCAGTTCATTATATCCTATATGGCACTGTGTGTGCAGGCGTCGGACTGACTTAAATATGGGGCCACATAGTATTACACTCAGGCGCTGCCCCTCTGACTAACACACACGAGCGTTCTGCCCGATATGTTGTGCGCAGGCGCCACACTAAGAGCCCCTCACATGCAGACGCAGGCGCAGTACGTAGGCGCCTAACAGGGGCTTTGTGCGCAAGCGCCGAATTACACTCCTCAGTGGGAGAAAGGGTAGCTCCTGCGCAGGCGCCGGCGTCCCCTGACATTTCCGGTCACATGACCGGCAGGGGATCGTATTTAACACCGGACACCATGCACTTCACTGAGCGGTTACATTGCCTAGACACAGGACTGTGTCGGCCTCCCCCACCACGCCACCAACGCTTAAGCCTTGCCTGCACCACCGAAACGTGAGACCACGGAGCCACCATCAGATAAGTGCCTTGTCACTATGAGTATCCTCTATAGCATGTATTATCCTCTCCCCCTACAGGGACTACGTTGCTTTATTCACTGGCATCATACCATATGCCCAAGGAAGGTCGTCTTTATGTATCCATAGGGTCGCTTGCTTACCTGCTCAGCACAGGTATCTAGTATAGCTATGCCATATACGTATCAGTCCCATTGACTATTCCCCGCTCAGAGCTTGATCCAACATGTATCTTCCACTCTGTTCTGCCCACAGCACCATATTTCTATGTCATCTTGAGGACATATCAGAATATACGGGAAGACCAGTACCTGATCCATAATTTTGCCCACTGTATCCACAGGACAGGTATTATTATGTTTTCATATTGCACAACCCCGTTATTACATAAGATAAATGCCTCATACTCATATATGCATATATATTACAAACACAGGTTCTGTTCCAGCCGCAGATACGGCTCTTTTGCATGGACATACGTTGTTTAGCGTTCCTGCTGGGTCAGTATTTTGTTTTGTACTTGCAACACGGGCACCATACAGGGTGCGTATACCATGTGGATACTTTCAAAGGGACGCTTCAATCTGTACCATTAGATAAACATAATTAAGGTCTTTGCTAACCCACTATCTGGGGATATGAAATCTTAGCCATCATCTCATGCTATATTGTTCTCTTTAGGTATATCGCTATACCATTGTATATAACTCAACACGAAATTAAGAATCCTTCTTTATATGCAAGAGAATTTCAACAGGGTATGTTCTTCGTCCAGTACCGGCTTTTGCAAATATTATGGTCTTTTTCCTCTTTTTGTACAGTCCACCCTTTTCTGTATATTCCGGTTGTATAGAATGCGCTACGTTTTGGTCGTTTCATAGTATGCCCATTGGCAGCTTATCAATTTTGACATGGATTCTTTGCTCTTTTTTGTATATTTGTATATATGTATATATTTATCTGTTTGTAAATGCTCTTTTGTTTCTTTGCTTGTTACAGCGGTTTTGTGAACAAGGCCACGAGTTGGCCGAAACGTCAAATTCGCCTAGTACCCTATGCTCTTCAATTTAATAAATTCTTCAATTTACGCATCTGAATAACATACGAGTGCAGTGATTTTTCTGACTTTATGACATATGGGATTCAAACATCCCGTTCACTAGCACCGTGGACTACATCAATTGAGTGCTGGCTTTGATTTCTTCTCTACAGTTATTTGATTTGTAAGCTACTAGCACCAATCGAATCCATGTCAACCGAGACATACATGTACGACGAGTCTACCGGATCTACCATTCTATCAAAAATAAAGACTAAAACGGACTTTCTGCATCTACCAAGCAATGATATAAAATCGAGGGATTGGGAAAAGGAGAGGAAGAAACTTATCGGTTACGATTTACATTGTGCAACTTTGGGAGAATATCACCGCAAAGCCAGGATACCTCGGGGTTTACGTTGCAATCTACGTCCTACACTATTTTCGGATAATGAAAAATACTGTACTACATTCCAAAAAATTCTAAACAAATGCTCCTTCGACATAATACTATTGACCATTGAATATCTACAAGAGGCAATAAAGAGTACGGAAGAGAAAATTGAAAGCATTGAAACTCAACTCACTGCTACATTAAACGCCACCGAATTCTCTACTCTCAAGAATAAAATAGACACTAGCCTCATTTCCTACCAAAGGTCGTTGGAGGAAAGGAAACGCACAAAATTTCAAAGGGACACTGAGGACTATTTATCTAATAAAGTGTACCGATGGGAGGACACAGCTCCTCGCCGACCGAGACCAAGATTTCGCCGCAACTACCCCTCAGGGGGCTCCTCGCCGGCTGGGGGCTCATCAGCAGGATCAGGCAGCGAGACTGGCGGGGCCCAAGCTACAGGACCGCGTTTTTTAGGACAAACCGCGCGCCCACAAGGAGGGGAAAGAAGACGAAACGAGGACCGGCACATGACGTTGAGATCTCAGGTAGGAGTCCAAACTCTGTGGTAAACATCTCCGACTACACCCTTTCCCCTCTTGAGCTGAAAGTCCTAAATATGGGCCTCTCCTTCTGCCCTACCCCTAGATGGGATTCTTTTCAACTCGAAAAGGATCTCCAAAGGTTTTATAGAAATATAAGGCTTAAGGTACACTTTGACGAACTTCCAAATACAGTAGTCAACAGATTGAGCACCACATCTAGTCAGAGCAGAGAGGCTGGCATTACCTTGGGATCACTGGGCCTGAGGAATCCTAGCTCCTTTGTTCCACCAAGAACCAATCATGCAGTAGAAACCTTTATCAATCTCCTGGATAGAGACATTAAAAAGACTATACATGAACAACGTCTAGGTCTCCTCCCGGTCCGACACAATCTAAGTACCATAGAGAAGCAAGCATTAGACACACTAAGTGAGAACAGAAGCATTGTAATTAAACCCGCGGACAAGGGGGGAGCCATTGTCATTATGAATAAGGATCACTACGTCACCGAAATAAGACGCCAATTATCTGACACTAATACTTACCAAAAACTCCAGGGGGACCCAACATTCACCATACAACGAAAAATTAATACTGTAGTCGACAAGTATCTGAATTTGGGCACAATAGACAATAAAACCAAAACCTACCTTATCAACCATTATCCAATTACTCCAGTATTGTACGTTTTGCCAAAAATACACAAAAATCTCCAGAACCCCCCTGGTCGCCCGATCGTTGCTTCAACTGACTCAGTGCTCAATCCCCTTTGAAAATTTTTGGAAAAAATTCTTACACCATATACCAAGTTAACTAAATCCTTTATACTGGACACGAGTGATTTTTTATCTAAAATTCGTAATATCCCTAACATTCCGCCGGACAGCCTTCTTTGTACTTGGGACGTTAATAGCCTCTACACCTCGATCGTACATGATAGGGGTGTTACAGCGGTTTCACTTACACTCCAGGAAGCAGGCATTGATAGAAACACACATGATCTCTGCATAGACCTCTTGAACCTGGTTCTTAGGGAGAACTTCTTCCTTTTCGAAGATGATTTCTTTGTACAGACGTGTGGTACCGCTATGGGGTCCAATGTGGCCCCAGCATACGCTAACCTATACATGGACCACTTCGAGAGAGAATATGTATATGCCAACCCTATTTTCCAACAAAACGCATTAGTCTGGTACAGATATATCGACGACATATTCTGTATCTGGCTAGGGAACCATACCAGCTTACAGACCTTCTATGAAGCTATTAACACCACTCGTCCGGAGCTTACCTTTACGCTCACTTACCACAATAGCGAAGTTACCTTCCTAGACACCAGAGTCCTTAAAAATTCCTTGGGTAAATTAAGCACTGACTTATACTCCAAACCAACCGATTGCAATAGCCTTCTACTGTATAACAGTTGCCACCCAAAGTCCACGAAAGATAGCCTCCCTAGGTCCCAGTTCAAAAGGGTATCTAGAATCGTTTCAGACCCGGATCTGAAAGCCACCAGACTACAAGAGATGTCCACTAAATTCAAGGCCCGTAACTACCCCTCGGACCTTCTTGAAACTGAATCTACCAAAATTCTCAATGAAATAGAAGATGATACATCGAGAATTAAAAGCACCAGACTACCATTTGTACACGGTCACCACCCCACTATGCGCAGGGTACACAACTTAATCAGGGCACATTGGCCACTCTTGAATAAAGCATACCCCACGATTCCCATATTCAAGGAACCTCCCCTGATGTGCACAAGAAGACCCAAGAACATAAGGGATAGAGTCGTCAGGGCTGATCTGGGCACTCTTAAAACACCGACACAGAGAACACTCACAGGCCAGAAACGTACAGGGACCTTCCCATGTTTGGGTTGTATGAGCTGCTCGAATGTGATTAAGGGTAATGAAGTGGTACACCCAAGGACAGGTAAATCTTATAAAATAAAGGACTATTACACATGTGAAACAAATTTTGTGGTGTACATCATCAAGTGCCCCTGCGGGTTACTTTACGTAGGGGAGACCACCCAAGCGGTTAGAGATCGTATCTCTAACCATAAATCTACTATTCGTTGCGGTAAAGTATGGCTCCCCCTCCCCCTTCACTTCAAAGAGGCCAATCACAGCATAGCACAACTTAGATTCCAAGTCATAGAAAAGGTTCCTCGTCCTAGACGAGGAGGGAATCATATTAAATTATTGAAACAGCGTGAGACCTTTTGGATCTACACACTTGACACTCTACATCCACGTGGCTTGAACCGCGAGATAGACTGGCTAACTTAATCTTTCTCCTATATAGGCCAATTGACTCTTTGCACAACCAACCTCTATGACAAACGCGTTCTGGATGGTAAGACGCATACCCTTATAGTCTCCTTTATAAGTTTCCTTACATTAGTTCTCATTATTTATTTCATTTTTTACTTATATATTTTTACTTATTTTTTCAGTTTTTTACCCTTTTATTTAACCCATTATTTCAACTAACCAATAACCATATTGTTCCCTTCATTCGTACCATTATCCCCTTCCTTCCTTTTCATATCTTTTTATTTCCGCCATTTTATTTCTTTCTTTTTCTTTTATTTCTTTTCGTTTGGACTCCTACCATTATAAATGTCATTTCAATGTATCTGTTGTTGTTATATACATTATTACTTTGTGTCCCCAGATATGCTCCTGTTAGATGGTCTGATATTGTCTAAACCTCCTTTCCTAGTTTTTTTCTACATGACTCAACCAGACTAGATACCATTCCTCCCTAGGCACAATTATAGGCACCTCCTGATATTACATAACATCCATGGTCATAGAAACATTCAAGATGCTAGATCTTTATCTCCAGTTCATTATATCCTATATGGCACTGTGTGTGCAGGCGTCGGACTGACTTAAATATGGGGCCACATAGTATTACACTCAGGCGCTGCCCCTCTGACTAACACACACGAGCGTTCTGCCCGATATGTTGTGCGCAGGCGCCACACTAAGAGCCCCTCACATGCAGACGCAGGCGCAGTACGTAGGCGCCTAACAGGGGCTTTGTGCGCAAGCGCCGAATTACACTCCTCAGTGGGAGAAAGGGTAGCTCCTGCGCAGGCGCCGGCGTCCCCTGACATTTCCGGTCACATGACCGGCAGGGGATCGTATTTAACACCGGACACCATGCACTTCACTGAGCGGTTACATTGCCTAGACACAGGACTGTGTCGGCCTCCCCCACCACGCCACCAACGCTTAAGCCTTGCCTGCACCACCGAAACGTGAGACCACGGAGCCACCATCAGATAAGTGCCTTGTCACTATGAGTATCCTCTATAGCATGTATTATCCTCTCCCCCTACAGGGACTACGTTGCTTTATTCACTGGCATCATACCATATGCCCAAGGAAGGTCGTCTTTATGTATCCATAGGGTCGCTTGCTTACCTGCTCAGCACAGGTATCTAGTATAGCTATGCCATATACGTATCAGTCCCATTGACTATTCCCCGCTCAGAGCTTGATCCAACATGTATCTTCCACTCTGTTCTGCCCACAGCACCATATTTCTATGTCATCTTGAGGACATATCAGAATATACGGGAAGACCAGTACCTGATCCATAATTTTGCCCACTGTATCCACAGGACAGGTATTATTATGTTTTCATATTGCACAACCCCGTTATTACATAAGATAAATGCCTCATACTCATATATGCATATATATTACAAACACAGGTTCTGTTCCAGCCGCAGATACGGCTCTTTTGCATGGACATACGTTGTTTAGCGTTCCTGCTGGGTCAGTATTTTGTTTTGTACTTGCAACACGGGCACCATACAGGGTGCGTATACCATGTGGATACTTTCAAAGGGACGCTTCAATCTGTACCATTAGATAAACATAATTAAGGTCTTTGCTAACCCACTATCTGGGGATATGAAATCTTAGCCATCATCTCATGCTATATTGTTCTCTTTAGGTATATCGCTATACCATTGTATATAACTCAACACGAAATTAAGAATCCTTCTTTATATGCAAGAGAATTTCAACAGGGTATGTTCTTCGTCCAGTACCGGCTTTTGCAAATATTATGGTCTTTTTCCTCTTTTTGTACAGTCCACCCTTTTCTGTATATTCCGGTTGTATAGAATGCGCTACGTTTTGGTCGTTTCATAGTATGCCCATTGGCAGCTTATCAATTTTGACATGGATTCTTTGCTCTTTTTTGTATATTTGTATATATGTATATATTTATCTGTTTGTAAATGCTCTTTTGTTTCTTTGCTTGTTACAGCGGTTTTGTGAACAAGGCCACGAGTTGGCCGAAACGTCAAATTCGCCTAGTACCCTATGCTCTTCAATTTAATAAATTCTTCAATTTACGCATCTGAATAACATACGAGTGCAGTGATTTTTCTGACTTTATGACATATGGGATTCAAACATCCCGTTCACTAGCACCGTGGACTACATCAATTGAGTGCTGGCTTTGATTTCTTCTCTACAGTTATTTGATTTGTAAGCTACTAGCACCAATCGAATCCATGTCAACCGAGACATACATGTACGACGAGTCTACCGGATCTACCATTCTATCAAAAATAAAGACTAAAACGGACTTTCTGCATCTACCAAGCAATGATATAAAATCGAGGGATTGGGAAAAGGAGAGGAAGAAACTTATCGGTTACGATTTACATTGTGCAACTTTGGGAGAATATCACCGCAAAGCCAGGATACCTCGGGGTTTACGTTGCAATCTACGTCCTACACTATTTTCGGATAATGAAAAATACTGTACTACATTCCAAAAAATTCTAAACAAATGCTCCTTCGACATAATACTATTGACCATTGAATATCTACAAGAGGCAATAAAGAGTACGGAAGAGAAAATTGAAAGCATTGAAACTCAACTCACTGCTACATTAAACGCCACCGAATTCTCTACTCTCAAGAATAAAATAGACACTAGCCTCATTTCCTACCAAAGGTCGTTGGAGGAAAGGAAACGCACAAAATTTCAAAGGGACACTGAGGACTATTTATCTAATAAAGTGTACCGATGGGAGGACACAGCTCCTCGCCGACCGAGACCAAGATTTCGCCGCAACTACCCCTCAGGGGGCTCCTCGCCGGCTGGGGGCTCATCAGCAGGATCAGGCAGCGAGACTGGCGGGGCCCAAGCTACAGGACCGCGTTTTTTAGGACAAACCGCGCGCCCACAAGGAGGGGAAAGAAGACGAAACGAGGACCGGCACATGACGTTGAGATCTCAGGTAGGAGTCCAAACTCTGTGGTAAACATCTCCGACTACACCCTTTCCCCTCTTGAGCTGAAAGTCCTAAATATGGGCCTCTCCTTCTGCCCTACCCCTAGATGGGATTCTTTTCAACTCGAAAAGGATCTCCAAAGGTTTTATAGAAATATAAGGCTTAAGGTACACTTTGACGAACTTCCAAATACAGTAGTCAACAGATTGAGCACCACATCTAGTCAGAGCAGAGAGGCTGGCATTACCTTGGGATCACTGGGCCTGAGGAATCCTAGCTCCTTTGTTCCACCAAGAACCAATCATGCAGTAGAAACCTTTATCAATCTCCTGGATAGAGACATTAAAAAGACTATACATGAACAACGTCTAGGTCTCCTCCCGGTCCGACACAATCTAAGTACCATAGAGAAGCAAGCATTAGACACACTAAGTGAGAACAGAAGCATTGTAATTAAACCCGCGGACAAGGGGGGAGCCATTGTCATTATGAATAAGGATCACTACGTCACCGAAATAAGACGCCAATTATCTGACACTAATACTTACCAAAAACTCCAGGGGGACCCAACATTCACCATACAACGAAAAATTAATACTGTAGTCGACAAGTATCTGAATTTGGGCACAATAGACAATAAAACCAAAACCTACCTTATCAACCATTATCCAATTACTCCAGTATTGTACGTTTTGCCAAAAATACACAAAAATCTCCAGAACCCCCCTGGTCGCCCGATCGTTGCTTCAACTGACTCAGTGCTCAATCCCCTTTCAAAATTTTTGGAAAAAATTCTTACACCATATACCAAGTTAACTAAATCCTTTATACTGGACACGAGTGATTTTTTATCTAAAATTCGTAATATCCCTAACATTCCGCCGGACAGCCTTCTTTGTACTTGGGACGTTAATAGCCTCTACACCTCGATCGTACATGATAGGGGTGTTACAGCGGTTTCACTTACACTCCAGGAAGCAGGCATTGATAGAAACACACATGATCTCTGCATAGACCTCTTGAACCTGGTTCTTAGGGAGAACTTCTTCCTTTTCGAAGATGATTTCTTTGTACAGACGTGTGGTACCGCTATGGGGTCCAATGTGGCCCCAGCATACGCTAACCTATACATGGACCACTTCGAGAGAGAATATGTATATGCCAACCCTATTTTCCAACAAAACGCATTAGTCTGGTACAGATATATCGACGACATATTCTGTATCTGGCTAGGGAACCATACCAGCTTACAGACCTTCTATGAAGCTATTAACACCACTCGTCCGGAGCTTACCTTTACGCTCACTTACCACAATAGCGAAGTTACCTTCCTAGACACCAGAGTCCTTAAAAATTCCTTGGGTAAATTAAGCACTGACTTATACTCCAAACCAACCGATTGCAATAGCCTTCTACTGTATAACAGTTGCCACCCAAAGTCCACGAAAGATAGCCTCCCTAGGTCCCAGTTCAAAAGGGTATCTAGAATCGTTTCAGACCCGGATCTGAAAGCCACCAGACTACAAGAGATGTCCACTAAATTCAAGGCCCGTAACTACCCCTCGGACCTTCTTGAAACTGAATCTACCAAAATTCTCAATGAAATAGAAGATGATACATCGAGAATTAAAAGCACCAGACTACCATTTGTACACGGTCACCACCCCACTATGCGCAGGGTACACAACTTAATCAGGGCACATTGGCCACTCTTGAATAAAGCATACCCCACGATTCCCATATTCAAGGAACCTCCCCTGATGTGCACAAGAAGACCCAAGAACATAAGGGATAGAGTCGTCAGGGCTGATCTGGGCACTCTTAAAACACCGACACAGAGAACACTCACAGGCCAGAAACGTACAGGGACCTTCCCATGTTTGGGTTGTATGAGCTGCTCGAATGTGATTAAGGGTAATGAAGTGGTACACCCAAGGACAGGTAAATCTTATAAAATAAAGGACTATTACACATGTGAAACAAATTTTGTGGTGTACATCATCAAGTGCCCGTGCGGGTTACTTTACGTAGGGGAGACCACCCAAGCGGTTAGAGATCGTATCTCTAACCATAAATCTACTATTCGTTGCGGTAAAGTATGGCTCCCCCTCCCCCTTCACTTCAAAGAGGCCAATCACAGCATAGCACAACTTAGATTCCAAGTCATAGAAAAGGTTCCTCGTCCTAGACGAGGAGGGAATCATATTAAATTATTGAAACAGCGTGAGACCTTTTGGATCTACACACTTGACACTCTACATCCACGTGGCTTGAACCGCGAGATAGACTGGCTAACTTAATCTTTCTCCTATATAGGCCAATTGACTCTTTGCACAACCAACCTCTATGACAAACGCGTTCTGGATGGTAAGACGCATACCCTTATAGTCTCCTTTATAAGTTTCCTTACATTAGTTCTCATTATTTATTTCATTTTTTACTTATATATTTTTACTTATTTTTTCAGTTTTTTACCCTTTTATTTAACCCATTATTTCAACTAACCAATAACCATATTGTTCCCTTCATTCGTACCATTATCCCCTTCCTTCCTTTTCATATCTTTTTATTTCCGCCATTTTATTTCTTTCTTTTTCTTTTATTTCTTTTCGTTTGGACTCCTACCATTATAAATGTCATTTCAATGTATCTGTTGTTGTTATATACATTATTACTTTGTGTCCCCAGATATGCTCCTGTTAGATGGTCTGATATTGTCTAAACCTCCTTTCCTAGTTTTTTTCTACATGACTCAACCAGACTAGATACCATTCCTCCCTAGGCACAATTATAGGCACCTCCTGATATTACATAACATCCATGGTCATAGAAACATTCAAGATGCTAGATCTTTATCTCCAGTTCATTATATCCTATATGGCACTGTGTGTGCAGGCGTCGGACTGACTTAAATATGGGGCCACATAGTATTACACTCAGGCGCTGCCCCTCTGACTAACACACACGAGCGTTCTGCCCGATATGTTGTGCGCAGGCGCCACACTAAGAGCCCCTCACATGCAGACGCAGGCGCAGTACGTAGGCGCCTAACAGGGGCTTTGTGCGCAAGCGCCGAATTACACTCCTCAGTGGGAGAAAGGGTAGCTCCTGCGCAGGCGCCGGCGTCCCCTGACATTTCCGGTCACATGACCGGCAGGGGATCGTATTTAACACCGGACACCATGCACTTCACTGAGCGGTTACATTGCCTAGACACAGGACTGTGTCGGCCTCCCCCACCACGCCACCAACGCTTAAGCCTTGCCTGCACCACCGAAACGTGAGACCACGGAGCCACCATCAGATAAGTGCCTTGTCACTATGAGTATCCTCTATAGCATGTATTATCCTCTCCCCCTACAGGGACTACGTTGCTTTATTCACTGGCATCATACCATATGCCCAAGGAAGGTCGTCTTTATGTATCCATAGGGTCGCTTGCTTACCTGCTCAGCACAGGTATCTAGTATAGCTATGCCATATACGTATCAGTCCCATTGACTATTCCCCGCTCAGAGCTTGATCCAACATGTATCTTCCACTCTGTTCTGCCCACAGCACCATATTTCTATGTCATCTTGAGGACATATCAGAATATACGGGAAGACCAGTACCTGATCCATAATTTTGCCCACTGTATCCACAGGACAGGTATTATTATGTTTTCATATTGCACAACCCCGTTATTACATA
Source organism: Ranitomeya variabilis (assembly GCF_051348905.1). NCBI lineage: Eukaryota > Metazoa > Chordata > Amphibia > Anura > Dendrobatidae > Ranitomeya > Ranitomeya variabilis. Next base: position 128,668,377 of record NC_135237.1, read on the forward strand.
AGATAAATGCCTCATACTCATATATGCATATATATTACAAACACAGGTTCTGTTCCAGCCGCAGATACGGCTCTTTTGCATGGACATACGTTGTTTAGCGTTCCTGCTGGGTCAGTATTTTGTTTTGTACTTGCAACACGGGCACCATACAGGGTGCGTATACCATGTGGATACTTTCAAAGGGACGCTTCAATCTGTACCATTAGATAAACATAATTAAGGTCTTTGCTAACCCACTATCTGGGGATATGAAATCTTAGCCATCATCTCATGCTATATTGTTCTCTTTAGGTATATCGCTATACCATTGTATATAACTCAACACGAAATTAAGAATCCTTCTTTATATGCAAGAGAATTTCAACAGGGTATGTTCTTCGTCCAGTACCGGCTTTTGCAAATATTATGGTCTTTTTCCTCTTTTTGTACAGTCCACCCTTTTCTGTATATTCCGGTTGTATAGAATGCGCTACGTTTTGGTCGTTTCATAGTATGCCCATTGGCAGCTTATCAATTTTGACATGGATTCTTTGCTCTTTTTTGTATATTTGTATATATGTATATATTTATCTGTTTGTAAATGCTCTTTTGTTTCTTTGCTTGTTACAGCGGTTTTGTGAACAAGGCCACGAGTTGGCCGAAACGTCAAATTCGCCTAGTACCCTATGCTCTTCAATTTAATAAATTCTTCAATTTACGCATCTGAATAACATACGAGTGCAGTGATTTTTCTGACTTTATGACATATGGGATTCAAACATCCCGTTCACTAGCACCGTGGACTACATCAATTGAGTGCTGGCTTTGATTTCTTCTCTACAGTTATTTGATTTGTAAGCTACTAGCACCAATCGAATCCATGTCAACCGAGACATACATGTACGACGAGTCTACCGGATCTACCATTCTATCAAAAATAAAGACTAAAACGGACTTTCTGCATCTACCAAGCAATGATATAAAATCGAGGGATTGGGAAAAGGAGAGGAAGAAACTTATCGGTTACGATTTACATTGTGCAACTTTGGGAGAATATCACCGCAAAGCCAGGATACCTCGGGGTTTACGTTGCAATCTACGTCCTACACTATTTTCGGATAATGAAAAATACTGTACTACATTCCAAAAAATTCTAAACAAATGCTCCTTCGACATAATACTATTGACCATTGAATATCTACAAGAGGCAATAAAGAGTACGGAAGAGAAAATTGAAAGCATTGAAACTCAACTCACTGCTACATTAAACGCCACCGAATTCTCTACTCTCAAGAATAAAATAGACACTAGCCTCATTTCCTACCAAAGGTCGTTGGAGGAAAGGAAACGCACAAAATTTCAAAGGGACACTGAGGACTATTTATCTAATAAAGTGTACTGATGGGAGGACACAGCTCCTCGCCGACCGAGACCAAGATTTCGCCGCAACTACCCCTCAGGGGGCTCCTCGCCGGCTGGGGGCTCATCAGCAGGATCAGGCAGCGAGACTGGCGGGGCCCAAGCTACAGGACCGCGTTTTTTAGGACAAACCGCGCGCCCACAAGGAGGGGAAAGAAGACGAAACGAGGACCGGCACATGACGTTGAGATCTCAGGTAGGAGTCCAAACTCTGTGGTAAACATCTCCGACTACACCCTTTCCCCTCTTGAGCTGAAAGTCCTAAATATGGGCCTCTCCTTCTGCCCTACCCCTAGATGGGATTCTTTTCAACTCGAAAAGGATCTCCAAAGGTTTTATAGAAATATAAGGCTTAAGGTACACTTTGACGAACTTCCAAATACAGTAGTCAACAGATTGAGCACCACATCTAGTCAGAGCAGAGAGGCTGGCATTACCTTGGGATCACTGGGCCTGAGGAATCCTAGCTCCTTTGTTCCACCAAGAACCAATCATGCAGTAGAAACCTTTATCAATCTCCTGGATAGAGACATTAAAAAGACTATACATGAACAACGTCTAGGTCTCCTCCCGGTCCGACACAATCTAAGTACCATAGAGAAGCAAGCATTAGACACACTAAGTGAGAACAGAAGCATTGTAATTAAACCCGCGGACAAGGGGGGAGCCATTATCATTATGAATAAGGATCACTACGTCACCGAAATAAGACGCCAATTATCTGACACTAATACTTACCAAAAACTCCAGGGGGACCCAACATTCACCATACAACGAAAAATTAATACTGTAGTCGACAAGTATCTGAATTTGGGCACAATAGACAATAAAACCAAAACCTACCTTATCAACCATTATCCAATTACTCCAGTATTGTACGTTTTGCCAAAAATACACAAAAATCTCCAGAACCCCCCTGGTCGCCCGATCGTTGCTTCAACTGACTCAGTGCTCAATCCCCTTTCAAAATTTTTGGAAAAAATTCTTACACCATATACCAAGTTAACTAAATCCTTTATACTGGACACGAGTGATTTTTTATCTAAAATTCGTAATATCCCTAACATTCCGCCGGACAGCCTTCTTTGTACTTGGGACGTTAATAGCCTCTACACCTCGATCGTACATGATAGGGGTGTTACAGCGGTTTCACTTACACTCCAGGAAGCAGGCATTGATAGAAACACACATGATCTCTGCATAGACCTCTTGAACCTGGTTCTTAGGGAGAACTTCTTCCTTTTCGAAGATGATTTCTTTGTACAGACGTGTGGTACCGCTATGGGGTCCAATGTGGCCCCAGCATACGCTAACCTATACATGGACCACTTCGAGAGAGAATATGTATATGCCAACCCTATTTTCCAACAAAACGCATTAGTCTGGTACAGATATATCGACGACATATTCTGTATCTGGCTAGGGAACCATACCAGCTTACAGACCTTCTATGAAGCTATTAACACCACTCGTCCGGAGCTTACCTTTACGCTCACTTACCACAATAGCGAAGTTACCTTCCTAGACACCAGTCCTTAAAAATTCCTTGGGTAAATTAAGCACTGACTTATACTCCAAACCAACCGATTGCAATAGCCTTCTACTGTATAATAGTTGCCACCCAAAGTCCACGAAAGATAGCCTCCCTAGGTCCCAGTTCAAAAGGGTATCTAGAATCGTTTCAGACCCGGATCTGAAAGCCACCAGACTACAAGAGATGTCCACTAAATTCAAGGCCCGTAACTACCCCTCGGACCTTCTTGAAACTGAATCTACCAAAATTCTCAATGAAATAGAAGATGATACATCGAGAATTAAAAGCACCAGACTACCATTTGTACACGGTCACCACCCCACTATGCGCAGGGTACACAACTTAATCAGGGCACATTGGCCACTCTTGAATAAAGCATACCCCACGATTCCCATATTCAAGGAACCTCCCCTGATGTGCACAAGAAGACCCAAGAACATAAGGGATAGAGTCGTCAGGGCTGATCTGGGCACTCTTAAAACACCGACACAGAGAACACTCACAGGCCAGAAACGTACAGGGACCTTCCCATGTTTGGGTTGTATGAGCTGCTCGAATGTGATTAAGGGTAATGAAGTGGTACACCCAAGGACAGGTAAATCTTATAAAATAAAGGACTATTACACATGTGAAACAAATTTTGTGGTGTACATCATCAAGTGCCCCTGCGGGTTACTTTACGTAGGGGAGACCACCCAAGCGGTTAGAGATCGTATCTCTAACCATAAATCTACTATTCGTTGCGGTAAAGTATGGCTCCCCCTCCCCCTTCACTTCAAAGAGGCCAATCACAGCATAGCACAACTTAGATTCCAAGTCATAGAAAAGGTTCCTCGTCCTAGACGAGGAGGGAATCATATTAAATTATTGAAACAGCGTGAGACCTTTTGGATCTACACACTTGACACTCTACATCCACGTGGCTTGAACCGCGAGATAGACTGGCTAACTTAATCTTTCTCCTATATAGGCCAATTGACTCTTTGCACAACCAACCTCTATGACAAACGCGTTCTGGATGGTAAGACGCATACCCTTATAGTCTCCTTTATAAGTTTCCTTACATTAGTTCTCATTATTTATTTCATTTTTTACTTATATATTTTTACTTATTTTTTCAGTTTTTTACCCTTTTATTTAACCCATTATTTCAACTAACCAATAACCATATTGTTCCCTTCATTCGTACCATTATCCCCTTCCTTCCTTTTCATATCTTTTTATTTCCGCCATTTTATTTCTTTCTTTTTCTTTTATTTCTTTTCGTTTGGACTCCTACCATTATAAATGTCATTTCAATGTATCTGTTGTTGTTATATACATTATTACTTTGTGTCCCCAGATATGCTCCTGTTAGATGGTCTGATATTGTCTAAACCTCCTTTCCTAGTTTTTTTCTACATGACTCAACCAGACTAGATACCATTCCTCCCTAGGCACAATTATAGGCACCTCCTGATATTACATAACATCCATGGTCATAGAAACATTCAAGATGCTAGATCTTTATCTCCAGTTCATTATATCCTATATGGCACTGTGTGTGCAGGCGTCGGACTGACTTAAATATGGGGCCACATAGTATTACACTCAGGCGCTGCCCCTCTGACTAACACACACGAGCGTTCTGCCCGATATGTTGTGCGCAGGCGCCACACTAAGAGCCCCTCACATGCAGACGCAGGCGCAGTACGTAGGCGCCTAACAGGGGCTTTGTGCGCAAGCGCCGAATTACACTCCTCAGTGGGAGAAAGGGTAGCTCCTGCGCAGGCGCCGGCGTCCCCTGACATTTCCGGTCACATGACCGGCAGGGGATCGTATTTAACACCGGACACCATGCACTTCACTGAGCGGTTACATTGCCTAGACACAGGACTGTGTCGGCCTCCCCCACCACGCCACCAACGCTTAAGCCTTGCCTGCACCACCGAAACGTGAGACCACGGAGCCACCATCAGATAAGTGCCTTGTCACTATGAGTATCCTCTATAGCATGTATTATCCTCTCCCCCTACAGGGACTACGTTGCTTTATTCACTGGCATCATACCATATGCCCAAGGAAGGTCGTCTTTATGTATCCATAGGGTCGCTTGCTTACCTGCTCAGCACAGGTATCTAGTATAGCTATGCCATATACGTATCAGTCCCATTGACTATTCCCCGCTCAGAGCTTGATCCAACATGTATCTTCCACTCTGTTCTGCCCACAGCACCATATTTCTATGTCATCTTGAGGACATATCAGAATATACGGGAAGACCAGTACCTGATCCATAATTTTGCCCACTGTATCCACAGGACAGGTATTATTATGTTTTCATATTGCACAACCCCGTTATTACATAAGATAAATGCCTCATACTCATATATGCATATATATTACAAACACAGGTTCTGTTCCAGCCGCAGATACGGCTCTTTTGCATGGACATACGTTGTTTAGCGTTCCTGCTGGGTCAGTATTTTGTTTTGTACTTGCAACACGGGCACCATACAGGGTGCGTATACCATGTGGATACTTTCAAAGGGACGCTTCAATCTGTACCATTAGATAAACATAATTAAGGTCTTTGCTAACCCACTATCTGGGGATATGAAATCTTAGCCATCATCTCATGCTATATTGTTCTCTTTAGGTATATCGCTATACCATTGTATATAACTCAACACGAAATTAAGAATCCTTCTTTATATGCAAGAGAATTTCAACAGGGTATGTTCTTCGTCCAGTACCGGCTTTTGCAAATATTATGGTCTTTTTCCTCTTTTTGTACAGTCCACCCTTTTCTGTATATTCCGGTTGTATAGAATGCGCTACGTTTTGGTCGTTTCATAGTATGCCCATTGGCAGCTTATCAATTTTGACATGGATTCTTTGCTCTTTTTTGTATATTTGTATATATGTATATATTTATCTGTTTGTAAATGCTCTTTTGTTTCTTTGCTTGTTACAGCGGTTTTGTGAACAAGGCCACGAGTTGGCCGAAACGTCAAATTCGCCTAGTACCCTATGCTCTTCAATTTAATAAATTCTTCAATTTACGCATCTGAATAACATACGAGTGCAGTGATTTTTCTGACTTTATGACATATGGGATTCAAACATCCCGTTCACTAGCACCGTGGACTACATCAATTGAGTGCTGGCTTTGATTTCTTCTCTGAATTACTTGTATGATGGACTCCTCGCCAGAGACGGACTACACCTCAACAAACCTGGGAAACACGCATTCGCCAGAAGACTCGCTACACTCATCAGGAGGGCGTTAAACTAGAAGAGGGGACGGGAAGAAAAACATTAGACTCGAACAAAGAAGACCCAGGAAAACATACTCAGAAGGGAGGTAAGAACATTTCTAAAACAATCCACAGCGAGGAGATTGGAACAAAACAAAATCCTCTAAACTGCATGCTCGCAAATGCCAGAAGCCTGACAAACAAGATGGAAGAACTAGAAGCAGAAATATCTACAGGTAACTTTGACATAGTGGGAATAACCGAGACATGGTTAGATGAAAGCTATCACTGGGCAGTTAACTTACAGGGTTACAGTCTGTTTAGAAAGGATCGTAAAAATCGGAGAGGAGGAGGGGTTTGTCTCTATGTAAAGTCTTGTCTAAAGTCCACTTTAAGGGAGGATATTAGCGAAGGGAATGAGGATGTCGAGTCCATATGGGTCGAAATTCATGGAGGGAAAAATGGTAACAAAATTCTCATTGGGGTCTGTTACAAACCCCCAAATATAACAGAAATCATGGAAAGTCTACTTCTAAAGCAGATAAATGAAGCTGCAATCCATAATGAGGTCCTGGTTATGGGGGACTTTAACTACCCGGATATTAACTGGGAAACAGAAACCTGTGAAACCCATAAAGGCAACAGGTTTCTGCTAATAACCAAGAAAAATTATCTTTCACAATTGGTGCAGAATCCAACCAGAGGAGCAGCACTTTTAGACCTAATACTATCTAATAGACCTGACAGAATAACAAATCTGCAGGTGGTCGGGCATCTAGGAAATAGCGACCACAATATTGTACAGTTTCACCTGTCTTTCACTAGGGGGACTTGTCAGGGAGTCACAAAAACACTGAACTTTAGGAAGGCAAAGTTTGACCAGCTTAGAGATGCCCTTAATCTGGTAGACTGGGACAATATCCTCAGAAATAAGAATACAGATAATAAATGGAAAATGTTTAAGAACATCCTAAATAGGCACTGTAAGCGGTTTATACCTTGTGGGAATAAAAGGACTAGAAATAGGAAAAACCCAATGTGGCTAAACAAAGAAGTAAGACAGGCAATTAACAGTAAAAAGAAAGCATTTGCACTACTAAAGCAGGATGGCACCATTGAAGCTCTAAAAAACTATAGGGAGAAAAATACTTTATCTAAAAAACTAATTAAAGCTGCCAAAAAGCAAACAGAGAAGCACATTGCTAAGGAGAGTAAAACTAATCCCAAACTGTTCTTCAACTATATCAATAGTAAAAGAATAAAAACTGAAAATGTAGGCCCCTTAAAAAATAGTGAGGAAAGAATGGTTGTAGATGACGAGGAAAAGGCTAACATATTAAACACCTTCTTCTCCACGGTATTCGCGGTGGAAAATGAAATGCTAGGTGAAATCCCAAGAAACAATGAAAACCCTATATTAAGGGTCACCAATCTAACCCAAGAAGAGGTGCGAAACCGGCTAAATAAGATTAAAATAGATAAATCTCCGGGTCCGGATGGCATACACCCACGAGTACTAAGAGAACTAAGTAATGTAATAGATAAACCATTATTTCTTATTTTTAGGGACTCTATAGCGACGGGGTCTGTTCCGCAGGACTGGCGCATAGCAAATGTGGTGCCAATATTCAAAAAGGGCTCTAAAAGTGAACCTGGAAATTATAGGCCAGTAAGTCTAACCTCTACTGTTGGTAAAATATTTGAAGGGTTTCTGAAGGATGTTATTCTGGATTATCTCAATGAGAATAACTGTTTAACTCCATATCAGCATGGGTTTATGAGAAATCGCTCATGTCAAACCAATCTAATCAGTTTTTATGAAGAGGTAAGCTATAGGCTAGACCACGGTGAGTCATTGGACGTGGTATATCTCGATTTTTCCAAAGCGTTTGATACCGTGCCGCACAAGAGGTTGGTACACAAAATGAGAATGCTTGGTCTGGGGGAAAATGTGTGTAAATGGGTTAGTAACTGGCTTAGTGATAGAAAGCAGAGGGTGGTTATAAATGGTATAGTCTCTAACTGGGTCACTGTGACCAGTGGGGTACCGCAGGGCTCGGTATTGGGACCTGTTCTCTTCAACATATTCATTAATGATCTGGTAAAAGGTTTACACAGTAAAATATTGATATTTGCAGATGATACAAAACTATGTAAAGCAGTTAATACAAGAGAAGATAGTATTCTGCTACAGATGGATCTGGATAAGTTGGAAACTTGGGCTGAAAGGTGGCAGATGAGGTTTAACAATGATAAATGTAAGGTTATACACATGGGAAGAAGGAATCAATATCACCATTACACACTGAACGGGAAACCACTGGGTAAATCTGACAGGGAGAAGGACTTGGGGATCCTAGTTAATGATAAACTTACCTGGAGCAGCCAGTGCCAGGCAGCAGCTGCCAAGGCAAACAGGATCATGGGGTGCATTAAAAGAGGTCTGGATACACATGATGAGAGCATTATACTGCCTCTGTACAAATCCCTAATTAGACCGCACATGGAGTACTGTGTCCAGTTTTGGGCACCGGTGCTCAGGAAGGATATAATGGAACTAGAGAGAGTACAAAGGAGGGCAACAAAGTTAATAAAGGGGATGGGAGATCTACAATACCCAGATAGATTAGCGAAATTAGGATTATTTAGTCTAGAAAAAAGACGACTGAGGGGCGATCTAATAACCATGTATAAGTATATAAGGGGACAATACAAATATCTCGCTGAGGATCTGTTTATACCAAGGAAGGTGACGGGCACAAGGGGGCATTCTTTGCGTCTGGAGGAGAGAAGGTTTTTCCACCAACATAGAAGAGGATTCTTTACGGTTAGGGCAGTGAGAATCTGGAATTGCTTGCCTGAGGAGGTGGTGATGGCGGACTCAGTCGAGGGGTTCAAGAGAGGCCTGGATGTCTTCCTGGAGCAGAACAATATTGTATCATACAATTATTAGGTTCTGTAGAAGGATGTAGATCTGGGGATTTATTATGATGGAATATAGGAATATAGGCTGAACTGGATGGACAAATGTCTTTTTTCGGCCTTACTAACTATGTTACTATGTTAATATGTTACTAGGGGGGGGTGGCTCAACACTAATCAACACGTCCCATTATTCTTCCCACTGCTGTAATAAATATATATGTAAAAGAAATACTTGACTATATTTTATTTCTGCCACATTACAACATTAGTGGCCTAGAATTTGGCAGACCAGTGGATTACATTCTTGAACAAACATTCTTGAATAAATTTCCATCAATGGTGTTTTGTCACAGATTTGCTAATTTTTAATTAGACTACATTATAGGCACATCTGAGGCTAGCTTATCATAGCATTGTATCCTATAGTTGTTGAGCTAGAAGTCTTTTTCCTAGAAAAAAAGAACTGTTCCCTTTCAGTGGTCTCTCATGTGGGAAAAGATTCTTTGAAAGATCTAAAAATAGTTTTTGTCTGTCAATGAAGGCAGTCAGCGGCAGTCCTACAGTCTGACTTCTACGGAGACTGAGATTCTGTGGAGAAGTGCGAATGTTTATTTCAGGCTTACTGCTTGTAATGATACGCTCTACAAAGTGGAGCAGAATTCTTCATCTTGTTTGCCATTAAAATAGGTCACAAAGCAACTTGAGACGATCTCTCAAATGCAAGCGTTTCTATATACACATGTAAATATCCCCAGGACTCCAGTTGAAACTGATCTTACCTTTGTTGGGCTCATAAACAATGCTACATACAGTATATTTGTCATATTAGACATATTATTCTTACAATCTTTTTTTTAATTAAATGGACAAGACTATTGTAGAATATTTTAAAAAATTTGAGCCGCAGAATATGTTGGTATAAGTGCGATACATAGGTATGAATTCACACTGTGGCCATTTAACAGAACCTAAGATTAAAACAAAATGAGCAAATACCCTGTAGTAATTAAATAACTAGTAAATGTAAATAATATAGGGTAATTAGTTAACATTGTCTTGATCAAGAATGCTTTTTTGTGTTGTTCATTTTGTTTATATCGCTTTCCACAGGCAGGTTAGGTACGATCTTGATTGGGGTACACCTTGTCGTGAGGGGATGACTTTTATGTTTTTTGATCAAAACAATGTTAGCAAAGTACCCTATGTTATTTATATGTACTATTACTAATTATTTACTTGCTACAGGGTATTTGTTAATTTTGTTTTTATCTTAGGTTCTAATGTAGAATATTTAATATCATGCAAGGCAGTCTGGATTAAAGATTTTTTTTTGCTGCTACAGACATTTATATCATGTCCACAAGAAAGCTGGTGGTTAATCTCTGCATCTTCACCTATCAGAAGAATGACCCACAACGGTCTTGATAATTATAAATTGAAGAACAATTTTAAAATGTGTGCAGCTCAATGATTTGAAGCCTATGGGAGCCAGTATCTCCTATATTAAGCTGCTGCTGTCTTCTTGGGATTGCTAAATGGATATCGTGGGATTGTATTCTACCAATTTATTGTGGATGTTCCATAAATGTCTGTAATATGAGTTCTTACAACACTTCTACCCAGGGGCTGGGTCCAATGTCCATTAAACTGCTCTGATTTCATTTTTCAAACTTTAACCTCTTAACGACCAGAGGTATTTTTGGTTTTGCATTTTCATTTTTTGCTCCCCTTCTTCCCAAAGCCATAACTTTTTTATTTTTTGGTTATAAACTTATAATGGCCATGTGGGTGGCTTGCTTTTTGTGGGATGAGTTGTACTTTTGAACGACAGTATTGGTTTTACCATGTCGTGTACTCGAAAACGAGAAAAATATTCCAAGTGCTGTGAAATTGAAAAAAAAGTGCATTCCCACAGTTGTTTTTTGGGTTTCTTTTTTACCACGTTCACCAAATGCTAAATTCTGACCTGCCAATATGATTCTCCAGGTCATTACGAGTTCATAGACACCAAATATGTCTAGGTTCTTTTTTAGTTAAGCGGTGAAAAAAAATTCCAAAGTTTGTTAAAAAAAAAATTGCGACATTTTCCGATACCCGTAGCGTCTCCATTTTTCGTGATCTGGGGCTGAGTGAGGGCTTATTTTTTGCATGCCAAGCTTACATTTTTAATGAGACCATTTTGGCACAAATATGATCTTTTGATTACCCGTTATTTCATTTTAATGCAATGTTGCGGCAACCAAAAAAAACGTAATTCTGGCGTTTTGACTTTTTTTCTTGTTACGCCGTTTAACGATAGGTTTTTTTTTTTATATTGATAGATCGGGCGATTCTTAATGCGGCAATACTGAATATGTGTATGTTTGATTTTCCTTTATTGTTTTTATTTTGAATGGCGTGAAAGGGGGTGACTTGAACTTTTATATTTTTTTATTTTTTAAATATTTTTAAAAACAGTTTTTTTTTTACTTTTGGCATGCTGTCACCATGGGAGACTAGAAGCAGCCATAATCTGATTGGCTCTGCTACATACAGGCGATGATCAGATTGCTTGTATGTAGCCAAATTGCTGACTTGCTATCCATGAACAGTCGATAATTAAAAGGGTAGGGTAATTTTAACATTGAGAGATAGAATATCAATATAAAATCCAGAAAATCACATTGTATAAATTAAATCAGTTTGCCAATTTTCTTGGCAGACAGACCACTATTGATGTGTGTGTGTGTATATATATATATATATATATATATATATATATATATATATATATATATATATACAGGTCCTTCTCAAAAAATTAGCATATAGTGTAAAATTTCATTATTTACCATAATGTAATGATTACAATTAAACTTTCATATATTATAGATTCATTATCCACCAACTGAAATTTGTCAGGTCTTTTATTGTTTTAATACTGATGATTTTGGCATACAACTCCTGAAAACCCAAAAAACCTGTCTCAATAAATTAGCATATTTCACCCGTCCAATCAAATAAAAGTGTTTTTTAATAACAAACAAAAAAACCATCAAATAATAATGTTCAGTTATGCACTCAATACTTGGTCGGGAATCCTTTGGCAGAAATGACTGCTTCAATGCGGCGTGGCATGGAGGCAATCAGCCTGTGACACTGCTGAGATGTTATGGAGGCCCAGGATGCTTCAATAGCGGCCTTAAGCTCATCCAGAGTGTTGGGTCTTGCGTCTCTCAACTTTCTCTTCACAATATCCCACAGATTCTCTATGGGGTTCAGGTCAGGAGAGTTGGCAGGCCAATTGAGCACAGTAATACCATGGTCAGTAAACCATTTACCAGTGGTTTTGGCACTGTGAGCAGGTGCCAGGTCGTGCTGGAAAATGAAATCTTCATCTCCATAAAGCATTTCAGCCGATGGAAGCATGAAGTGCTCCAAAATCTCCTGATAGCTAGCTGCATTGACACTGCCCTTGATGAAACACAGTGGACCAACACCAGCAGCTGACATGGCACCCCACACCATCACTGACTGTGGGTACTTGACACTGGACTTCAGGCATTTTGGCATTTCCTTCTCCCCAGTCTTCCTCCAGACTCTGGCACCTTGATTTCCGAATGACATGCAAAATTTGCTTTCATCAGAAAAAAGTACTTGGGACCACTTAGCAACAGTCCAGTGCTGCTTCTCTGGTTCAAAAGTGGCTTTACCTGGGGAATGCGGCACCTGTAGCCCATTTCCTGCACACGCCTGTGCACGGTGGCTCTGGATGTTTCCACACCAGACTCAGTCCACTGCTTCCTCAGGTTCCCCAAGGTCTGGAATCGGTCCTTCTCCACAATCTTCCTCAGGGTCCGGTCACCTCTTCTCGTTGTACAGCGTTTTCTGCCACATTGTTTCCTTCCAACAGACTTACCATTGAGGTGCCTTGATACAGCACTCTGGGAACAGCCTATTTGTTGAGAAATTTCTTTCTGGGTCTTACCCTCTTGCTTAAGGGTGCCAATGATGGCCTTCTTGACATCTGTCAGGTCGCTAGTCTTACCCATGATGGGGGTTTTGAGTAATGAACCAGGCAGGGAGTTTTTAAAAGCCTCAGGTATCTTTTGCATGTGTTTAGAGTTAATTAGTTGATTCAGAAGATTAGGGTAATAGGTTGTTTAGAGAACCTTTTCTTGATATGCTAATTTATTGAGACAGGTTTTTTGGGTTATCAGGAGTTGTATGCCAAAATCATCAGTATTAAAACAATAAAAGACCTGACAAATTTCAGTTGGTGGATAATGAATCTATAATATATGAAAGTTTAATTGTAGTCATTACATTATGGTAAATAATGAAATTTAACACTATATGCTAATTTTTTGAGAAGGACCTGTATATATGCACACCAGGAACAAATTTTAATGGGACAACTAATGTGTATAAGAGCACAAAAGGTATGCCCATGTTTAAATAGCATGTTTTTTCCATCCAGGACACAAGAACCGTGCTTGTTTCATACCCCAACACCTTTTCCACGACCCTTAAATCAATTCCCCACTCCTTTATTCACCAATCATTTTGAGAATTCAGTCAAAATGGGTTCCTATTATTTAATAACAAAGAAAACAGAACCAAACAGAACTGGGTCCCTCTACCAGGAGCCACACAAGAGCCATTTTGGATTGCTGCTATGTTACAAATGTCCTTGCAAATAATAAAATAAAGCTCTCTTCAGATGTGATAAATATTTCTTTTTTTTTTCTAAACACACTGTATCCCATGATATATCGCGCAAAATATTGGTCAGCCGTCAATCACCCCTACGTTTTCATGTTTACAACCATATATTTTTATTTATTTTTTACTAGATTGCCCAATATTGTATTGAATAAGAATCATGAAAATTTGTATAATTTAATGCAGCTTAAAATGATTAAGTACACTGTTGACACATCTGGAAATCAACAGTGAATGGGCTAAGATTATAGATAGATAAATTGTAATATAGTGGGGGAAATAAGTATTTGATCCCTTGATGATTTTGTAAGTTTGCCCACCGACAAAAACATTAACAGTCTATAATTTTAAGGGTAGGTTAATTTTAACATTGAGAGAGAATATCGAAAATAAAATCCAGAAAATCACATTGTATAAATTATATACATTTATTTGCATTTTGCAGTGAGAAATAAGTATTTGATCCCTCTGGCAAAGAAGACTTAATACTTGGTGGCAATACCCTTGTTGGCAAGCACAGCAGTCAGACCTTTTTTTTAGTTGATGATGAGGTTTGCGTACATGTCAGGAGGAATTTTGGTCCACTCCTCTTTGCAGATCATCTCTAAATCATTAAGATTTTGAGGCTGTCGCTTGGCAACTTAGAGCTTCAACTCCATCCATAAGTTTTCTATGGGATTAAGGTCTGGAGACTGGCTAGGCCACTCCATGACCTTATTGTTCTTCTTTTTGAGCCACTCCTTTGTTGGCTTGGCTGTATGTTTTGGGTCATTGTCTTGCTGGAAGACCCAGCCACGACTCATTTTTAATGTCCTGGCGGAGGGAGGAGGTTGTCACCCAGGATTTTATGGTGCATAGCTCCATCCATTCTCCCATTGATGCGGTGAAGTAGTCCTGTACCCTAAGTAGAGAAACACCCCCAAAACATAATGTTTCCACCTCCATGCTTGACAGTGGGGATGGTGTTTTTTGGGTCATAGGCAGCATTTCTCTTCCTCCAAACACGGCAAGTTGAGTTAGTGCCAAAGACCTCAATTTTTATCTCATCCTGACCACAGCACCTTCTCCCAATCACTCACAGAATCATCCAGGTGTTCATTGACAAACTTCAGATGGGCCTGCACATGTGCCTTCTTGAGCAGGGGGACATTGTGGGTGCTGCAGGATTTTAAACCTTTACGGCGTAATGTGTTACCAATGGATTTCTTTGTGACTGTGGTCCTAGCTGCCTTGAGATCATTAAGAAGTTCCCCCTTGTAGTTTTAGGCTGATCTCTTACCTTCCTCATGATCAAGGATACCCTACGAGGTGAGATTTTGTATGGTGCCCCAGATCAATGTCGATTGACAGTCATTTTGTAGTTCTTCCATTTTCTAACTACTGCACTAACAATTGTCTCCTTCTCACCCAGCGTCTTACTTATGGTTTTGTAGCCCATTCCAGCTTTGTGCAGGTCTATGATCTTGTCCCTAAGCTCTTTGGTCTTGCCCATGTTGTAGAGGTTAGAGTCTGACTGATTAATTGAGTCTGTGGACAGGAGTCTTTTATAAAGGTGACTATGTAAGACAGCTGTCTTTAATGCAGGTAACGAGTTGATTAGGAGCGTCTAACTGGTCTGTAGGAGTCAGAACGCTTAATGGTTGGTAGGGGATCAAATACTTATTTCTCACTGCAAAATGCAAATAAATTTATATAATTTATACAAATTATTGCTGGATTTTATTTTTGATATTCTATCTCTCAATGTTAAAATTAACCTATTTTTAAAATTATGGACTGTTCATGTCTTTGTCAGTGGGCAAACTTACAAAATCAGCAAGGGATCAAATACTTATTTCCCCCCACTGTATGTATATATATATACATGCCCTGGGGGGCATCCAGATGTAAGCAGTGAAAGGAGCCGAACAGCACAAGTCCATTCACTGTTGTAGTTTGAATAGTAGCTGAACTACATAGTACATGAGAACAGATACCACACAGGGATCTTGGCTGTGCTGATCAGTTGCGTTCACTGTGTACATCCTGCCCGTAGAGCTGAAAATAGATAAATCATGCTAAAGAAAAGGTAATTGTCACCTTTCACACTCACTCATCCACTCACCTATTGCAAAAGAAAGGCAATGAACTAAGGCTACGTTCACATTTGCGTTACGTCGGGCGTAGCCGCGGCGACGCATGCGTCATGCGCCCCTATATTTAACATGGGGGCGCGCATGGACATGCGTTGTGTTGCGTTTTGTGAAGCATGCGTTTTTTGGGCGCAAGCGTCAGGGCGCAGAGTACGCTGCTTGTTGCATTTTTTTGCGCTATAAAAATGAACGCATGCGTCACAAAACGCTGCGTTTTGCTGCGTTGTGCATGCGTTTTTGCGTACTTTGTGCGTTGCGTCGCCGACGCAGCACACAACAACGCAAATGTGAACGTAGCCTTAGTGCACCCCACATGCAGTCACACATCCACACCACGCCTCTTGTTTCTACCACTCACCGTTTTGATATGCCAGGAAGATTCCTGCGCTGAGTGACACACTAAGAAACACGCACACCTAAAGGTTAATTGTTCTTCTTGCGCTCTGGCATATACATGGTTACAGAACCAGGCTATACTTTCCCTCTTCGAGGTTGCGGGTACATTTAGATCAGCAAGGAGCAAACTTACAAACTTATTACATTTTACATTTAATATACAAAAACATACGGAGCTTACAAAAATGACTAAAAAGATGAATTATTAAAAAGACATGCACAAAGGTAAAAACAGTACAAAAAGTAAAAGAGATAAATAAAAAATGCTCTTACAGATTAGTGTGTGGGTGTTTCTTTGCAGAGGAGTCAACACAGATATTTGATCAGGTCTCCATTTTGGGTAGTTTCTCCTGGGCCAGACAATGGGTTTTTCTGGAGAAGGTAATATAAAGGGTTTCATCCATACTTCTCATCCCTCCTCCTGATCAGGTGAGAAGAGGAGGGCTAACTGAATGCAAGGAAACGTGTGCAAGACATAATTCTAGTTGTCCTCATAATTTCCTACATGAACCCCCTAACAGAAGAATATGACCACCGTATTTCCAAGTATTCTTTTACCATCATAAACATGCCAAACATAATTATGATACATCCGTTATTTGGGCTAATATTACGATACCTTTCTGAGGTTTCCCAAGGGTAAAAATCCTGGCACTTGACCCCCCAAAAGTGAAAATATCACGTGGTCACAGATATCCGTGGATAGAGTTGACATCAGATTATTATAGGTATGGTATGGAAATATTGCATTTACATCGTGCCATGTGATACTAGAGGTGTACCGTCTTCTTTAGGGGCCATTATCGTCTCCCGTATATTTCGGCACCCTTACTGAGAAATATAAACAGTTAATGTTTGCTCTTCCTGCCACTCTCAGCTCCTTTCTAATTAAATTACTTACTAGAGATGCTGCCAGGTGTCCTGTGATATTGGATTTATTTACCTGATCCATAACTCCTCCATAACAGTCATCAATATTTTAACCCTAGAAAACCCCTGTAAAGTTTTTTTGAAAGGGAAAATAAACATGTAAAAACAAGCTCCGATCATTGAAATAGCGAGTTGGTAATGTTCAAAATACATATATTTCATATGCAACAATAATATTTCTTTTACTTTTTGTTGTTTTCCTCCATTCCTTCTGTCTTGTCTCCTAAGATTGCCTGTTTACTCAGACAAACAGTAATTCTTGACGGAAAACGATTCAGTTAATCACAAACAATCACATAGTGCAATCATAGTGGCAAATAAGGTCAAACTTTTGCTTGATCTTTTTTTTTTTTTTTTTTTTACATAAAAGTCTTCCCATGCAAACAGCTCTTAACTTTGTATGTCGATTTTTTTCTCTACGTAAATTGATATATTCAGTGATGAAGAATCACTTTTTCTGTAGTATCCGTAAGAAATCTATGGCTGCTGAACAAGATAAATTAACTGATTAGTGAACAAAAAAATGTTTCCCGCTGCTCTCCTGAAAAACTATATTAAAAATTAAATTATGATTAAAAAAAGGACAGTAAAAAGAAATTTGGTATATCTCACGCCCAAGAATAATAATAATATAATAATAACAACGCATGTTCAGCACTGTGAAGCTATAGTGATCTGTTCCTGTCTGATAAATATACAGACTTTAGATAACTATAGAAAAGTAAATGGATTAGTTTGCAACTTAGTGCTATAAACACATAATTAATAATGTCTCGGTTAGCTAATAGTTTTATATTTCTGTCAGTTTTTATCTATTTTCTTGTTTTGTAATTAAATTACTTTGAATGACTTAAAAAGACTTAAAATTAATGAAGGAAAAAAGACAGTATGTACTTTTTTATTTTGTCAGGAACAGTAAGATGTTTGAGAAATAGATGCCAAAGCAGAAGGCAGTTCTACAGTAAGGGTCTGTTTACACGGAGCTGTCGGCGGTGGTCGATGGACAGGCAGACTACCGACACTGCGACTCCTGATTACACATGATGATGCACTGCCAAGAACAGTAATATTTTGCACTGCACAAAAGATCATTTCACCCAATGAACGAGAGTTTTGCTCTTTCATCCATTTATCGGCAGCCTGCTTACACAGCAAGAAAATCAACAAACAAGCGATTTTAACAATGCTCATTCACAATTATATTGCAGTGCAGATGCCCTTTAAGTTCCAATGTCTATCATCTAATGGAAAAAAAAGGGAATATGCAAACTAAGGATAAGTACACACAACCGTATTGCAGCCATATCCTCTCAACTGTATTACAGATGTAATTCCCACCCTATCATATATCATGTTGTTACTTGAGCTCACCAGACCCCTGGTCAGGATGTGAATGCTATCCGCAATCCAGATGATAAAGGGCAGCTGCAATACGGTCATATTTTCATTAAAGGTCATATTGAATCACATTCAAAATTTTCCCTAACAAGGTATTTCTTTAAAGAATGTACTCTTATTGATTTTTTCATTGTAGTATGTAAATACGAAAATGTAGATATCAATTTAGAAAAAAAAGAAAAAATTAGAGCCTGCACACCTTTAGTATTAAATTAATGTGCAGGTACACAAATATGTTATGTGGGCAATATACAAACATACACAAATACATACACGATGCGTCAGGATCAGGACACTGCCAATAATGAACTCCGCTATTGCTGTAAACATTTTAAATGGAAGGCACTTAGATAACATTTTTGATCAAAAAAAGACAGGAGTCATCCAACCACATCAGGTTATACCTAAATATGTATGGTCACTATTACTAAGGTCCTACCACCATGTGTCTTACATGGAGAGGTAAGCAATTAGTGAAAGAGACCATCCATATTTAGGTATAACTTGACGTGGTTGGATGGCTTTTGCGCACTTTGGTCAATAAAATAGTTATCTAACCAAATTACGTTTTAACATTTCCAGCAATATTGGAGTTCATGTATTCATTAATGCTGAGTCCTGATGCATAGTGTTTCTATAAATATCAATTTGCCAACTGCCAGGCTTAAAACCCGGAGCCTAGAAAAGCTCCAGTGATTTACTATGTCTTTATATTTATATGAGTACATAAAACAATGTACTGGAAGCAAATGAGGCTGCAGGTAAATCAACTAATAAATGTATCTCTTTCATTAAATTAGAGTTTGTAGAATCGAAAGTTCCCCAGGGTGGACATACACTCTTTCTCTCTGAACTGAGAGTACAGCAGTTAAAATAAATAGGGGTCAAATATCAGAGAAATTTCACATTTTTTTACCATGTCAAGTAAGTGATGAAATACAGCCCCCTTGATGTAGGTATTCAAGAAAAAAAAAAGTAAGAATAAGGAAAAATGTTTTAGACTACACATATACAATAAAAACTGTAATAATATGTTATTTATTTTTGTAAACATTTCCTCTAATGTGGTCTAATAGGACCTTATTGATAGCATATAGACAGCTTTACAATTATTGTGTTTGACAAGACTTTAAAAAGAGACCATCTAAAAAATAGCTATAACTTATTGAATTAGAATGAAGATGTTAGTTTCAGCCTATTTAACAGAAACGTACGGTACTTGATCTTGAGACTTAAGCTGGCAGTACACATTAGACGTACAGTATATTGAATAAACTCTATGATTTGGCCGGACTGGCCAACTCTAATCTAATTGAGAGCTCCCATACACCATTAGCAGACTTCTGTGCTCCCTCGGTTTAGCCTCCCATTGAGCCAAATTACCAATTATGTCTTAAGAATTAGAGGCACCAGAATGCTTCTCTTCATGCAAAAACATAACTTTTATTCCATCCTAAAAAAATACAGCAACAATAACACATGGCAACATTTCATATATGTCTGGTCTTTTTCAGGCCAAGTTCTAAAGATAAGATACAGCCAGTATTTATGTTGTGAATTTTTAAGGATGAATAAAAGTTACATTTTTTCATGAAGATAAGCATTTTGGTGCCTTGGATTCTTGAGAAAGGACTTACTCCATACATTATAATAGGCCCACATAGTGTTCCATACAGTATATTGACCTCCTATAGTGCTTCATACAGTATAATAGGCCCATATAGTGCTCCATACAGTGTAATAGGCCCACATAGTGCTCCATACAGTATAAAAGGCCCCACATAGTGCTCTATACAGTATAAAGGCCCCATATACAGGATAATGGTTCCATATAGTGCTTCATACAGTATAATAGTCCGCACATAGTGCACATCTCGGTACAGCGGGAGCATTGTAATGATGCCATCTATTCATCAAGGTCACCAATATAGCTGAAAGGATGAGACTGGTTGAAAGTGCAATGTCAGGCAGGGGACCCACCCGGCATTGCGGGCCAAATATACTCGGGGAGCCCATCCAGCGTCGCGGGACAAATATATTTGCCATGCGGGCCAGATTTGGCCCACAGGCCAGAGTTGACATATGTGGGTTAGGAGGTATTTATATTGGCAAAAAAGCATTCAGCCTCTAATACATATGGCCAGCCAAATGGTTGCTACAACAGAATAATGCTACAACAAATTCTGTAAATCTATTAGGAGATCAGTACTTTGGTTAATATTTTTGATAAAAATCCATCTTAACCTACAAATTAAAGGTTTATAAAAATCTTACTTATTTATTGTATGAGGGAATCACCGAGGATATTTTCTTTTTTGTCATTTCCAATCTATCTGCTCATACAGAAACAATAGATGGAATGTTTTGATGTGTGTTTTTTATCCTATTTAGTCAAATGGGCTGAGATGACATGGAAGATTTATCTTGCCATTAATTGTGCTGCATAAGCTATTAACAAAGAAGAAGCATTATTTTATGAATGGAAAAAGGGAAATGAAAAATTAATGATAATGTCTCCCAGATGCTTTATTAAATCGGTTATGCGCTTTAGAGGATCGAGAAAAGGACAGGAAGTCTCTTCCAGGGTATTTTAAAGCAGCAAATGTTTATCAAGAGAACAACAAGAAACGATTCTGGTAAAGGTTGAAACTTTCTTTGATTGCAAATGTTAGAAAAAGGATATTTGGGTACTTGTGATAGAGATTTCTTCTACTTTAGACATTTTATATTGACCATGTGTATCTTATGATAGGTGTAACATACTCAACTCCACTTGGGTTCTTCAGCAATCGTTGCAATATGTCACATTGTAGGGTTGTCATGGATTATGGATGCTGCATGTGCAAAATGCACCGCTGTCCAGTTTGTCGGAGATTAAGACACTGTTTTTAAAATGTCAATATGCCGCTATTTCCCGTAATTCATTGCCATTTGTTTTACTTGTCTTCTGCTTCATCATTGATTTGGCCACACGTGGCTTGAAACCTTGGCTTTTTTGACTAGCCTCACCTCGTGAAATTATATTGGACCAATAATTCGTGAGTTTTGGCGCCACATATCTGCTTCATCAATATCTACTGGGACTCATTAAAAGAGGCATAGATGCTCATGACAAGAACATAGTTTTGCCTCTATACAAGTCAATAGTACGACCATATTAGAATATTGTATGCAATTTTGGTCTCCAATGTATAAGAAGGACATGGCTGGACTAGAGCGGGTGCAGAGAAGAACAACCAAGGTTATTAAGGTAATTGGTGGATTTCAATGTCAGGATAGGTTATTAAACTTGGGGTTATTCAATTTGGAAAACAAAGACCTACGGGTGATCTTATTACAGTGTTACAAATATGTGAGGGAACAGTATAGAGAAATGTATAATGCTCTTTTTACACTTATGCTTGCAACAGGGACAAGGGGATATCCTCTATATCTAGAGGAAAGAAGGTTTACTCATAATCACAGAAGCAGATTCTTTACTGTAAGAGCAGTGAGACTATGGAACTCTCTACCACATTATGTTGTAATGGTTGATTCATTATTCAAATTCAAGAAAGTTCTGGATGCCTTTCTTGATAAATATTACAGGTTATGGGCACTAGATTCTGTGACAGGGCATTGATCCAGGGAACTAGTCTGATTGCCGTATGGAATCGGACAGGAATTTTCCCCTAATGTGGAAGTATTAGTGTCTGCTTCATAGGGTTTATGCCTTCCTTTGGATCAACATGTTAGGCTGTCGGTGTGAATTTGGTGGACTTAAGTCTAAAAAAGAAAAGAATGTCCGGCTTCACCGAGTCCGTAAAAAAGAGTTTTCTTTATTCACAAACTTTGAACATGGAGGATACAGACTTCAGCACGAACCATATGGGTAAGAATCTCAACGCGTTTCTGGAGACTAAGCTCCCTTAATCATGGTCATGATCAAGGGAGCATAGTCTCCAGAAACGCGTTGAGATTCTTACCCATATGGTTCGTGCTGAAGTCTGTATCCTCCATGTTCAAAGTTTGTGAATAAAGAAATCTCTTTTTTACGGACTCGGTGAAGCTGGACATTCTTTTCTTTTTTGGACTCTATACACCTGGACACAGCGGGTCCGTGCTCCTGAGGTTTGGTTTATGCATTACGGGTGAGCTGGTTTATATTCCTTCTTTCTAAGGACTTAAGTCTACCTTCAACCTTAAAACTCTGAAACTCTGAGTCTCCATGTGCTGCATTCTGACTGCCTGAGCGTTCTTCTATTACCATCCCTTTGCCAGACCTTTCCTGGTATGTTTAGAAAGCTTCTTATGTTTAAATTTGTTTGCCAATGATATCCCCTCCTACTTCTTTTTCATCATGATTCATGATAATCCATTGAGCCAGCTTGAGGAACCTAAGGTTTGGGAAGATTTCAAACATGTACCAATAAAGAAATGAGAAGGTTGTACAGGAAAGCTGAAGCACATGTGTTTTTTCCATTTGGGATATTGTTTGCTGCAGAGGAGCTCTCTGTATTCTGGATAAATCCCAAATATTTGTGGGAGAGCTGGTTATTTCCCAGTTCTTTCATTTAGTATCTCAGAAATCTACCTACCTAACTAAAGTTCACTATTGATAATTACTTTCACTTCAAAATATGAGCTATTGGGCAGAACAAGAAGGATTAGTTAGCAGGGGCAACCTACTAGAGACCCCTAAGATTTCAATATGGTTTTTGCTATTGTTCATTTTTAAAATGAAAAAAAAAGTCCTGCATGCCGTTCTTTTTCGTCTGTTCTGAGACATTTTTCAATATGACAACACCAGACCACATTATGTTACTTGTGATACTATGAGCAGCAGGCATGGCTTAAACATGCAATCATGATCTTTAGCATCTGTGGACTTGTCTCGGTTCAAGCACACTCAGTATTTCATTGGTTGGGAATTGGAAAGGGAGCTGCTAGCAGCGGATCTTGATGACTTTTGTGCCCAAGTACATTCAGCGTAGCAGAACAGTCCTCAGACAACCATTAATAGGCTAATTGATAGCATGCCATGTGATGCTCATACTATTTAATTTTTTCTTCATCATTTGCATATAATTAATTTATTTGTTGATCTTGTAATTTTCATGATTCCATGACTATTGATGTTAGGTGTCGAGTTCCTGCCTCTGCACAGGGGGAATCTCAAACCACCTCTGCTGCGGTCTCCCATTCTTCTCCAGCCATAGTGCAGCCTGCTCAGCAGAGACGTCGGTCCCAGCATCTGGCTCAGGCTGATACTGGGCGACTGGTTACTACTGTTCTTCCAGGCTATGCCTTTGTAGCCAGTACTGGTCAGCGATGAGCAGACGTCTCTGGGACTAAGTCCTGCTTAGCATGTGCAGGGTAAGACCTCTCATTGGAGGTCGGGGGTCACATGCTCAGATACTGTAGCAGCTCCCATTGGTCCTCTAGGAAGGTCCTGAAGTTGCTGCAGCTATAAAAGGTTTGCATGGCTACACGGCCATGCGCTAGTATCAAACCAATGTCTATGAGCTCAGTGTCAGTGTGGTCATGTCTGGATGCAGTTAGGGTTTGGCTGAAATAAGCCCCTAGAATACCGGCACCTCCGGTGAGGAGTTTGTATGAGTGTATTCAGGGCCTTGACTGAAATAAGCCACTAGAATACCGGCACCTCCGGTGAAGA
Source organism: Ranitomeya variabilis (assembly GCF_051348905.1). Taxonomy (NCBI): domain Eukaryota; kingdom Metazoa; phylum Chordata; class Amphibia; order Anura; family Dendrobatidae; genus Ranitomeya; species Ranitomeya variabilis. The sequence continues at coordinate 128,692,689 of NC_135237.1, forward strand.
GTTGTTTGTCTGTTTTCTCTGACTGCATGACCACAGTTTGCTCTGGTTGGTAGCTGTGTACCTCTGTGAGGTTAACAGGACACAGCATCTTGTTCTTAGCGACTCTGTGGAGTTAACAGAGTTTGCTTATATATACATATAGCGCCACCATTTGCCAGCAGCAGGTTCCTCTCTTGCACGGTGGACCCCGGGTTGCGAACGCACCTAATAATACATATATATATATATATATATATATATATATATACTCTGTGCGTCCGCCAACCCTAACAATTGATTATCAGATCTTGTCTTTTAGTACATTTTTAGCCATTTTGCCCAAACTAGTTATAGTCCCAAAATCAAGGAGTAAAGCTCCTTTCTACATATTTTCTCACTACAATTTTTATGCTTCATGTTAGTACAACAGTGGATAAATTTACAGTTTACATCCTAGCGAGATTTACCACTTTTAGAAAAGAGGAACCCAGCCGATAGTAGTAAAAAATTGAATAGAGATAGTTCTTTTCTTTCCCTCGGTCGAGCACTGACTCCCCACTGCTGATTCGATGCCTGCATGATGGCTGCAGCTGTGATGTCAAGCCTACTTTGCGCACTACTGCAGCCAATCACTAAGTTCAATGGCTCTGTGGTTGTTGAAGGCACAAGCTCAGTGATTGGCTCCAGTGGTGATATGCACTATGTGACTATGTGATAGGTGACGCTGGAGAAGAGGTTCAGGAGCCAATGCTGGAGTGAGGCAGTGTGAGTATTAGATCTGTTATTTAACTACTTTCTGATCTTTTGGGGTCCATGCTTTTAAAAGTAGGAAGTCCCTTTAAAGATCGAATCTGCAGCAAACAGTTATCTCCAACACTTTGGATAGCTAGTTCTATATAATTTCTAAGCTTGGCACAACATCTTATCTGACAGCTGTCATTCAGCTTACTTATCATCCAGCACTTGTCCTGTGTTAATAATTATAGTAGTATATCATGTTTTTTTTCCTTTTATAATTATTGTTTTTCTCATTTAGTTATATTGGAAATTGTCTAAGTAAAACTAGAGGTTCCTATGGCCATCTCAGCAATAGAGCAGGTAAAGCTTACATTTTCTCTCTCATTAAGTACTGCTTTTAAGATGTTAAACACTCTGTTCAAGTAAATGGTTATAATTGATATATAAATGGGGCACGGTTTCTATTGCTGTAAAATGAATAGATCATGTTCGGTGTGCAATTTGTGCATCCTCAATCCATTAACTGCAATTATATTTTGATTACCGTCATCACCTGAATTCTCTTTCTTTTAATATAGCAGTTAAGTCACAAGATTAAAAGTGGGGCATAAGCCTTTTCCGTACTTTATTATCCCTAATGGTATGAAACAAGGCCATGCAGAAAAACGTGTATAGTAGCCTCTTATGCAATCTCGCCCATATTATCTTCTACACGTACATGCATATTCTACAAATGTCCTTTCTCCTTAGTGTTCGAGAAAATAACCTTGATATCGACGTACCAGTTGACTTACAGAGAAAGCCTATGTTCTGATTGATATGTTCGTCTTTCATGGTATCCACTAACACGCAATGTGAGAAACGCCATGTTCAATACAGAATAAGCTTCAATATTGCGAGTATCTGATTTCAGCAACTGTTTCCTGTCGGACATTAACCATTGCCCTGCCATGTAATTATCACTAGCACATATTCCAGTGCTTGTTTTCATGACAATTTTGCTTTCTGTATGTACACGTTCCTAGTACTTTGGAAAAGGTTGAATGACGGAGGTTGAAAATATTGTCAAAAGTTAATTATAATGTCCATTAAAATGTATAATAAAAGAAAATGTGGCAATGACAAAGGAACCACCATGACAACTTGCACCAGCTGTTTGGGCTGTAATAGTACCAAACACAGGCCTCCCTTGCGTACTGCAAGTGTTTAATTGGGGAGGAAGCAGAAGGCATTATGGAATACAGTAGCATGTATACGTTCTCTGAAAGAGCTAAAGTTAAAGATGACACATTTACTTTGTATTTTAGGAAAAAAAAACATACTGTCATTTTTTACATGTTAAAAAATACAAAAAGGAAAATGGGCCGATATGAATGTTTGAGCACCCTGCATGGTTAGTACCTAGTAGCGCCCACTTTTGCAAGTATCACAGCTTGTAAACGCTTTTTGTAGCCAGTCAAGAGTTTTTCAATTCTTGTTTGAGGGAGTTTTCATCCATTCTTACATGGAAAATTCTTCCAGTTCTGTGAGATTCCTGAATCGTCTTGCATTCACTGCTATTTTGAGGTCTAGCCACAGATTTCCAATGATGCTCAGATCGGGGTACTGTGAGGGCCATTGTAAAACCTTCAGCAGGGACCTTTTGAGATAGCCTATTGTGAATTTTGACATGTGTTTAGGATCATTGTCCATTTGTAGAAGCCATCCTTTTTTCAACTTCAGCTTTTTTATAGATGGTGTTATGTTTGCATCAAGAATTTGTTGAAATTTCATTCAATCCATCCTTCCCTCTACCCGTGAAATGTTACCCGTACCATTAGCTACAACACAAACCCAAACCATGATTGATACACCCCCATGCTTAACCCCTTTCTGACCTCGGACGGGATAGTACGTCCGAGGTCAGAACCCCCGCTTTGATGCGGGCTCCAGCGGTCAAAGCCAAGACATATCAGCTGTCTTGAACAGCTGACATGTGCCCGCAATAGTGGCGGGTGAAATTGTGATTCACCCGCCGCTATTAACTAGTTAAATGCCGCTGTCAAACGCTGACAGCGGCATTTAAATGGCGCTTCCGGCCGGGCGGCCGGAAATGAGCGCATTGCTGACCCCCGTCACATGATCGGGGGTCAGCGATGCTTCTGCAGAGTAACCATAGAGGTCCTTGAGATCTCTATGGTTACTGATGCCAGTTTGCTGTGAGCGCCACCCTGTGGTCGGTGCTCATAGCACACCTGCATTTCTGCTGTATAACAGCGATCTGATGATCGCTGCTATGTAATAGAGCCGATCGAGTTGTGCCAGCTTCTAGCCTCCCATGGAGGCTATTGAAGCATGGCAAAAGTAAAAAAAAAGTTAAAAAAATGTGAAAAAGTAAAAAAAAATAAAAGATTAAAATCACCCCCCTTTCGCCCCATTCAAAATAAAACAATTAAAAAAAAATCAAACCTACACATATTTGGTATCGCCGCGTTCAGAATCGCCCAATCTATCAACAAAAAAAAGCATTAACCTGATCGCTAAACAGCGTAGCGAGAAAAAAATTAGAAATGCCAGAATTTTTTTTTTTGGTCGCTGCGACATTGCATTAAAATGCAATAACGGGCGATCAAAAGAACGTATCTGCACTGAAATGGTATAATTAAAAACGCCAGCTCGGCACGCAAAAAATAAGCCCTGAACCGACCCCAGATCTTGAAAAATGGAGACGCTACAGGTATCGGAAAATGGCGCAATTTTTTTTTTTTCTAGCAAAGTTTGGAATTTTTTTTCATCACTTAGATAAAAAATAACCTAGACATGTTTGGTGTGTATGAACTCATAATGACCTGGAGAATCGTAATGGCAGGTCAGTTTTAGCATTTAGTGAACCTAGCAAAAAAGCCAAACAAAAAACAAGTGTGGGATTGCACTTTTTTTGCAATTTCACCGCACTTGGATTTTTTTTCCCGTTTTCTAGTACATGACATGCTAAAACCAATTATGTCGTTCAAAAGTACAATTTGTTTTGCAAAAAATAAGCCCTCACGTGGCCATATTGACGGAAAAATAAAAAAGTTATGGCTCTGGGAAGGAGGGGAGCGAAAAACGAACACGGAAAAACGGAAAATCCCAAGGTCATGAAGGGGTTAATGATTGGCGAGAAGTTATTTTCCTGAAATTATGTGACCTTTTTTCTCCACACATACATGTACTTCTCACTAAATTAGAATATCATTAAGAAGTTAATTTATTTCAGTTCTTCAAAACAAAAAGTGAAACTCATATATTATATGGAGTCATTGCAAACAGAGTGATCTATTTCATGTGTTTATTTCTGTTAATGTTGATGATTATGGCTTACAACCAATGAAAAACCCAAAAGTCATTACCTCAGTAAATTAGAGTAATTAACAAAAATCACATGCAAAGGCTTCCAAAGCATTTAAAAAGGTCCTTTAGTCTGTTTCAGTAGAATCCACAACCATGGAGAAGACTGCTGACTTGACAGATGTGGCAGATGTCCAGAAGGCAGTCATTGACACATTCCACAAGGAGGGTAAGCCACAAAAGGTCATTGTTAAAGAAGCTGGCTGTTCAAAGAGTGCCGTATCCAAGCATATTAATGGCAAGTTGAGTGGAAGGAAAAAGTGTGGTAGAAAAAGGTGCATAAGCAACCGGGATAACTGCATCCTTGAAAGGATTGTTAAGAAAGGGCCATTCAAAAGTTTGGGGGAGATTCACAAGGAGTGGATTACTGCTGGAGTAATTTCTTCAAGAGCCATCACACACAGACATATCCAGGACATGGGCTACAAGTGTCACATTCTTTGTGTCAAGCCACTCATGACCAATATGCAATGCCAGAAGCGTCTTACCTGGGCCAAGGAGAAAAAGAACTGGACTATTGCACAGTGGTCCAAGGTGTCGTTTTCAGATTAAAGTACATTTTGCATTTCATTTGGAAATCAAGGCCCCAGAGTCTGGAGGAAGAGTGGAGAGGCCACAATCCAAGCTGCTTGAGGTCTAGTATGAAGTTTTCACAATCAGTGATGGTTTGGGAAGCCATGTCATCTGCTGGTGTAGGTACATTGTGTTTTATCAAGACCAAAGTCAGTGCAGCCGTCTAACAGGAAATTTTAGAGCACTTCATGCTTCCCTCTGCCGACAAGCTTTTTGGAGATAAAAATGTCATTCTCCAGCAGGACTTGGCACCTGTTCACACTGCCAAAAGTACCAATACCTGGTTTAAAAACAACAGTATCACAGTGCTTGATTGGCCAGCAAAGTCGCCTGACCTTAACTCCATAAAGAATTTATGGGGTACTGTCAAGAGGAAGATGAGAGGCACCAGACCCAACAATGCATATAAGCTAAAGGCTGCTATCAAAGCAACCTGGGCCTCCATAACACCTCAGCAGTGCCACAGGCTGATCGCCTCCATTCCATGCTGCATTGATGCAGTAATTGATGCAAAAGGAGCCCCGACAAAGTATTAAGTGCATTTACTGAACATACATTTCAGTAGGCCAGCATTTCTTATTTTAAAATCATTTTTCAAGCTGGTGTTATAAAGTATTCTAATTTACTAAGATAATGGCTTTTGGGTTTTCATTGGCTGTAAGCCATAATCATCAACATTAGCAGAAATAAATACTTGAAATAGATCAATCTGTTTGTAATTACTCTGTATAATATATGAGTTTCACTTTTTGTATTGAAGATCTGAAATAAATTAACTTTTTGATGATATTATAATTTTGTGAGAAGCACCTGTACATTTGATCATTGTGGCCAAAGAGTTCTGTTTTTAGCTTATACGCGAGTCAATAAGTTTTCCCAGTTTTTCGTGGCAAAATTAGGTGCCTTGGCTTATACTTGGGTCAACTTATACTCGAGTGTATACGGTATATATAAATTTTTGCCTAAAATACAAAGTAAATGTGACTTCTTTGACATTAGCCTTTTTTAGAGATCATTTCATCTTTAACTTGCTTAACGTTTCACAATAATAGTAATTTTGACCACGGGTGTCCAAACTTTTACATGCCACTTGTGACAGAGTGACTGGTGAAGTGATGGAGAGGAAATACTTGTCACTGCGCATGATGGTGTCAGTGATGTAAAACCAGAATAGTTTCCTCCAGCACACTAAAGGTTGGGACGGTTTATTGGAAGCTATATTATGGGCTGGTTTTAGTGGACATTCATAGAGTGAGAGGGAGAATGTCCATGTATCTCCATCTGCAGTGTCCTGTCAGGACCTGTGTGATGTCGAGATCATGTGAACAATCACATGATGAAGGAGTCACATGGTCTGGGCTTAAATGGCTGACTGCCAAAGCTTTCAGTGTTCAGTGTCTGCCTGGAGAGAGACCACTGCAGGAAGGTGTGTGCTAAACCTCAACTGCTGACATTGCTACCTGTGAGAGGGCTAACCCCCGCTTTGAAAAAGACTGTGTTTTTTTTGTTTCTTAGTTTTGCTGTTTTGCCCAGAGGGCCGTGTTTACATTCCCAAGCTTGGTTTATGCTGTCTACAATAAACCAAGGCCATTCTTAAAGAGACCGTGTTCCATTCATATCTCTGTGTCCAGCCGAGTGAGCCGCTCTACCACACACTGTATATGGCACGTCACTCATCTCAATAACAACAGGATCTTTTTAGAACAATTGGAGGATATGCAGTATTGCGATTCATGACAAATCAATTTGTTGCAAATCAAATTTTTGGGAAAAAAAAATCCTAGAATCTGGCAAATTCACATTTCAAAAGATTCGATCATTTCTAGTAAAATTGTAAGGCTGGTTTCACACTTGCGTTTTGATCTGCAGCGTTTTTGGAAAAAAAAAGCATGCGTTTTTTTCCCCTATGTTTAACATTAAAAACGCATGCGTTTTTTTTGGTACGCGTTTGTCCGCGTTTAACGACGCATGCATTTTTTGGCTGCATGCGGCATGTTGCAGAAATGCAACATGTAGTAATTTTCAGGGGCGTTTATTTGCCGCAAAAAAACGCATGCGTTCATTTGCGTTTCATTTGCGTCAAAAAATACATTGATGTCTATGGAAACGCATGCGTTTTTGTGTACATGCGTTTGCATGCGTTTTTGAACGCATGCGTTTCAATTAAGATAACCATGTCTAGACACTGATAAGACACCCCCTACCAACAAGGTGATAAAAGGGAGGTTGGGGGAAGTTTCAGGACACTTCTCATCAGACTCTGAAGAAGACACTGGCAGGACGCATTTTGGAGGACAAGACCCAGCTCAATGTGAGTATATCCTACCAATGCCTTTATTTTCTAATTTTTGGCTCTACATGTCCTAATTTCTTCCATTTCTTTCTTTCTACATGCCTCAGAATGTCTTCTTCGGAGTCTTCATCTGGTGAGGAGTTTGAGCCACGTCAGTTGGAAGTGGAGCATGTCAGTGAGGTGAGTGTTTGCCTCGTCAGATTGGTAAGTATTCACTGTACATCGACACATGTGACAATTTGATTTTTCCTTTTTTTTAGAGCACTTCTACTGAGGCACAGACCGGGCAGGAGCAGCGGAGTCAAGGTCCGGTTGGAAGACGGCAGCGGGTATGTATACAAGGCTGACTGTCCTCATTGCAAAATTCTTGAATCTTCCTTTCTTTACACTCGTATATCTTTAAATTTTTCTTAGGGAATCCTTTTGTATGTTTACTATCGTATTCATGCCATTTCTCATCATCTGTTCTCTTTCTTTTCCTAATGTGATTGAGCAAACTGTAATGATTGTCTTTAATTTTTAGGTTTCACGACGGGACGATGACCTTATTGACAATGACCTCCTAATAAGCCTGGTCTAGGAGCGAGTTCCGTTGTGGGACAGCCGGGATCCACTGCATTCGATCAACACCACTCTCCGACGTCTGTGGAATGAGGTGGCCCAAGCGTTGTGGGATGCATGGGACAATGCCCCGCCACGGGTCCGTAGTGCATTTGGTAAGTGTTGCACTGCAGTGTGAAGCAGCAGAGACCTTTGCCGTGCTCTCTTGACTGTGTGTGATGAAAGAAACTCTCCGGAGTTTCTCTCATCACACACAGTTTTATTTGAACAGCAAAAATTCAATGTCCTGACCATAATTTTATTTTTTTTTAACAGTGGACAAAGTCAGAACACGTTGGCGTTCCATGAAGGACCGCTTCAACAAGGACCTGCGCCAAGAGAGTCGTGCTGCCAGTGGTTCAGGAGCAAGGATCAGACCGTACAAGTATCATCGCGTGCTGTCATTTTTAAGACCGGTCCTTGCCCAGAGAGCGTAAGTTTTTCTCACATGCTTTTGGTTGTATTGTATTGACATAATCTGTATTTTAAAATTCCACAGGATTTAGCGTCTGGTTATTTTTTGGTATTAATTTTATGTTTCCTTTTTTCACAGCACACACAGCACGACTGTCGAGCCAGGTTCTGGAGCGGTCCTTCAGCCGGCAGCCACGGACCCGTCCCAGCCATCCAGCAGCGCAGCAGCAGGTGGGCCTTCCACACTAACTGGAGACCAGGGAGCTGGCCCATCAGGTATTCCCCTTTCCCAGTCCTCTTCCACTGCCCCCTTTTTTTTGGGCTCATCCCGGCAGCGACAGAGGGCTTCGGACAGGTCAATCATGCCCGAGTTTTTGCACTTGAGCTCGGTTTTACACGAAGCAATCAAGGCTTTAGGTGACTGAATGGATGTTTCTCATAACCTCTTGAATTGCCGTATCCAGGAGGTCACCAAAAGCCTTGATCAAGTTAAAGCCGACCTCCAGAGGCCAGCTCATCATTTTTTCAACCAAATTCAGCAGGGCATGTCGGAACACCTTAGCCCTGATCTCCAGCTCAGTGTCATGCAGGCCTGCAATGCTGCTTTTGTGCAGGCTATGCAGCAGAGTCATTATTCACAGCAGACAGTGGCAGCATATCCAACTGTGCCGTCACTGTCACGATTAACCTCCTTGCCGACCTCTGCTGCATACCAGTGCACGGCCATCTCAATTCCTTCCACAGGCGGACTCCACTACAGCGCCAACACCATGACGAGTGCAGTTGGACATCCCACCGCCACCACCGTGACCACCGCTGCTCCGGCTTGGACCTCCTCCACTGACACCACGATGCAGCAGGACCCTGGCGTGGCTTTCAGGCCCAGACCCACTATGATGCAGCAGGACCCTGGCGTGTCTTTCCGGCCCGGACCCACTATGATGCAGCAGGACCCTGGCGTGTCTTTCCGGCCCAGAGCCACCACGATGCAGCAGGACCCTGGCGTGTCTTTCCGGCCCAGACCCACCATGATGCAGCAGGACCCTGGCGTGTCTTTCCGGCCCGGACCCATCATGATGCAGCAGGACCCTGGTGTGTCTTTCCGGCCCGGACCCACCACGATGCAGCAGGACCCTGGCGTGTCTTTCCGGCCCGGACCCACCACGATGCAGCAGGACCCTGGCGTGTCTTTCCGGCCCGGACCCACCACGGTGCAGCAGGACCCTGGCGTGTCTTTCCGGCCCGGACCCACCACGATGCAGCAGGACCCTGGCGGGTCTTTCCGGCCCGGACCCACCACGATGCAGCAGGACCCTGGCGTGTCTTTCCGGCCCGGACCCACCACGATGCAGCAGGACCCTGGCGTGTCTTTCCGGCCCGGACCCACCACGATGCAGCAGGACCCTGGCGTGTCTTTCCGGCCCGGACCCACAACGATGCAGCAGGAGCCTGGCGGGTCTTTCCGGCCCGGACCCACCACGATGCAGCAGGACCCTGGCGTGGCTTTATGTTTCCCCCCAACACGACGCACCAGGACTCTGGCATGGGTGAGCGCTCGACAAGTGCAATGGACTGTGAGACAGTGCAGCCGGACCCTGTCGGGTCTCCCGCCACCACGCTACAGCATATGAGCCCACCAAGACGTCCCCCTACCAGGCAAAGCCAAAAAAAAATCAGAAAAAAAACAAACTCTTAGTATTCCTCCCTCTTCACCTACCGATGTGTCTGTATTGTCAGTTTTGTCTCACCCTTCTAGTGTGTCTCAAGCCTCTCATGTTTCAAGCCCCATCCCCGAACTTCCAGACCCTTCTAGTTTTATTGCCCCTTCTCCTGCCTCCTCTGCGTCGTCCACGGTTAGCCAGGCCTCAGTTCTTTACACCCCCCGTTTACATCACTCAACCCCAAGCCAGCGCGGTTCAAAAAAATAATTTTTTTATACATTGTTAACTAAATAAAAAAGTTTGCTTTGCCACAATCTTGTTTGGTTTATTGTGTCTATAGCCGCCGGCAACACACACCGTGCGCCAAGAAACTTCGCCACACACTTATTTTTTGGGCCACAACGTATCTCCAGTAGTTAAACATACAAGACTGCAGCTATATGTGTGTCTTTAGTATACAGATATGAGGTGGCCCCAAAAATATAACATGTATATCCATAATATCTTTTTGTATATGCCTAGTGTGGCAGTATTAAGAGAAAATGGTGGAAATACAGTGCAGTCCTCTACTGAAAAGGTCAGGTGTCCATAAACTCAAAAGTTATGACACCTGACCTGTTGAGTTGATAACTGCCTTGTATAACCACTAGGCTTGAGCGAAAAAGATCTGCCAATTTCAAAAGTCGTCGACTTTTGGCAAAGTCGGGTTTGGTGAAACCCCACCCGATCTCACTGTGGGATCGGGTCAGACGACGGCGATCTTCGCTACAAAGTCTGGTTTCTTGTTTTATATATATATATATATATATATATATATATATATATATATATATATATATATATATATATAAATATTGTGTCATTGAGACACACACATATATATATATATACATACATATATACACATATATATATACATATATACACATATATATATATACACACATACATATATATATATATATATATATATACATATACATATACATATACATACATATATATATACACATATATATATACATATACATACATATATATATATATATATATATATATATATATATACATATATATATATATATACATTTATATTTACTTCAGCGCGATATATGTTCAAAGCCTGAAATTGAATTCCCGGATTTACAAACCGAACATGATATGAGACATGGTTTACATACAGTAAACCATGTCATATCCCCCTTTTTTTGCATATTCCACACTACAAATGTTAGTAGTGTGTATGTGCAAAATTCTGGCACTGTAGCTTTTAAAATAAAGGGTTAAATCGCAGAAAACATTGGCGTGGGCTCCCGCGCAATTTTCTCCGCCAGAGTGGTAAAGTCAGTGACTGAGGGCAGATATTAATAGCCTAGAGAGGGTCCATGGTTATTGGCCCCCCCTGGCTACAAACATCTGCCCCCAGCCACCCCAGAAAAGGCACATCTGGAAGATGCGCCAATTCTGGCACTTGGCCTCTCTCTTCCCACTCCCGTGTAGTGGTGGGATATGTGGTAATAAAGGGTTAATGTCACCTTGCTATTGTAAGGTGACATTAAGCCTGATTAATAATGGAGAGGCGTCTTATATGACACCTATCCATTATTAATCCAATTGTATGAAAGGGTTAAAAAAACACACTCATTATTAAAAAGTATTTCCCAGGCTGCAGTTCATGAGGACAGCCAGCAGGGGCGCATCACCGCGACTGAAGGAAATGTAGGTCAATGACCTATAGTTACCTTCAGTCGCGGTGATGCACCCCTGCTGGCTGTCCTCATGAACTGCAGCCTGGGAACTTTTTCCCATGCTCGAGGTCATATGAGGACAACCAGCAGGGGGCGCATCACCGCGACTGAAGGTAACTATAGGTCATTGACCTACATTTCCTTCAGTCCCCAGGGTTTACAGGCACGAGCACAGCTGCATTAGCAGGGCTCCTGCCTGTAAAAGATTTTAACCCCTTCAGATGGATTTACCTCGTGGGACGTGACAGATCATCAGAAGGTATGTATATTGTTGGTTTATTATTTTGCCAAGCGAGGGTCTTCAAGTGGATTGAGAGAGCAATAAAATATTAAAACCACCAGTGTGTTTATTTCATTAAAATACTTTTTAATAATGTGTGTGTGTTTTTTTTAACCCTTTCATACAATTGGATTAATAATGGATAGGTGTCATATATGACGCCTCTCCATTATTAATCAGGCTTAATGTCACCTTACAGTAGCAAGGTGACATTAACCCTTTATTACCCCATATCCCACCGCTACACGGGAGTGGGAAGAGAGAGGCCAAGTGCCAGAATTGGCGCATCTTCCAGATGTGCCTTTTCTGGGGTGGCTGGGGTAGATGTTTGTAGCCAGGGGGGCCAATAACCATGGACCCTCTCTAGGCTATTAATATCTGCCCTCAGTCACTGGCTTTACCACTCTGGCGGAGAAAATTGCGCGGGAGCCCACGCCAATTTTTTCCGCGATTTAACCCTTTATTTTAAAAGCTACAGCGCCAAAATTTTGCACATACACACTACTAACATTTGTAGTGTGGAATATGCAAAAAAATGGGGATATGACATGGTTTAATGCACGTTTTTGGGTAACCTTGGTTTGGAGAGGAAAAAGATAGGAGACACGGTCAACACAACCAACACTAAAGTTTATTAATGTGAAACATTATTTTCATTGTAGAAAATTACTGGTACAGATAAAGATACAACAGGACATTTACACAACATTGTCCTGCCATGACACCTGTCCAATATCTGAATCAAAATAAGCAGCAAATTGGTCCCGCATGAGACCAACGGCTGCAGTTGACCGCAGCGGGTGATGCTGGAAATCAGGCAGAGGGTGTGCAACTGGTTCATCCAGTTCAATGTGGGGTCGTTCCTTAGTAATTATGTAATTGTGCAGAACCACACAGGCTTTGACCACCTCGTCAACGGTTTCCACTTTTAGATTTATGGCTGATGCAAGAATGCGCCATTTAGCGACCAGAATGCCAAAGGTGCACTCTACTGTTCTTCGGGCCCTGGTCAGTCTGTAGTTGAAGATCCTTCTAGTGTGGTCCAAGTCCCGACTGGAATAGGGCTTCAGGAGATTTTCACACATCTGGAAGGCCTCATCCCCAACCATAACAAATGGCAGCGGTGGGCCTTGAGTGTTGGGGAGAGGCTGTGGAGGGGGAAAATTAAAATTTTTACCATAGACACGCTGGCCCGTATCCGAGCTCTTGAAAGTCTGGGAATCGTTGCCACGGCCAAAAGCTCCAATGTCCACGGCGATGAAGCGACAGTCCGCATCAGCTATTGCCATGAGCACTACAGAAAAATATTTGTTGTAGTTGAAAAACTCCGATCCGGTTCTGGCAGGTTTGATAATGCGGATGTGCTTTCCATCCACCACTCCTAAACAGTTGGGGAAATCACACACATTCCAGAATTTGTCAGCAATTTCACGCCACATGTACGTGGTGGGTAGTGGTATAAACTCCTCACGGAGTACATTCCATAATGCCCGACAGGTGTCCACAAGTATTCCGGACAGGGTAACATAGTAACATAGTTATTAAGGTTGAAGGAAGACTTTAAGTCCATCTAGTTCAACCCATAGCCTAACATGCCCTAACATGTTGATCCAGGGGAAGGCAAAAAAAAAACCCATGTGGTAAGAGTAAGCTCCACCATGGGGAAAAAAATTCCTTCCCGACCCCACATACGGCAATCAGACTAGTTCCCTGGATCAACGCCCTATCAAAGAATCTAATATATATACCCTGTAACATTATACTTTTCCAGGAAGGTATCCAGTCCCCTCTTAAATTTAAGTAATGACTCACTCATTACAACATCATACGGCAGAGAGTTCCATAGTCTCACTGCTCTTACAGTAAAGAATCCGCGTCTGTTATTATGCTTAAACCTTTTTTCCTCCAGACGTAGAGGATGCCCCCTTGTCCCTGTCACCGGTCTATGATTAAAAAGATCATCAGAAAGGTCTTTGTACTGTCCCCTCATATATTTATACATTAACATAAGATCACCCCTTAGCCTTCGTTTTTCCAAACTAAATAGCCCCAAGTGTAATAACCTATCTTGGTATTGCAGACCCCCCAGTCCTCTAATAACCTTGGTCGCTCTTCTCTGCACCCGCTCCAGTTCAGCTACGTCTTTCTTATACACCGGAGACCAGAACTGTGCACAGTATTCTAAGTGTGGTCAAACTAGTGACTTGTATAGAGGTAAAATTATGTTCTCCTCATGAGCATCTATGCCTCTTTTAATACATCCCATTATTTTATTTGCCTTTGTAGCAGCTGCCTGACACTGGCCACTGAATATGAGTTTGTCATCCACCCATACACCCAGGTCTTTTTCATTGACGGTTTTGCCCAGAGTTTTAGAATTAAGCACATAGTTATACATCTTATTCCTTCTACCCAAGTGCATGACCTTACATTTATCCCCATTAAAGCTCATTTGCCATTTATCAGCCCAAGCTTCTAGTTTACATAAATCATCCTGTAATATAAAATTGTCCTCCTCTGTATTGATTACCCTGCAGAGTTTAGTGTCATCTGCAAATATTGAAATTCTACTCTGGATGCCCCCTACAAGGTCATTAATAAATATGTTAAAAAGAAGAGGGCCTAATACTGACCCCTGTGGTACCCCACTGCTAACCGCGACCCAGTCCGAATGTGCTCCATTAATAACCACCCTTTGTTTCCTATCCCTGAGCCAGCTCTCAATCCACTTACACGTATTTTCCCCTATCCCCATTATTCTCATTTTATGTAACAACCTTTTGTGTGGCACCGTATCAAAAGCTTTTGAAAAGTCCATATACACTACATCCACTGGGCTCCCTTGGTCCAGTCCGGAACTTACCTCTTCATAGAAGCTGATCAAATTAGTCTGACATGAACGGTCCCTAGTAAACCCGTGCTGATACTGGGTCATGAGGTTATTCCTCTTCAGATACTCCAGTATAGCATCCCCTAGAATGCCCTCCAGGATTTTACCCACAGTAGAGGTTAAACTTACTGGCCTATAATTTCCGAGTTCAGTTTTTGTCCCCTTTTTGAATATTGGCACCACATTTGCTATACGCCAGGCCTGTGGTACAGACCCTGTTATTATGGACTCTTTAAAGATTAAAAATAATGGTCTATCAATGACTGTACTTAATTCCTGCAGTACTCGGGGGTGTATCCCATCCGGGCCCGGAGATTTGTCAATTTTTGTGATTTTTAGACGCCGCCGTACTTCCTGCTGGGTTAAGCAGGTAACCTTTAATTGGGAATTTTTATCACTAGTCATATTGCCTGCCATGGGATTTTCTTTTGTAAATACTGATGAAAAAAAGTCATTTAGCATATTGGCTTTTTCCTCATCCTCATCCACCATTTCACCCAGACTATTTTTAAGGGGGCCAACACTATCATTTTTTAGTTTCTTACTATTTATGTAGTTAAAGAATATTTTGGGATTATTTTTGCTCTCTCTGGCAATGAGTCTCTCTGTCTCAATCTTTGCTGCCTTGATTTGCTTTTTACAGAATTTATTTAATTTTCTGTATTTATTTAATGCCTCCTCACTACCTACTTCCTTTAATTCTCTAAATGCTTTCTTTTTGTCCCTTATTGCGCCCCTTACAGCTCTATTTAGCCATATTGGTTTCCTCCTATTTCTAGTATGTTTATTCCCATACGGTATATACTGTGCACAGGTCCTATCCAGGATGCTAATAAATGTCTCCCATTTTCTTTGTGTATTTTTATGCCTCAGGATATCGTCCCAGTTAATTGCACCAAGATCCTCTCTCATCCGTTGGAAATTTGCCCTCCTGAAGTTTAGTGTCCTTGTCACCCCTCTACTACACATCTTATTAAAGGAGACATAAAAACGTATTATTTTGTGATCACTATTCCCCAAGTGACCCCCAACCCTTATATTTGATATGCGGTCTGGCCTGTTGGTTAATATTAGGTCTAGCAGTGCCCCCCTCCTTGTTGGGTCCTGAACCAGTTGTGAAAGGTAATTGTCTCTCATAGTTGTCAAAAACCGATTACCTTTACTGGAACTGCAGGTTTCTGTTCCCCAATCTATTTCAGGGTGGATATTCCAAGCCGGTATTGGAAGTGGAGGGAAGATAAACTCTCCCCTGTGGCAAGAAATCTAGAAGAAAAACACAAACAAAAAACAACATTACAATCTACTCTTTTTATGGTGTGGTTAAAAATTAAAAAAAAAAAAAAAAAGAGGAAAATACCCCCCCCCAAAAAAAGCAGAATAAAAAATTTGGACTGTCATTGGTTTAGATTTTGAACGTACCTTAATGTCACCAGCAGACGTTCCTCGGGTGGAATCGCTCTACGGAGCTGGGTGTCCTGTCGCCGTATGGCTCCTTGGACACGAGACAGCAAATCCCGGAACGATTCTTGCGACATTCTCGTGTACTCCTGGAATTTCTCCGGGTTGGCATTCAGCTCGGCATAGAGCGTGTGGTAGGCTCCACGGCTCTCACGCAATTCAATAATGGGGTGCCTCCAAAAACGCCTTCGTTGTCTCCTTCTCCATCTTTCGCGGTTTCGGTCTTGCTCCCAAGCAAAAGCACAGGCCAGAAACATCTTGAAGCTGAAATCCAGGTTGAAATAAAAGCTCTCCATGTGAAGATCCATCATGACACAGGATACAGTAGCAAGCTGTTAAAATTTAAGTAGCCGTAGGGTCTAAATATAGAGAGCCCATCATATACGCCCACTGTAGTCCCATTGGTGGTGTCTTGTTATCTTGTTTTTGTTATTGTGAAATTTCTCTTCTTGCGCAAAAAAAACGCAAACACATGCAAAAAACACATGTAAACGCGGTCAAACGCTGCGTTTTTTAAAATGCATGTAAAAACGCATGCGTCTAAAGAACGCAGCGTTTGCATGCGTTTACATGCGTTTTTTCACCACCTGCGTATTTTTTAAAAATGCTGCAGATCAAAACGCAAGTGTGAAACCAGCCTAAATGTAACTTATTGTGCATTGCAGATAAGAATCATGCTGTATCATTTTTAAATGTATACATTAAAAACGCACACCTTATTTTGGCAAGATAGAAAGACTGTGAGCTGATTTACAAATTGTTTTTACTGTCGCATGTAGCATTTATAGCCAGTGCAGAATACATTTCCCAACCTCCATAATTTTCGATAAATTATTTGCTGAGCCTTGTATTGATCCTGGCTGATGGATATACAGAGTGCTGTGACAACTGAGTCATTCTGATATTTGAGGCTGTCTATTTCCATTCCTGTAAATGTGCTGTAAATAATATAAGGACAGGATGATAAAGATTTCTAAACCTTCTTACCATTATTAAACAATCACTTATCAGCTTTGAATCTCAGTTGTAATAAAGAAGATAGGGGAACATTAAATGTCAAACTATTTACGGTGAACATGCTAGAAAGGGTTACAGGGACCCCTATATCTTTATCAGTGACATGTTTATAGCCACATGCATCCATGTTGTTGTCACTTACGCGTGTGTAGAACTGATTGGTTCAAAAAATATGTTCTGCAACATATAAAACAGTTTTTATACAGCAAGAATTGGGTAGTCAGTGGCATCAACAGACTAAAGATTTTATGATAATTCTGCATCCCGTACATAGACATAAGGATACTGGTGAATAGATGTGAAGGGCAAAGCAATGTGCATGTGTATTTTTGTGAATAGACTGACCTTTCATTAAGAGCCTGTTATTTATATAATATGCAACGAAGATCAAGAAAATTGATAAACTGATAAATGGATTGCACTTGTAATCTAGGTGATAAATGTATGATTACAAGAGGTATGACTCAATGTCATAACTAGAGTTCCATGGGCCACAGCGTAAAATTTGGTCCTGGCCCTCTCTCATTAGGATTTTAAATAAACTATGGCCACTGCTCCAAATTCAGATATGAAAACATTAACTGCATTCACTGTTAACTGTATAATGGTGCTAACTACATTCATGATAATCCACACAATTTTCTACAGCTACACAGACACAGCATTTTTCATGGACAGGGGTTCTAAAAAAAATGTGCCATTTTTATGTATTGTTCAGGAATTTCTTGACTGTTGGCAACCCTGCTCCCTACCAACATGCTGCTCAAATGCATGGAGCTCAGTAGTGTTGCTGAAACCTATAAAGAGACATATGTGCTCTTCCCACTCATCCACTTTAAAAAAAAACAAACATATAATATATAACTACCATCCTGCTACTGAACAAAACCCACTATACCAAGACCAATATACCAATAATACCACATACAATGGACAAATATTGCCATTCCGTGATCATATATTGCCATATTTCTAACACACAGTGGTGTGTTACTTATTATTTAACAGCCTTCGGCTCGATCTCGAGCCATGGTGACTTGATGGATGACCGATCTGCATGAAGATCGATCTTGTACAAGTCTAGATCGGCCTGCCGTCATTTTGATTGTATCAAGCCATCGGGTTGCTGGTCTTTCTTTTCGCCTTGTTCCTTCTATTCTTCTGACTATAAAGCCCTTTTCCAGTGATTGCTCTCTTCATATAATGTGTCTAGAGTAGGCAAGTCATAGTTTAGTAATTCTAGCTTGATTTATTCCAAGATTTATTCCAAGATTGATTGGTTGATTCTTCTTGCCGTCCATGGTATTGATAACATCCTTCTCAAGCACCACATTTCAAAGGCGACAATTCATCTTCTGTGTTGTTTCTTTATCCTCCAGGTTTTGCATCAAAATGTTACTTCAGAAAAGACCAGACTATGTATGGATCCTTGTCTTCATTGCCAGTGAAATGTTCCCAGATTTGAAGACCTTGTCCTGTGACTTCATTGTTGATTTGTCCATAGCAATTCTCCTATCAACTTCAAATGTCTCTGCTGCTTCTTGATTGGTCATTGATCCAAGGAGATAGAAGTCCTTTACATCTTCTTGTTTGTCACCATCCATCTCAAATGAGTCCTGGTTGTACCTGGCAGTAGTTAATGTCTTTGTCTTCCTTGTATTGAGTAGCAGTCCCATCTTGATACTCCGTAATAATTCCATCTATGCGGGTTGCTATCAATGTTGTATTGTCTGCATATTTAAGATTGTTGATGATTCATCCAGCAGTTTTGATTTTTTCTTCTTTTTCTGCAAGTCCAGCCTATCTGAAAATAGCTTCTGCATGTTAATTGAAGAGAAATGGTGACAGCATGCAGTTTTGTCTGACCCCCCACTCTACTTTGAACCATGCGATGTTGCCGTTTCCATTCCTACTGTTGCTTCTTGGTTGATGTAAAGTGTCACGGCGCCGCTCCGTGCCGCCGCACATGCCGCCACACCTGCCACTCTCCCCTCTGCTCGCCGAAATACTTACCCGTCCCGGCGCGCTCCTGCTGTGTGCGAGCGCCTTCCGGTCTCCTCTCTTCCTGACTCGCCGCCAGTCCCTGGATCTCGTCGGGTGCGTGTGCGCACCTCTCACTCCAACTCCTTCTGCGCACGCGCACTTCCTCGATCTGGTCTGCAGACGCTCCGTTACTCCACTCTGTGACTCTGGAGGATCCTGACCTGGAAGTCTTGCAGCACGCAGCCTATTTAAGGTGACCCTTCCCTCTGCTCCATGCCTGATTGTCATTTGTTTTTCATGTGACCCAGGTACCTCTTTGCTCTGCATTTCTCTGTCCTGTGTCTCCACCATTGCCAGTCTGCCCTGTGTCTCCACCATTGCCAGTCTGCCCTGTGTCTCCGCCATATCCTGCCTGTCCTGTGTCTCTGCCATAGCCAGTCTGTCCTGTGTCTCCACCATATCCTGCCTGTCCTGTGTCTCCACCATATTCAGCCCATCCTGTGTCTTTGCCATATCCTGCCTGTCCTGTGTCTCTGCCATAGCCAGTCTGTCCTGTGTCTCCGCCATATCCTGCCTGTCCTGTGTCTCCGCCATAGCCAGTCTGTCCTGTGTCTCTGCCATATCCTGCCTGTCCTGTGTCTCCACCATATTCAGCCCATCCTGTGTCTTCGCCATATCCTGCCTGTCCTGTGTCTCCACCATATTCAGCCCATCCTGTGTCTTCGCCATATCCTGCTTGTCCTGTGTCTCTGCCATAGCCAGTCTGTCCTGTGTCTCCGCCATATCCTGCCTGTCCTGTGTCTCCGCCATAGCCAGTCTGTCCTGTGTCTCTGTCATATCTTGCCTGTCCTGTGTCTCCACCATATTCAGCCCATCCTGTGTCTTCGCCATATCCTGCCTGTCCTGTGTATCCACCATATCCTGCCTGTCCTGTGTCTCCGCCATAGCCAGTCTCTCCTGTGTCTTCGCCATATCCTGCCTGTCCTGTGTCTCCGCCGTAGCCAGTCTGTCCTGTGTCTTCGCCATATCCTGCCTGTCCTGTGTCTCTGCCATAGCCAGTCTGTCCTGTGTCTCCACCATTGCCAGTCTGCCCTGTGTCTCCGCCATATCCTGCCTGTCCTGTGTCTCTGCCATAGCCAGTCTGTCCTGTGTCTCCACCATATCCTGCCTGTCCTGTGTCTCCACCATATTCAGCCCATCCTGTGTCTTCACTATATCCTGCCTGTCCTGTGTCTCTGCCATAGCCAGTCTGTCCTGTGTCTCCGCCATATCCTGCCTGTCCTGTGTCTCCGCCATAGCCAGTCTGTCCTGTGTCTCTGCCATATCCTGCCTGTCCTGTGTCTCCACCATATTCAGCCCATCCTGTGTCTTCGCCATATCCTGCCTGTCCTGTGTCTCCACCATATTCAGCCCATCCTGTGTCTTCGCCATATCCTGCTTGTCCTGTGTCTCTGCCATAGCCAGTCTGTCCTGTGTCTCCGCCATATCCTGCCTGTCCTGTGTCTCCGCCATAGCCAGTCTGTCCTGTGTCTCTGCCATATCTTGCCTGTCCTGTGTCTCCACCATATTCAGCCCATCCTGTGTCTTCGCCATATCCTGCCTGTCCTGTGTCTCCACCATATCCTGCCTGTCCTGTGTCTCCGCCATAGCCAGTCTGTCCTGTGTCTTCGCCATATCCTGCCTGTCCTGTGTCTCTGCCATAGCCAGTCTGTCCTGTGTCTCCACCATATCCTGCCTGTCCTGTGTCTCTGCCATAGCCAGTCTGTCCTGTATCTTCGCCATATCCTGCCTGTCCTGTGTCTCTGCCATAGCCAGTCTGTCCTGTGTCTCCACCATATCCTGCCTGTCCTGTGTCTCTGCCATAGCCAGTCTGTCCTGTGTCTCCGCCATATCCTGCCTGTCCTGTGTCTCCGCCATAGCCAGTCTGTCCTGTGTCTCTGCCATATTCTGCCTGTCCTGTGTCTCCGCCATATTCAGCCCATCCTGTGTCCCCATCATACCCAGTCTGCTCCGTGTCTTTTCTATACCCAGCCGGTCCAGCATCTTTCCCGCTCCTACTTCCTGTCCCCGGGTATCAGCTTCGGCAATAGTCTCCCTCGGCCCTGCCCCTAACGCTCCCTGTATTGGGGGTGGTCCACCAGGCCAGCTCACCCTTGGGAGGCTCATTGTCATGGTTCTGCAGGTTCACTTTAGGAGTTCAAAAAGATCTTACATGGAGGTTTCTAATGAAGCTGATCAGATGGTTTGGCACACCCATATCTTTCATGGTATTCCAAAGTTTTCGGTTATCAACAGAGTCGAAGACTTTGCTGTAGTTGATGAAGCAAAAATAGATCTCATAGTTGATTTATTTTGCCTTTTTGTCATAATTCATCTAATTATAGCAATTACATCTCTTGTTTCTCTGCATTTTCTGAATCCTGCTTGTACCTCTGGCAGCTCTTTGCAAAACAAGGCTGTAACAGACTTTGTAGGTTCTTTAGTAGTATTTTGCTAGCATGATGTGTGAGCGCACTAGTCTGTTTCCACAGTCGGTAGCATCTCCCTTCTTCGCAATAGGAAATAGGAATAAACTCAGATCTTGACCAGTCCGTAGTTCATTTACCAGTTGTCCATATCTGTTGAGACAACCATGTTAGAACATCCATTACTGCTGCTTCTAAAAACTTTGTTAGAACTATTGCAATATTGCAATGTTGTTTGACAGAAGCTTTATCTCAGCAACGACTTCATCTTTCATGGTGTTCTGCTCTCCATCATTTCCAGTCTCAGTTTCTTCCCATATCAGTGAGTCGTTCTTGTAAACTTGCTCTGTGTACTCTTTCCATCTTTCCTGTTCTGGCTCAGTTAGTTTGTTCTCGCTGGCATCTTTCAACATGCCCACTCTTGGTTGAAACTTTTGTTGTATCTTTATGTTCTTTAGGTATGTCTTCCTGGTCTTACCCCTTGGATGTTCGCTTTCTATCTCTGCATATATTTTTTTGGTAATAAAGTTCTTTGTCTTTTCAAATTGCTGTCTTTAGTAGTTTACTGATGTTGTCTGCATTCTGCTTGTTATCTTATGCTTTTGCCATTCATCTTTCTTTGATAACCTTTGGAGTCTTGTCTGTTAACCAAGGCTGCAGGGGTCTATTACCACTATACTGATCATTAATTTAAAAAAAATAAACCTCTGTACTAACACCAATATTATCACCAGTAACAGTTGTACATAGGAGCTCTGTAGTTCATATAAGTGTATATAGTACAGGTAATTCCAGTAACTTAAGTGGTGATCTCACCAGTTAAAGTCATTATTGTTTGCTTTCCATCTTCATCTTCTTCATCCAGCGCAGTACAATATGACTAGAGATGGGAGAACCCCCAGATGTTTGGGATCGGAGGGTTCGTCCAAGTTTTTTTGTAAAGTTCGAGTTTGGGGCCGGACATGACACGAACTTGCGTCCTAACCCCGAACTCGGACTTTACATATATGGGATGGGGCATAGCAGAAGCAGAAAATTAATAATGAACATTAGAATTATACTTACCTGTCCAGCGAAGCATCCTCCCGTCACGCTGTCTCCCGTCTGCATCTGCTTCCGGGGGCCGCTCATACTGCTGGTAGTATTCACTGCACTTGGCAGTCTTCGGCTTTTTCCGGCAGTGAAAAAGCCAAAGACTGCTGAATGCAGTGAATACCGGCAGAAGGTAATGAGCGGCCCCGGAAGCAGATGTGGCCTGGAGACAGTGGGACGGGAGGACGCGTCGCTAGACAGGTACGTATAATTCTAATGTTTATTATTAATTTTCTGGGTTTTGTTACAGCCCGAACTGGACCCGAACTGTAACATGGGTTTCCCATGGAAACCCATGTTCGGGACTGTGTGACCGAACGCTATGTGTTCAGTACGGTCCCGAACTTTACCGTTCAGGTTCACCCATCCCTAGATATGACTTCTTCCAGCCATGACTCATCTCTGCAGAACATAATACAGATACATCTATGACTGATCACTTCTAGGGCACCTTTCCCACTTTGCCCCCCTCTCCACTGTGCTGGATAAAGAAGAAAAGTAATAGTACCTCCCCTTTGTTCCTCCCATAGTAATAGTATCCAGAAAACTAAAATATATTGCAGTAGTGATGTCCCTTTTTGTGACCCCATCACAGTAAAAATGTTTCCCTCTTTGGCCTTATACCATACTAATGCTTATATCCCCTTATGTTGACACTTTACAATAGTAAAATTCTCCTTTCTGCTCTAAAGTCAGTAGTAACATCCACCTTTAACCCCTTCCCGACCTGTGACGCAACGTAGGCATCATGAAAGTCGGTGCCAATCCGACCTGTAATGCCTATGTGGCGTCATGGAGGGATCGCGTCCCTGCAGATCGGGTGAAAGGGTTGACTCCAATTTCACCCGATCTGCATGGACAGGGGGAGTGGTACTTCAGCCCAGGGGGGGTGGCTTGCCCCCCCGTGGCTACGATCGCTCTGATTGGCTGTTGAAAGTGAAACGGCCAATCAGAGCAATTTGTAATATTTCACCTATGAAAAGTGGTGAAATATTACAATCCAGCCATGGCCGATGCTGCAATATCATCGGCCATGGCTGGAAACCCTGATCTGCCCCCCCCCCACCGCCACCGATCTCCTCCCCAGTCCTCCTTTCTGTCCCGTACAGTGGTCCGCTCCCCTCTGTCCTCCTCTCCGCTCCCCGTCATCCTGTCCGCTCCTCCGTGCTCCGATCCACCCCCCGTGCTCCGATCCCACCCCCTCATACTTACCGCAGTGCTGTTTACCTGCGGACTTTTCAAAAATGGTGTGGAAAAATCTCACATGAATCCGCAACGTGGGCACATAGCCTTACGGTTAGGGTTGGAATTAGGGCTAGGATTGGATATAGGGTTAAGATTAGGCTTGTGGTTAGGGTTATGGTTAGGGTTAGGGGTGTGTTGGGGTTAGGGTTGTGGTTAGGGTTGGGATTAGGGTTAGGATTAGGGTTGGGATTAGGGTTAGGGGTGTGTTGGGGGTAGGGTTGTGGCTAGGGGTGTGTTGGGGTTAGGGTTGTGATTAGGGTTATGGCTAGAGTTGGGATTAGGGTTAGGGGTGTGTTGGGGTTAGTGTTGGAGTTAGAATTGAGGGGTTTCCACTGTTTAGGCACATCAGGGGTCTCCAAACACAACATGATTGATTCCAGCCAATCTTGCGTTCAAAAAGTCAAATGGTGCTCCCTCCCTTCTGAGCCCTGACGTGCGCCCAAACAGTGGTTTACCCCCACATATGGGGTACCAGCATACTCAGGACAAACTGGGCAACAATTATTGGGGTCCAATTTCTCCTGTTAACCTTGCAAAAATAAAAAATTGCTTGCTAAAACATAATTTTTGAGGAATGAAAAATTATTTTTCATTTTCACGGCTCTGCGTTATAAACTTCTATGAAGCACTTGGGGGTTCAAAGTGCTCACCACACATCAAGATAAGTTCCTTGGGGGGTCTAGTTTCCAAAATGGGGTCACTTGTGGGGGATTTCTACTGTTTAGGCACATCAGGGGCTCTGCAAACGCAACGCGATGCCCGCAGACCATTCCATCAAAGTCTGCATTTCAAAACGTCACTACTTCCCTTCCGAGCCCCGACGTGTGCCAAAACAGTGGTTTACCCCAACAAATGGGGTATCAGTGTACTCAGGACAAACTGGGCAACAACTATTGGGGTCCAATTTCTTTTGTTACTGTGAAAATAAAAAATTGCTTGCTAAAACATCATTTTTGAGGAAAGAAAAATGATTTTTTATTTTCACGGCTCTGCGTTGTAAACTTCTGTGAAGCACTTGGGGTTTCAAAGTGCTCACCACATATCTAGATAAGTTCCTTGGGGGGGTCTAGTTTCCAAAATGGGGTCACTTGTGGGGGGTTTCTTCTGTTTAGGCACATCAGGGGCTCTGCAAATGTAACATGATGCCCGCAGACCATTCCATCAAAGTCTGCATTCCAAAACATCACTACTTCCCTTCCGAGCCCCGATGTGTGCCCAAACAGTGGTTCCCCCCCACATATGGGGTATAAGTGTACTCAGGACAAACTGGACAACAGCTTTTGGGGTCCAATTTCTCCTTTTACTCTTGTGAAAATAAAAAATTGCGGGCTAAAAAATAATTTTTGAGGAAAGAAAAATTATTTTTTATTTTCACGGCTCCACGTTATAAACTTCTGTGAAGCACTTGGGGGTTTAAAGTGGTCACCGTACATCTAGATTAGTTCCATGGGAGGTCTAGTTTCCAAAATGGGGTCACATGTGGGGGAGCTCCAATGTTTAGGCACACAGGGGCTCTCCAAACACGACATGGTGTCCGCTAACTATTGGAGCTAATTTTTCATTCAAAAAGTCAAATGGCGCTCCTTCCCTTCCGAGCCCTGCCGTGTGCCCAAACAGTGGTTTACCCCCACATGTGAGGTATCTGTGTACTCAGAAGAAATTGCCCAATAAATTTTAGGATCCATTTTATCCTGTTGCTCATGTGGAAATTAACAAATTGAGGCTAAAAGAAATTTTTGTGAAAAAAAAGTACTTTTTCATTTTTACGGATCAATTTGTGAAGCACTTGGGGGTTCAAAGTGCTCACTATGCATCTAGATAAGCTCCTTGGGGGGGGGTCTAGTTTCCAAAATGGGGTCACTTGTGGGGGAGCTCCAATGTTTAGGTGCACAGGGGCTCTCCAAACGCGACATGGTGTCCGCTAAAGATTGGAGCCAATTTTTCATTGAAAAAGTCAAATGGCACTCCTTCCCTTCTGAGCCCTGTCGTGCGCCCAAACAGTGGTTTCCCCCCACATATGGGGTATCAACGTACTCAGGACAAATTGACCAATAACTGTTGTGGTCCAGTTTTTCTTTTTACCCTTGGGAAAATAAAAAAATTGGTGCTAAAAGATCATTTTTGTGACTAAAAAGTTAAATGTTCATTTTTTCCTTCCATGTTGCTTCTGCAGCTGTGAAGCACCTGAAGGGTTAATAAACTTCTTGAATGTGGTTTGGAGTACCTTGAGGGGTGCAGTTTTTAGAATGGTGTCACTTTTGGGTATTTTCAGCTATATAGACCCCTCAAACTGACTTCAAATCTGAGGTGGTCCCTAAAAAAATGGTTTTGTAAATTTCGTTGTAAAAATGAGAAATCGCTGGTCAAATTTTAACACTTATAACTTCCTAGCAAAAAAAATTTTGTTTCCAAAATTGTGGTGATGTAAAGTAGACATGTGGGTAATGTTATTTATTAACTATTTTGTGTCACATAGCTCTCGTTTAACAGAATAAAAATTCAAAATTTGAAAAATTCAAAATTTTTAAAATTTTAGCCAAATTTCCATTTTTTTCACAAATAAACGCAAAAATTATTGACCTAAATTTACCACTAACATGAAGCCCAATATGTCACAAAAAAACAGTCTCAGAACCGCTAGGATCCGTTGAAGCATTCCTGAGTTATTACCTCATAAAGACACTGGTCAGAATTGCAAAAAACGGCCAAAATAGGCTGGGTCATGAAGGTGTTAAAGCCCCATTATACTTGTAATGTCCAACGTTGTGTCCCCGTACTTTATTAGGTATGGAGCCACAATGGTGATATTGTTATTATTGTATGGGGAAACAATTGAGGACATTATTACCGAATAAGATACAATGGGGACATTATTATTGTATATGACTACAATTGGGTATATTATTAATGTATGGAGTCACAATAGGAGACATTATTATGGGGACACAGTGTTGACATTTTTAATGTATGCTGCCAAAATGGGGGACATTATGAGGTCACAATAGGGTATATTATTACGATATGAGGAAACATGAATAATGACCCCCATTTTGGTTCTAGTCACTAATAATATTGTTGGGGGTTACAATGGGGAACATTATTAATGTCCTCAATTGTGGTCCCGTTCATTAAAAATGTCCTTAATATACATAGGTTACATAGTTTAAGCATCAAAGTTTCAGGACAAAGAAGGTGTTATTAATAAAGGTAATTTTATTCTTATAAGTATGGTAAGTGGGTATAAACAGGAATAATCCGATATGATGGATACACAGCAGCATATGGAATATAAAAATAGATAGCATACATAAAATGGTCAGTAAAGTGCAATGTGCCAGTAGCAGAAAGGACATATGTGAGCATCAATGTGGAGAGGATAAATTCTAGGAATGTGAATAATAACACAGAATATATGTGTTCACATAGAGTATGTAGCCGAAAGTCTGCAAATAGTACAATGAATAAAGTAACGTTATGTAGGCCCATACAAATGGAGGGTATAGCAGTAAAAGTAAATAGAGATATTACAACCAAGGAGTATGGGAAAACATAATTCAGAGTGACAGGCTCATATCAGTTTTGAAGGAAGTGCAAATCCTTAGGACGGTAACCATCAGGGAAGCCACATCCTGGCAGTGAAGAACCAGTGGTGGGGCCATAGGTGTGATCAATGATGTATAGAGAGGCACATCCATGAGAGGGGGTACAGGTACATACCAGGGCGTTGCTGTGCTGAATAGAAGGACCTGTAGTGCCAAACCCCGACGTGCGTTTCGGACCAGACCAGACTTTAAATACTTGCAACATAGATACTTGCAACATAGATGCAATAATATATTTGGGGGTTTTTTTTGTTTTTTTTTCTGGTGTTCTCCCCCTTTCCCTTGTACATATATGTCTATTCCATTCTTGTAAGTGTAAACTCACTGGATACTGTCCTTTGTGTTTATTTTTCATTAGATTCCCTCTGTGATTAGTTTTATTGCTTTTAATATGTTTCATGTTTGTTTATTTTTAGTGCAAAGATGAACTTCTTGGCCCTGGTGGGGTAGTATAGCATCATTCATACGTGAGATCGGATTACCTGGAGGAACATCAATCAAAGAAATCACTATGGCATTTTTGGGTTAGGAATTTCCAACCATATAAGTATCCCTAAACATTTTAGACTGAACTATATGTAGGATATACAATAATAGTCTGCAGCTTTTAATATATATACTGTATATATATATAGATATATATATTGTGAGTCAGTGACTCGTGTCACAGGTAGGGGTTGCTATAAGTGATGAGTGAATATACTCGTTACTCGAGATGTCCCGAGCACGCTCGGGTGTCCTCCGAGTATTTTTTAGTGCTCGGAGATTTCGTTTTCATCGCCTCAGCTGAATGATTTACAGCTATTAGCCAGGCTAAGTACATGTGGGGGTTGGCTGGTTGCTAGGGAATCCCCACATGTAATCAAGCTGGCTAATAGCTGTAAATCATTCAGCTGTGGCGCTGAAAACTAAATCTCCGAGTACTTACAAATACTAGGAGGACACCTGAGCGTGCTAGGGAAATCTTGAGTAACGAGCATATTCGCTCATCACTAGTTGCTATGTGTTCTCCCCAGGTTGGGCATGGAGACATATGAAGTCCATAGGTGTGCATGGCAGTCACGGATTTCCGCTATGGGTTTTCCATGTGGCTGAAAGCCACAGGTTTGTTTGTTAAAAACCCTGCAGTAATAGGTATGGGTGTGCCAGGTGTCAGGTGCAATGTCAGTGTCAGTCTGGTGTTTGCTGGTGTGCAGAGCAGAGGCCTGCAGAGTGCTGGCTTAGTACATGGAGGCACACGCCAGCGGAGCCAGCAGCTATGGCAGCTGAATAGCCTGGCACCCGCAGCATACACAGCGATGCAAGTTGTCCATGATGGCTGGTCTCGGATGTGGACAGTCCTGTGCCCAGAGGTGGATGTCCTGTGCCCGAAAGAGTCGGATGTGGACAGTCCTGTGCCTGGAGGTGAACTGGAGGTGGATGTCCTGTGCCCGAAAGAGTCAGATGTGGACAGTCCTGTGTCTGGAGGTGTACCGGAGGTGGATGTCCTGTGCCCGAAAGAGGACTGGCATGTGTAACAATTGCAAACAGGTGGATATGGTGCCCGGATGCTATCCGGAGGATATCCTGGGCTGTGTACGGCTGTGTGAGTAAAGAGACTGTGATACAGTGATGCAGGACACCCAAGGAAAATAGTCAGAGGAGGACTGGCATGTGTAGTGTCTGCAACATGTAAAGCTGTGTTTGAGGACTTTAATATAGCGTGCGGTTGCCAAGGGAAACTGGACAAAGGGAAGTCTGGCCTGTTTAGGGACTGCAATCTAAAGCCATATGATGTGTAGTGCTATGAAATGGGCACTGAGATGAGATGCAACTGTGTGCATTGAACCTTGATAACGTGTACTATAAAATGCTATGCACCTTTATGTGTGAAGTAACACATTACAGAGACTTTTGAGTTTGAACTTTGTGGGTCACTGCCTCTTCACTGTGTACAGTGCTACCGCGGCATTACAATATATATATATTGTAAGATGGCAGCCTGACAAGTCCTTGAGGGGAGATATGTCATCGCAGCTATTAGCTGTGGTGATGTGAGCCCATAAGTATGCTCCAGCTCCAGGGCCGGGTTTTATGAGCTGTCATAAGAGATGGGTGGGAATGACCGGTCACATATTCCAACCCCAGGGGCATG
Source organism: Ranitomeya variabilis (assembly GCF_051348905.1). Taxonomy (NCBI): domain Eukaryota; kingdom Metazoa; phylum Chordata; class Amphibia; order Anura; family Dendrobatidae; genus Ranitomeya; species Ranitomeya variabilis. The sequence continues at coordinate 128,722,230 of NC_135237.1, forward strand.
GTTTGGAAGCCAGATGTCTCATTCAGTGTCTGTGGCTGGAGGTGTGGAGACCTCCATTGTGTGTATGCTAAAGACACTGATCTTTGCGGGCGGACCCGCAGTACTATATTGAGTGTTTATTTTTTTGTTTGTTACTTTGTGCCAGAAAAGGCTGTTCATTTGTTTTCCTACCCAGAGCAGTTTATGCCATTTGAATAAAGTTGCTTGGACATTTCAGTAGTACCACTTCTTGTGCCTACCTCAACTACAGCCTAGTGAGTACGAATCCCTACAATTAGTGGAGAATGCGGGCATCACCTTGGCAATCCTCTCTTGCATCTGGGCCACATGCTCGATCACACTCAGGTAGGGTGTAGACTTTGCTTCCCACGTCTCTTTTGCTACGCTGAATATATATATTCAGATTTTGTAAATATGCATAATGTTTGGAAATAGTGGAGGAATGTGCTATACTGTACATGTGATTTTGATTACACACTGTTATCAATAATCTTATAAAATAGTGCTCACGACGTTAACTCTAATATTATAATGGGGAGATGGGATATAGATGTGATCAATATTTCAATATAGTTAGTAGTAACTATTAATGGTTGATAATCACTGTATCAGTATATATATACACTCACCGGCCACTTTATTAGGTACACCTGTCCAACTTCTTGTTAACACTTAATTTCTAATCAGCCAATCACATGGCGGCAACTCAGTGCATTTAGGCATGTAGACATGGTCAAGACAATCTCCTGCAGTTCAAACCGAGCATCAGTATGGGGAAGAAAGGTGATTTGAGTGCCTTTGAACGTGGCATGGTTGTTGGTGCCAGAAGGGCTGGTCTGAGTATTTCAGAAACTGCTGATCTACTGGGATTTTCACGCACAACCATCTCTAGGGTTTACAGAGAATGGTCCGAAAAAGAAAAAAAATCCAGTGAGCGGCAGTTCTGTGGGCGGAAATGCCTTGTTGATGCCAGAGGTCAGAGGAGAATGGGCAGACTGGTTCGAGCTGATAGAAAGGCAACAGTGACTCAAATCGCCACCCGTTACAACCAAGGTAGGCCTAAGAGCATCTCTGAATGCACAGTGCGTCGAACTTTGAGGCAGATGGGCTACAGCAGCAGAAGACCACACCGGGTACCACTCCTTTCAGCTAAGAACAGGAAACTAAGGCTACAATTTGTACAAGCTCATCGAAATTGGACAGTAGAAGATTGGAAAAACGTTGCTTGGTCTGATGAGTCTCGATTTCTGCTGCGACATTCGGATGGTAGGGTCAGAATTTGGCGTAAACAACATGAAAGCATGGATCCATCCTGCCTTGTATGGAGCATCTTTGGGATGTGCAGCCGACAAATCTGCGGCAACTGTGTGATGCCATCATGTCAATATGGACCAAAATCTCTGAGGAATGCTTCCAGCACCTTGTTGAATCTATGCCACAAAGAATTGAGGCAGTTCTGAAGGCAAAAGGGGGTCCAACCCGTTACTAGCATGGTGTACCTAATAAAGTGGCCGGTGAGTGTATATATATATGCATATACACTTTTGTCTCACTTTTTTATCTCCTTTTTGTTTTTGTACTAATATCATTAGTTTTCTTCACTTGGCATTTCCTCCTGTCTTGGAACAATTGGATTTTTTGTATTCACTTATGCGTCTCACTTTTTTTAGGGCATTATTTGTCTTTGCACTGTAATATTTTCTCCCATGATACCCCCCAAAAAGAGCCTTTTTAATTGGACTCACACTCACTGCTATTCTCCTTTTTCTTTCTTTCTCCTTGCTGATATGGAATATCTTTGAAATTATGACAATATGTATAGTGCAACGATTTCAAATTTGACTTCACAAAAATGGCCGCCGGTCTGCGCATGCAACCTGCAGTTCCCCAGTTTGACTTTCCATGATGACCTCAAAACACCTAAATATGCATGTCTCCGACGTCATGCAGAAATTTCTCTGTGACGTGCGCCCTAGTGAGTACCGGAATTGAAGGATTTACTTCCGGGGTATAAGACAGTACGCATGCGCACTAACTGTGCAATCTAATTAGATAGGATATATAATACTTGCCCTTGGACATATCATATACTTCCTTTTGAAAAAGGTACCGCGAAACGCGGGTCACGGGTCTCTCCTGGTTCTGTGCAATATTCCTCAATATGGGTAAACACTTTAATATTACTATTACAATATTAGAGTGGGCATACTATAGGATATGTGGGTAAGAAATTAATAAATGATAAATGATATAAGATGATATATCCTTTAACCCTTCCTTTCGATATGTGATCATTGTCACTCTATTTGATTGCATTTATTTTGTGCCATGCCTGGTCACCCTATCTTTACTGTGACTTTCCAAATGTATTTTTTTTTACAGTACTGGAATGAATTTTGGTCGTCCTTTTAACCTTGATAATATTATTGTGATGTATTTTGTATTTTAAAGTTTGAATTTTTCAATACACTTGATTGTAAAGTATTCCATTTTTTCTTTTTTGTATAACACCCCAGAATGTGTCATTGCTCCCAATGGACCTTACGTCCTCTTTCTATGCATTCCAGGCCCTGTCTGAATTCCTGAGAGGAATCTGGGACTTTCCCTTCAACTTAAACCCCTGCTCTGGGCCAGTCCCAATATTATCTTTCACTTTCGCTATTGTCATTCTACACACTTTTCCAATCCTATTAGCACCTTGAACACATATCACAATTCACACTATACATCAATGCTCACATTGCATCACATAACATATTACAACAATAAACTTGTTTGTTCAAGGGAGAACATGGGCAACATGTCCACCTCCTTACAGCAGGTTGTCAGTCAGTGATTAGCACCTACAATAAGTGGTCCAAGAATGGACAAGTGACAGCTTTAATGGCACCGAATTTTCATTTATATGTGCAGAAATCTAGAGCTATGCTATATGATTCAATCTCACAAAATTCTAATTTAAATGCATATATAATGTCTTATTCTCTTCTTGTACATACAATGCTTTTTAGTGAGTTTATCATTTCCCAAAAAGAATATCCCAATGTGACAGTGTGTTCAGTACTCTGTTGTACTTAACATCTGTCTCTCCTGGCTTGGATATTCCTTGATCCTAAGGGAGTTGCAAAGATTGAGACAATGTATAAGGATGATCCCATCTCCCTTAGACTAACTATGATATGGTATTCTGTACTACCAAATAGAGAGTTTTACAAATTCTCACTAATGAGATATCTCCATCACTTCTGGTCTCCAAAGATTTCATCACATAAGTAAAAAGCAAAACAATAAACCTTCCATGTCTTAAAAGGATTTCCATTTTATAGAATGCAGCACATCATCCTCTTCCCTTTTCAAAACCATCTCACATGGAAAAATAATAAATACAATGAAATAGCGCCTTTCTTCCCAGAAGATGGCCACATGCCATACAATTGCCAAAAAGTTGTCAATAAGAAAAACTCTGGGAAAATGAAAAAGAGAAAAAAAATACTTCCCTGGCATCTTACTACTTCAACTATTCATATATTAGGCCCTTTTAATCAGATTTCTACTGGAAAAATTATGGCGAAAGTAGCTTTATTTTTCATATGTGGTGGGTATATTCTAAGATTCATTCATTTTAGAGTGATGTTTTCCAACTAATGTTAGAAAACATAGCGATCATTGATCACCCAATGAACTAGCAAAGCGCTCATTCTTTGGTGAAATGATCTTTTGTGAAGCGGCAGTGCATTGTCTCGTGTAAACAGTAAGTGCATTACTAAGAACTTGGTAGCCTAGTTCACGTTGTTTACTGTGGTCTGCCTATGTAAGTAGGCAGTCAAACGATCGGCGATCGGTAAAAGATTACCAATCAGCAGTCGTATTGTGCCGCCAATCATTCTATGGAAATTGACCTTTATGATGGCTTCCTTCACTTGCATTGATACCTCTTTGGACTACATATTGAGTGTTTCTATGAACAACAATCAAATGGAAACTCAATACTTAGGGTACTGTCACACAGTGGCACTTTGATCGCTCCGACGGCACGATCCGTGACGTTGCAGCGTCGCTTGATTATTGCTCCAGCGTCGTAGACTGCGGTCACACTTTGCAATGCACGGCGCTGGAGCGATAATTTCATGACGTAGTTGCGATGTAGAAGTCATACGGGACATTGGGAATATCGTGCACACCTTTGTTACACGCTGCGATCATGCCGCCACAGTGGGACACTTGACGACGAAATAAAGTTTCAAACGATCTGCTACGACGTACGATTCTCAGCGGGGTCCCTGATCGCAGTAGCGTGTCAGACACAGCGATATCGTAACTATATCGCTGGAACGTCATGGATCGTGCCGTTGTAGCGACCAAAGTGCCACTGTGTGACAGTACCCTTAGTATCAACTCTTGACACCTTATCTCCTTAAGGCCATGTTTACACATCAGTATATTTGTTCAGTATTCTACATATTCTACATCAGTATTTGTCAGCCAAAATTAGGAGTGGAACAAGCAGAATAAAAGCATAGAAACATGAGCATCACTTCTATATTTTTTACTTACTCCTAGTTTTTAAAAAAATACTGACCGAAATACTGTCCTGTGAACATGACCTAATTCTTCATGAAGTAACAGGTCAGATCAAACCATGACACTATCAGCCAAATGCCTAATTATCTTTGAACTGTGAAGATGGATAGATCAATTAACAATGTCTGTAAAGACAGCAGTAGTGATATTTTAAGGCTTTGGTAGGTACGTTTTTACTAGTTCAAGGCGGATTCAAGATTTTTTTTTAATTAAACCAGACAATCCCTTTAAACTTAGAGTAACAATTCAGACAATGTTGTGCTGGTGAAACTCAATTCTATTATAAAATCTTCAGTTTACTCTCATGCGTTTTTGCCATGCAGATTTGCTAGCAATACCTAAAGCAATCCTGATGCCAGCAAAGTGAGAGAGAAACCTGAAGGGTCATGCACACGTTGCTTATTTGTGACTTGCAGATTTGGTGCAGAAAATAATCCGCAGCGTCAATTCTCTGTGCGTTTTTGCAGCTGCGTTTTCACCATTGACTTCACTCAAATCAATCAAAATCGCAGAGCAAAAACGCATCAAAAACTCATCACAAACGTGCATTTTTTGCAGCTGGGTTTTTCCGGCCAGAAATTTCTACATCCATTTACTTAACATGTGCACATAGCCTTGGACATGAACTTTGAGATAATAGGTGGTTTCTGATTCCAAAACATTCCTTACATCAAGCCAGGCTTTCTAGGTTGTTAATCCTTGATGTCCAGCCACCTTTCTGTGTATTGATTCTGTGTTGTGGCCATATCTATGTATCCTTTCCTTTATGTTTGCAATGTCTAGCCAAAAATAGCAGCTCACTGTGCTTCTCCTCACTGTCACTTCTTCCTACTGATTCCCCCTCTCCATACTTACCCCAGTACACTGTCCCCCACATGCTGAGCCCACTCCACACTGCACCCTTCATGCTGTTCCCATTATCACCATGTCACCATTTCCTACTTTTTGGTATACTGAACTCCTTCATCACACTGACCACACACTGCACTTATCTCTGCAAACTGTATTATTCCAGTCAACAGTAAAAGGCACTTTAAGTTTCAGCTACAATATGGAGCTATTCTTTCTTGCCATTCTTGCCACCTCTGCACTGCAGTACAACGTCAACAGCATGATGAGGTGACCACATCACGACACTGTATGTTGTGAGAAGGGAGCTGATTAGTGCTCCTCAGCCCCTGCAACTCAGCATACAGATATCTTCAATAGTATTTGCATCTTAAAGACGCAAATACAATTGTATCCAAGAAGAAGGGCGTGAGATCGCCATTCTGCGTTCAACCAGTTCATCAAATCGGCTGTCATTTTCATAGCCAGTTTGGGCAAACCAATGAGAACCAGCCAAATGCCATCCCTGCTGTGCATAGTATTTCAGTTACAGTGGGTTCCAAAGGGTTAACTTTTTCCTTGTGGAGAGTGACATATGAAGCCTGACAAGTCAAAGTGAGGAGACTTAAAAGCAATGCATGCGCCTCAAATATGCAAATTGTCTCTTCAGAGAGGCAGAGGACTTGAATTCTAGTGCCACCTATTGGAAGTAGGGATCCTAAAAGTTAATACCAACCCTTCAACGAGCCTTGCAATATTACTTAGGATAAAAGCCAAAGCAAAATCTGAATTTGCAGACACGGTGTTTCGGGGTGATGATATATACATCTATGTAACTGATAAAGCATGCAAAATAGATATGTAGTAGTCACCTAAACGTAAAAAAATGAAGAGTAAAAATAAAAAAAGGAGCAAAATCACTAATAAACACAGCAAGCAAATTTCTGATAAAACATAACAATAATATTGATGCAACCTGTGCTCCTTGCTGGAAAAAGTCTGCCATCTGTAGAGCTGTGGACTCCGCTTTACGTTCATTTGTCCTATAGTCTTTAGTAAGTGACCAGCTCCTCACAAGCGGTATGTGCTGCACAGAAGTGTAGTGCATTGAAAGCTGGCACTGCCACGACGTGAAAGTATGAGGGGCATACAGGAGGGAAGTTCGGATGGAAATATGGCAAGTAGACCAGATGTATGGCACAAGAAATGAGAAAGATAAAGGGGATGTACTGAGGGGATGAAAGTGGGGTAAAGAATCACCAAGTAGAAAACAGACTGTAAAAAAGAAGGAAAAGACTACACTAAAAGAAAATTAAGGCAGATAAATTAGATGTACCATAGCATTATGCAGACAAATATGAAAAGTAAAATAAAATAAAATGAAGAAGATGAAAAAGTAAAATAAGATGAATTGAAAAATAAAAAAATAAAAATACTTTTATTAAAATAATGTAACAAAAATAATATAACGACAAATATAAGAAACATCATAACAGCATAGTGGTAGTATAAATCCCAACTGGGACATGATATAAAGAAACACAGGGTAAAAGGAGTGGATGTAGGAGTGGATAGGGTCAGATCACGAAAGTGATCCTACACAGATCCAGACCAACGCCAGCAGGTGGAATACTAAGGTCCAAGAACTGAAAAGCTCCAATATCTATCGTATTTTTCAGACTATAAGACGCACCTAGGTTTTAGAGGAGGAAATTAGGGAAAAAAAATTGAAGCAAAAAATGTGATCAATTCTGTACTTATATCCCCTGTCCTGTTATATATGGTCCCCTCATTCCCATCCTGGTATGTATGGCCCCTCATCCCTATCCTGGTATGCATGACCCCCTCATTCCTATCCTGGTATGCATGGCCCCCTCATCCATATCCTGGTATGCCTGGACCTCTCATCTCTGCTATGATATGCATTGCCCCCTCATCTTTAGCCTGATGTCATGGACCCTTATCCCTATCCTGGTATGCTTGGACCCCTCATCTCTACCATGATATGCATGGCCCCCTCATTCCTATCCTGGTATGCATGGCCCCCTCATCCCTATCCTGGTATGCATGGCCCCCATCCATATCATGGTATGCATTGCCCCCTCATCTCTACTACGATATGCATGGCCCCCTCATCATTAGTCTGGTGTCATGGACCCTTATCTCTATCCTGGTATGCTTGGACCCCTCATCTCTACCATGATATGCATGGCCTCCTCATCCCTATCCTGTTATGTGTGGCCCCCTCCCACCATCCTGGTAGGCGTGGTTCCCTCATCCTCATCCTGGTATGCATGGCTCCTCATTCCTTTCCTGGTAGGCATGGCCCCTATCCCCATCCTGCTATGCATAGCCTCCTTATCCTTATACTTATTCCCCCCACTGTATATTTATGTATTAATTATCACTATATTTCCTTATATCTACATACTATTTATTTTACATTTCTCTTATCAGTTACTACAAAAGTCTCTTCGTTTTAATGAAAATATAGTCAATTATCGAAGCATAGATAATTGTTGCCAGCTTTATATATATAAAAATGTTCATAAAATGAATTGATTAGTTGTGAGTCATACTGCATAGATTCTGATCTATCCATTTTTTCAATTATTTCTATGAACAGCGGCTGTCAGAGTAACTCAGTGGAACAGTTCCTCTGCTAGTAAATTGTCATTGAAATAATAAACTTTTAGCTTATAAGGTGTTGAAAACCTCCCTATGATTAATGTCTGTTTTCACATATTGCTTCATTTGTAAATGGATTCTGCATTTTTACATTCTCCTTTTTCATGACGTGCAGCACTTGGTGTTGCTTTATCTCATGCGTAATATCCTGTTCTGCTTATTTGCATCTTCTCTTTAGCTCTTATCACTGTCCCAAATGTCTAGGGGTACCGTCACACATTGAAATTTTCATCGCTGCGACGGCACGATTCGTGACGCTCCAGCGTCGTAGACTGCGGTCACACGTTGCAATCACGGCGCTGGAGCGATGCCGAAGTCCCCGGGTAACCAGGGTAAACATCGGGTAACTAAGCGCAGGGCCGCGCTTAGTAACCCGATGTTTACCCTGGTTACCAGCGTAAAAGTAAAAAAACAAACCGTACATACTCACCCGTCGGTGTCCTTCAGGTCCCTTGCCGGCTGCTTCCTGCTCTGAGTGCAGCCGTACACTGAGAGCAGAGCGCAGCACTGCTGTGATCTGCTCTCACTTTCCGGCCGGCACTCAGAGCAGGAAGCAGACGGCAAGGGACCTGAAGGACACCGACGGGTGAGTATGTACGGTTTGTTTTTTTACGTTTACGCTTGTAACCAGGGTAAACATCGGGTTACTAAGCGCGGCCCTGCGCTTAGTTACCCGATGTTTACCCTGGTTACAAGCGAAGACATCGCTGGATCGCTGTCACACACAATGATCCAGCGATGTCAGCGGGTGATCAAGCGACGAAAGAAAGTTCCAAACGATGTGCTACGACGTACGATTCTCAGCAGGATCCCTGATCGCTGCTGCGTGTCAGACACTGCGATATCGTAACGATATCGCTAGAATGTCACGAATCGTAACGTCGTAGCGATGGAAATTTCAATGTGTGACGGTACCCTAGGTCTAGGTTTTAGATAAAACATTAAGTATACTAGTGCTTTACACCAGACACCGTATGGTAATATACAGTATGCCTTTTAGGAGCTGAATTTAGTCATTTCTGATAAAATCTGCTGTATATGACAATACCAGCAATGTAGATGTTATTTTATGAAATTTCATTCACAGGCTGCATAAAATATCTGCAGTATAAATTGAATATTTACTGTGGACTTAACCTTTTACAATGAAAAGGGTGAGGTATGTGATATCACTGCAGCAAAAGCTGCACATTTTATTGCAGATTTTTCCACTGTAGGTATTGAAGGCATTCCTACTCTCAGGTAGGCATAAGGTAGCATCCACAGAGGCAATACGTTTGATCCAAACAGTGCAGTTTTACTGCTTTTATAAAACTATAAGGGATTGAAAACTAAAAACAGCCTCTTCTAGGCACAAAGGTATCACAGCAATTAAGCAGTTCCTTTATATATATATATATATATATATATATATATATATATATATATATATATATATATATATATATATATATATATATATATATATAAGAAAAAAGAAGTACCAACAGAGCAAAGAAATGGTGCAAAAGTTCAAATGTTTATTAATTAACCAGCATAAAGTGCATAAGTACATGACATATAATTAGAAAAGGGATAGTTAAAACCGTGAATCTCTGCCAGTTCCCCCACCGTGATCTCCCACATCTGAAGTACTAATAGGGAAGCAGCCAGATGTATTGACTAAATAGAAACTGTGGGAGGCAATGCAAGCACCACAGTACGAAATAAGGATAATTAGACAATGCTTACCACTGGAGAGGAGGAGGGTGGGGTATGCTGGGCAGGGACCGATCCGTGCGAGACCCCAACGCGCGTTTCGCCATGCGAATGTTTTGGCTTTCTCAAGGGGAGGTCCCAGAGCAATAAGAGGCACAATTCCACCAGTCTCGGTATCACTTTGAGCCTGAGTTCCAGAAGCCTTCAGCACCAAATAGAAGTATTCATCTCTGGGCACACACTGAACAGTCTGCAGCTTCCATATGTTACTTTGTACCTCCAACACACAGCTCAGCTTCCCTAGTTGACCTATGCAGTTTCCATTCCATTCAGAGAGAGACTCTGGCATGTCTTTCTCCCAGCTGCAGCTCACATTTTGGCTGGAAACTCACCAGCAGCACATTAAACTGCTTAATTCAGCAGACTGACCCACCTAGTGAACACAGGTTCGGGTTCTTAGTTAAAACAAGTCAGGTGCACCTAATTTAAACTTGCAGTACTTTAACCCCAGTCCTACATGGCTTTGCTACAATATTCTGTAGAATTTCAACCCCAGCAATTATGCAGCTCATCTAGAAAAGTGAAATCATCCCTTGCAACAACAATTCTTTTTATGTAGCATTGTGTAAACACTAAATCTCACATGTAAAGTCCTATATGTGATTGATCACTACTCTCTGTATTTTTAAATTAAATATTAGTCGGGAGACAGCTAATACTGTTTTATTTGAACAAAGTAAAATAAAAAGTCTTTAATGTAGCATATGCAAGCTGCAGAGTTGACATGTGCAGGTCATATAGGTTCCCAAGACCTAATTTGCTTTATCAGATGAATGTAGATGCATACAAATAAAGTATGTCTTAAGTGCAGTCTGTCCGCCTCTGCCAAGAACGGCTAATTTACAGTGAAAATATGCCAAGAGTTTGAGAAGACATCTTTATAATATGCAGCAGAGGAGGGGAGAAGTAGAAGGCAGCATATTTCTTCAGACTGCAGCATGGCACCAAACCAGCTATAGTATTTTGTGGAGACAGAGACATAGGCCAAAAATAAAGTGAAGTTTTAGCAAATAAAAAAGCAATTAAATGTAATATATGCATTTGTTGACTATATTTCATGGCTGGGCCAATGATTTCTGCTTTATTCCAGATCATAGTCTCTGCTTGTCCAACAATGACAGTGCATTGAAGACTATATATCAGTTACATTTACCGCATATTCTAGTAATTAGATCTGATTTGATTTGATTAATGTATATTTCACAAAGTATCAGATAAAACATGTAGGGAAAGTAAGTCTTTCTGAAATAAAATCAATGGCCACAGAGCATAAGTAAGGGTTAATGGTCTTCCCTCAATCACAAAATGTAATGGTGCATGGCACGGGTGTCCCCTTTGTCCCTTGCTATATGTCATTTTGATGGAGCTTTTAGCTGTTGTAATTCAGCATAAGGCTAAATATCAAATCACATCTGATGTGAGAGCATTAAATACGATATGCTATTGACCCTCGAGTCCTGCTCTGCTGCGAGTGTGATCCCGAGTGTCAGTGCTCTGTGCTCCGAGCCTCTCACATGAGAGAATCCCAGCACAGGTACGGAGGAGACAGAGAAATTTATTTCTCCATCTCCTCTGCTTCCGGTGTTGGCAGGAATTGGACTGCACCCCAGTGATATCCAAGTGCAGTGTGATGTTTCACAGGCACCCATAGACTTATATGGGTGCGTGCAATCTGAATTCAGCATGCAGTCGTAACATGCTGCAGTTTTTACCCTGAATAAAAAAAAACACAATTGAGAACACAAGCATAGGATTAAATTTGTACGAATGCAATCCCATTTTTAATTGGAATACATTTGTCCAATTTAATTGCAAGTGGGAGCGAGCCCTAACCTGAATATTCACAGCATATCAGGAAATGTATGGCTGCAATTAGCACCCATAACTTCCAATTGTATGTGACACGCCCACCAGGGCTGTGGGGTACTCGGAACCGGGTGGGACAGTTCTTTGGGAAAGTCACGCAGCCGTGACCTAACTCCGTGGCCCTGGCTGTGCCGTAAAATGGGGAATATGTATATGGGATTTAACGCGAACCCACCTGTGGTGTTCGGCAACGGATGGCCGATGCTGCTGAAGGAGACTGCTGGGGCTGATGGTGACGCAGCTGGGATGGTTCTGCTCCCCACAGGTGGAGCGGGGCTCCAGGGCTACAGGTCCCGTTTATGTCAGGCTTCGTGTACCTTGTGATGCAGGACTCAGGGTGCAAGAGATCACTGAATCACACAAGGGCTGTAGTTTTCTTTTCCTTTACTTTATGGTTGATAGTACAGACCGGGGTACTGGTAACAGATTGTAATGGAGAGCCGGGCAGCCTGGAAGCAATTTTTGGATACACCTGGCCAGGTAGGTACGGAGGTCTTCCTTCTGCGCTGTTCTCCCTTTTTCCTTGCTGCCTAACAGCTCAACCCCCTGCTGCTGTCTCTCTGTTTTTAAAAACTAGCAGTTGCCCGCATGGCAGGCAGCTCGAGCCTATCACAGGTTCCACTCTTTTGTGTCAGCTCCATGCCCTGGTATGCTGCTGTGCCGCCAGGTATCAGATCGGGCCAGAAGACCTGCAGTCCCCTGCCCTCTGGATTTAGCTGCCGGAACTTCAGTACCCACACAACCATGGACTCTGGTATCCAGTTCCTAGCGCTCAGGTCTGGGGTGAGTTTAATCACAGCTCCACTCCCCAGGTTCTGCTCTACTTCTCTCCTACTGACACCTTGTAAGGCGACCCCTCCTTGTTTCCAGGCATGACATTACTCCCTGTGAGGGAGGCAATGCCACTGTGGCAACCGGACTCCTGGGGTGCCACATATGTGTTGCACCCATGTACCTAATCCCCTTCCATAGTACAGGAGTTTCAAAACTTTAGCAACTTACATTGTTTCAAAATCAACTACTTTAGATCAGAAGACTTCAATATGACCTTACCAGCAGCTTAGGGGATTCAGCTCATTAATACTTTCCTTTTCAAGTGGCATCTCGAACCTTTAAATATTTGGGACTGTTTTTCCTGTTGGACCATGCAACACTTGTTTTAACTTTCTTTTCCTCCTTGAGAGGATTTTTTAAGGACCTGGCAACCTATGACAAACAAAGGGTGTAGTAGTTCAAATAAAATTTGATGTAATGTCCTGTTTCCTTTATACAAGTCCCTATAGTTTCTCCAGCATAAAAACATTAATAATGCTTAAAGGGAACCTTAAATAAAACATATAAGGCAGCACTCTGTAGCGCCAAAACTTGCAAACATGAAATATGAAAATTGAATTGCATTACTGCACTAGAAAAATGAAAAATTGAGAAAGTTTAGTGCATAAGTTGGCCAATTCATGTGTACCTGGTAGCCACGATAAGGCATTTCTCGTTTACCAGCACCTATCAATGCCATCCTCACTGAGATTAAAATCTTCATCTGTATGGGAACCTGTGAGTCCTCTCTTTGTATTCATTAGCCTTCTGACTGAGCACTCCGCCTCTTAGCTTCAGGCATTTTTAATCAAGACAGGACCCTACCCCTCCACAGAGATGTAGATTTTTAGTCAAAGAGAGGACTCACAGGTTCCCATACAGATGAAGACTTTATTCTAAGTGACGATGGCATTGATAGGTGCTGGTAAACGAGAAATGCCTTATTGTGGCTACCAGGTACACATGAATTGGCTAATTTATGCGCTAAACTTTCTCAATTTTTCATATTTCTAGTGCAGGAAGGCAATTCAATTTTCATATTTCATGTTTTGGCGCTACAGAGTGCTGCCTTATTTATTTTATTGTACATGAGTTGGTGACTCTAGGTTAGCACCTGTTCACATTTAGTCTATGTTTGGATGTGACGGTCAGTTTTTTAATATTTGCTTAAGGGGAACCTGTCAGCAGGATTGTGCAGAGTAACCTACAGACAGTGTCAGGTCGGCGCTATTTTAATCAATATAACAGCGCCGACCTGACACTGTGTGTAGGTTACTGTGCACAATCCTGCTGACAGGTTCCATTTAAAGAGGTTGTCCCACCAACAAAGTACATTTTAATCAATAGATCTTGGAATAATAATAATAAGCTCCATAATTGGATATTTAAAAAAAAAGTTTTCCTATGCCAAGATAATGCTGTGTACTGTGTACTGTGTAATGGCCATGCAGAAACATGATCTGATTATACCACAGCTCCTGGGCAGGGGAGGATGCAAAAGAGAGTATACAGACAGGACAGTTGCAGTCCTGAATTCCTGTTGATGTTTGATACGTTCAAATGCGGGGCCAGTGAAACTGTGCGTATATTGTACATCTGGATACTATTCTTTGCTATTCAAATACTGTATGTTCTATAATTGTTTAATCACTATATACTTAGCATTATCAAGGGGGCACGAGGGACATGGTAAGGACGCTTTGTGCGCTGTCCTTATTTATGATGTCAATAGTTCAGAAAATCCAGTGAAATGTCTAACTACGCACAATACGCATGCCATGGCATCAGTTAATTTACGGAACAAAATGAGCAGATAATCCAGGCCAGACAAGATTACCATGCTGGGAGAGGCAGAATTTTGTTTGTCACAATATTTTCCTGTACACTGAGATCTGAACGGTTCTTGAGCCATTGAAGACGCTCATTAGCCCAACATTTGTTCAGCACAAGTAACCATTTCCTTTCAGAGCCTTATCTATTGTTACCTCTTCAGAATCTTATGAAGAAGCAGTGAAAAATAGGATTATCTTTGATCCTTCTCTTTATTAACAACATCCCCTCTGTCCCATTTTAGTTTAGTTATTTTGCTATCTCTTTTGCCAGGCTGCCTTGAGAAATGTGCGTAGACATCCACAGGCAATATCGCTAAAAAAGCACCCCTCACTTTTATTAGTTTTAGATATATATCACATCATATATGTTATGTGTGTGTCTCTACGGAGCTTTATTCCCCTGCTCCTAACATCAGATATGAAGATTATACACATATTATTTAGTCATGTACAGATTTGTAATCTCATTTGTTGTCAGATCCGTATAAATGGTGCTAAATAAAGAATATTGCTAAGATACACAAGTACCACATTTTTACAAAGGGACAAATCATGCAGCACGCAACGTGCGCCACGGTAAATTTTGACCATGCCCCTAGTCACACCCATTTACCATTTCTTTGTACCCTGGCAGGAGGAGATGTCAAAGAGTGCAGTGATGATTGCATTTTTACTGCAATTTTTATTCTTTTCTCCCTTATTTGTTGCGCTTTTGGCGTAGGTGTGAGGCTGCCGTCACACTAGCAGTATTTGGTCAGTATTTTACATCAGTATTTGCAAGCCAAAACCGGGAGTGGGTGACAAATGCAGAAGTGGTGCATATGTTTCTATTATACTTTTCCGCCAGGGGCTGGCTGGCAAATTTTAGCCTGGGGGGCAAGCACACAGCAGTGGCCCATGAGTAGCGACCCATCCTTAAAGGGGTTTTCGGATCTTAAGCTGCCGCCGCCGGGAACAGGTGGTCTTGTTACTGCAAGCTTGCGAATATAAATATAAATATATATATATATATATATATATATATATATATATATATATATATATATATATATACAGGTCCTTCTCAAAAAATTAGCATATAGTGTAAAATTTCATTATTTACCATAATGTAATGATTACAATTAAACTTTCATATATTATAGATTCATTATCCACCAACTGAAATTTGTCAGGTCTTTTATTGTTTTAATACTGATGATTTTGGCATACAACTCCTGATAACCCAAAAAACCTGTCTCAATAAATTAGCATATTTCACCCGACCAATCAAATAAAAGTGTTTTTTAATAACAAACAAAAAAACCATCAAATAATAATGTTCAGTTATGCACTCAATACTTGGTCGGGAATCCTTTGGCAGAAATGACTGCTTCAATGCGGCGTGGCATGGAGGCAATCAGCCTGTGACACTGCTGAGATGTTATGGAGGCCCAGGATGCTTCAATAGCGGCCTTAAGCTCATCCAGAGTGTTGGGTCTTGCGTCTCTCAACTTTCTCTTCACAATATCCCACAGATTCTCTATGGGGTTCAGGTCAGGAGAGTTGGCAGGCCAATTGAGCACAGTAATACCATGGTCAGTAAACCATTTACCAGTGGTTTTGGCACTGTGAGCAGGTGCCAGGTCGTGCTGAAAAATGAAATCTTCATCTCCATAAAGCATTTCAGCCGATGGAAGCATGAAGTGCTCCAAAATCTCCTGATAGCTAGCTGCATTGACCCTGCCCTTGATGAAACACAGTGGACCAACACCAGCAGCTGACATGGCACCCCACACCATCACTGACTGTGGGTACTTGACACTGGACTTCAGGCATTTTGGCATTTCCTTCTCCCCAGTCTTCCTCCAGACTCTGGCACCTTGATTTCCGAATGACATGCAAAATTTGCTTTCATCAGAAAAAAGTACTTGGGACCACTTAGCAACAGTCCAGTGCTGCTTCTCTGTAGCCCAGGTCAGGCGCTTCTGCCGCTGTTTATGGTTCAAAAGTGGCTTTACCTGGGGAATGCGGCACCTGTAGCCCATTTCCTGCACACGCCTGTGCACCGTGGCTCTGGATGTTTCCACACCAGACTCAGTCCACTGCTTCCTCAGGTTCCCCAAGGTCTGGAATCGGTCCTTCTCCACAATCTTCCTCAGGGTCCGGTCACCTCTTCTCGTTGTACAGCGTTTTCTGCCACATTGTTTCCTTCCAACAGACTTACCATTGAGGTGCCTTGATACAGCACTCTGGGAACAGCCTATTTGTTGAGAAATTTCTTTCTGGGTCTTACCCTCTTGCTTGAGGGTGTCAATGATGGCCTTCTTGACATCTGTCAGGTCGCTAGTCTTACCCATGATGGGGGTTTTGAGTAATGAACCAGGCAGGGAGTTTATAAAAGCCTCAGGTATCTTTTGCATGTGTTTAGAGTTAATTAGTTGATTCAGAAGATTAGGGTAATAGGTAGTTTAGAGAACCTTTTCTTGATATGCTAATTTATTGAGACAGGTTTTTTGGGTTATCAGGAGTTGTATGCCAAAATCATCAGTATTAAAACAATAAAAGACCTGACAAATTTCAGTTGGTGGATAATGAATCTATAATATATGAAAGTTTAATTGTAATCATTACATTATGGTAAATAATGAAATTTTACACTATATGCTAATTTTTTGAGAAGGACCTGTATATATCTCGACAGACACCAAACACGCACAGTTCCACTGTATAAAGAGACACACACAGGGCCGGACTGGGACAAAAAAGCAGCCCTGCCTGCCAAACAAACCCATATCCATTTAAATGGGTTTTCCAATATTTTTTTTTATTTTACCATAAAAAAACCCTGAAAATAATAAACCAGTATTGACCTTCCTAAAGTCCAATGTCACCTCTCTGACAATAGAAGAGGAAGAGTGGTACTGTGCAGTGTATATGTACAGGACAGGAGGAGTGGTACTGTGCAGTGTATATATACAGGACAGGAGGAGTGGTACTGTGCAGTGTATATATACAGGACAGGAGGAGTGGTACTGTGCAGTGTATATATACAGGACAGAAGAAGTGGTACTGTGCAGTGTATATATACAGGACAGGAGGAGTGGTACTGTGCAGTGTATATATACAGGACAGGAGGAGTGGTACTGTGCAGTGTATATATACAGGACAGGAGGAGTGGTACTGTGCAGTGTATATATACAGGACAGGAGGAGGGGTACTGTGCAGTGTATATATACAGGACAGGAGGAGAGGTACTGTGCAGTGTATATATACAGGACAGAAGAAGTGGTACTGTGCAGTGTATATATACAGGACAAGAGGAGTGGTACTGTGCAGTGTATATATACAGGACAGAAGAAGTGGTACTGTGCAGTGTATATATACAGGACAAGAGGAGTGGTACTGTGCAGTGTATATATACAGGACAGAAGAAGTGGTACTGTGCAGTGTATATATACAGGACAGGAGGAGTGGTACTGTGCAGTGTATATATACAGGACAGAAGAAGTGGTACTGTGCAGTGTATATATACAGGACAGGAGGAGGGGTACTGTGCAGTGTATATATACAGAACAGGAGGAGTGGTACTGTGCAGTGTATATATACAGGACAGGAGGAGTGGTACTGTGCAGTGTATATATACAGGACAGGAGGAGTGGTACTGTGCAGTGTATACATACAGGACAGGAGGAGGGGTACTGTGCAGTGTATATATACAGGACAAGAGGAGTGGTACTGTGCAGTGTATATATACAGGACAGAAGAAGTGGTACTGTGCAGTGTATATATACAGGACAAGAGGAGTGGTACTGTGCAGTGTATATATACAGGACAGAAGAAGTGGTACTGTGCAGTGTATATATACAGGACAGGAGGAGTGGTACTGTGCAGTGTATATATACAGGACAGAAGAAGTGGTACTGTGCAGTGTATATATACAGGACAGGAGGAGTGGTACTGTGCAGTGTATATATACAGAACAGGAGGAGTGGTACTGTGCAGTGTATATATACAGGACAGGAGGAGTGGTACTGTGCAGTGTATATATACAGGACAGGAGGAGTGGTACTGTGCAGTGTATACATACAGGACAGGAGAAGTGGTACTGTGCAGTGTATATATACAGGACAGGAGGAGTGGTACTGTGCAGTGTATATATACAGAAAAGGCCATGTTCACACTAGCAGTATTTGGTCAGTATTTTACATCAGTATTTGTAGCCAAAACCAGGAGTGGGTGATAAATACAGAAGTGGTGCATATGTTTCTATTATACTTTTCCTCTGGATTGTCCCACTCCTGGTTTTGGCTTACAAATACTGATTAAAATACTGAACAAATACCGACCGTGTGAATGTGGGCTTAATACAGGTTCCGTACTCATTAGGGTCGAATCACACTAGCATATGGAATTGGATGTGATCTAACGATACCCGGCTCTTGCTCTGCTGCGAGCGTGAGCCAAGTGTCAGTGGGAAGAAAATTGTACCACTTTTGTGGAAGAAAATGGAACCAATTTTTGTTATACTCTTTATTAGCCCATGTGGCAACATTTCACTTCCATATCAGAGAAATGTTCAGTTATGGATCCGAAACATTGCCACACAGGCCAATAAAGAGTACGCTACTTTTCTAACAATTAATCAGGCTCCCTCGTCCCTGAATCCATGGCTCCTTATCCCCATCCTTGTATGCATGGCTCCTTATCCCCATCCTTGTATGCATGGCTCCATATCCCCATCCTTGTATGCAAGGCTCCTTATCCCCGTCCATGTATGCATGGCTCCTTATCCCCATCCTTGTCTGCGTGGTTCCTTATCCCTGTCCTTGTATGCATGGTTCCACCGGCTACTGCTTCTGTGACCCGCTGATCCCTCTCCATCTTTCTGAGACAATGACTTGTGTATAAGCCGAGGGGGGCGTTTTCAGCACAAAAAAAAATATGCTGAAAAACTCGGCTGATACACGAGTATTTACGGTATACTACATTCTATTATATACACAGCTGCATATTATATACCGTGCTAAGGAATATAGAGCGGTGTAAATATTATATAGTGTAGAGATGTGGCAGTGTATATATAGTGTGAATTCTACACTATATACATAGCACCATACTATATAAACATCTCTAGACTATAATATATATATATATATATATATATATATATATATACACACGCTAGATGGTGGCCCGATTCTAGCGCATCGGGTATTCTAGAATATGTATAGTAGTATATAGCACAGCCCACGCAGTACATAACACAGCCCACATAGTATATAACACAGGCCACGTAGTATATAACACAGGCCACGTAGTATATAGCTGTTATGACCCCAGTGGACAGGGTCTCAGAGGAACGTGTAAGTCTGCAAGATACAAAAATCCAGCTCATAGGGCTGTGGTAACTGGGTTGACCAAATAGCTACTCCTAACGCCAACACTAGAAGTAGCCGGGGATCATGCCTACGGTGATCGCTAGATGACTCGCGCCAGCCGGAGAATCTAACTACCCCTAGGAGAAGAAAACAAAGACCTCTCTTGCCTCCAGAGAAAGGGACCCCAAAGCAAGATACAAGGCCCCCACAAATAATAACGGTGAGGTAAGAGGAAATGACAAACACAGAAATGAACCAGGTTCAGCAAAGAGAGGCCAGCTTACTAATAGCAGAATATAGCAAGATAACTTATCTGGTCAACAAAAACCCTATAAAAATCCACGCTGGAGATTCAAGAACCCCCGAACCGTCTAACGGTCCGGGGGGAGAACACCAGCCCCCTAGAGCTTCCAGCAAAGGTCAGGATACAGATAGGAACAAGCTGGACAAAAATACCAAACAAAACAAAAGCAAAAAGCAAAGAAGCAGACTTAGCTTGAAAAACAGGAACCAGGATCAGAGGACAAGAGCACAACAGATTAGCTCTGATTTCAACGATGCCAGGCATTGAACTGAAGGTCCAGGGAGCTTATATAGCAACGCCCCTGAACTAACGGCCCAGGTGAGGATATAGGAAAAGACAGACGCTCCAGAGTCAAATCACTAATGACCACTAGAGGGAGCAAAAAGCAAAATCACAACAGTACCCCCCCCCTTAGTGAGGGGTCACCGAACCCTCACCACGACCACCAGGGCGATCAGGATGAGCGGCGTGAAAGGCACGAACTAAATCGGCCGCATGAACATCAGAGGCGACCACCCAGGAATTATCTTCCTGACCATAGCCCTTCCACTTGACCAGGTACTGAAGCCTCCGCCTGGAGAGACGAGAATCCAAGATCTTCTCCACCACGTACTCCAACTCGCCCTCAACCAACACCGGAGCAGGAGGCTCAGCAGAAGGAACCACAGGCACAACGTACCGCTGCAACAAGGACCTATGAAACACGTTGTGGATAGCAAACGACACAGGAAGATCCAGGCGAAAGGATACCGGATTAAGAATTTCCAATATCTTGTAAGGACCAATAAAACGAGGTTTAAATTTGGGAGAGGAAACCTTCATAGGAACAAAGCGGGAAGAAAGCCACACCAAATCCCCAACACGTAGTCGGGGACCCACACCGCGGCGGCGGTTGGCAAAGCACTGAGCCCTCTCCTGTGACAACTTCAAGTTGTCCACCACAAGATTCCAGATCCGCTGCAACCTATCCACCACAGAATCCACCCCAGGGCAGTCAGAAGGTTCCACATGACCCGAAGAAAAACGAGGGTGGAAACCAGAGTTGCAGAAAAACGGCGAAACCAAGGTGGCGGAACTAGCCCGATTATTAAGGGCAAACTCAGCTAACGGCAAGAAGGTCACCCAATCGTCCTGATCAGCAGAGACAAAACACCTCAAATAAGCCTCCAAAGTCTGATTAGTTCGCTCCGTCTGTCCATTAGTCTGAGGATGGAAAGCAGACGAAAACGACAAGTCAATGCCCATCCTACTACAAAAGGATCGCCAGAATCTGGAAACGAACTGGGATCCTCTGTCTGACACAATATTCTCAGGGATGCCGTGCAAACGAACCACGTTCTGGAAAAACACAGGAACCAGATCGGAAGAGGAAGGCAGTTTAGGCAAAGGAACCAAATGGACCATCTTGGAGAAGCGATCACATATCACCCAGATAACAGACATGCCCTGAGACACCGGAAGATCAGAAATGAAATCCATGGAGATATGTGTCCAAGGTCTCTTAGGGACAGGCAAGGGCAAGAGCAACCCGCTGGCACGAGAACAGCAAGGCTTAGCTCGAGCACAAGTCCCACAGGACTGTACAAATGACCGCACATCCCTAGACAAGGAAGGCCACCAAAAGGATCTGGCCACCAGATCTCTGGTGCCAAAAATTCCTGGGTGACCTGCCAACACCGAGGAATGAACCTCGGAAATGACTCTGCTGGTCCACTTATCAGGCACAAACAGTCTGTCAGGTGGACAAGAATCAGGCCTATCAGCCTGAAATCTCTGCAACACACGTCGCAGATCAGGAGAAATAGCTGACAAGATAATACCATCCTTAAGAATACCAACAGGTTCAGCGACTCCAGGAGCATCAGGCACAAAGCTCCTGGAAAGAGCATCGGCCTTCACATTCTTTGAACCTGGTAAATACGAGACAACAAAGTCAAAACGGGAGAAAAACAATGACCAGCGGGCCTGTCTAGGATTCAGGCGTTTAGCAGACTCGAGATACATCAGATTTTTGTGATCAGTCAAGACCACCACACGATGCTTAGCACCCTCGAGCCAATGACGCCACTCCTCAAATGCCCATTTCATGGCCAACAACTCCCAATTGCCCACATCATAATTTCGCTCCGCAGGCGAAAACTTCCTAGAGAAAAAGGCGCAAGGTCTCATAACAGAGCAACCAGGGCCTCTCTGCGACAAAACGGCCCCTGCTCCAATCTCTGAAGCATCCACCTCAACTTGAAAGGGAAGCGAGACATCAGGCTGGCACAAAACAGGCGCCGAAGTAAACCGACGTTTCAACTCCTGGAAAGCCTCCACGGCAGCAGGAGCCCAATTAACCACATCGGAGCCCTTCTTGGTCATATCCGTCAAAGGTTTCACAATGCTAGAAAAGTTAGCGATAAAACGACGGTAGAAGTTAGCGAAACCCAAGAACTTCTGAAGACTCTTAACTGACGAGGGCTGAGTCCAATCAAGAATAGCTCGGACCTTGACTGGGTCCATCTCCACAGCAGAAGGGGAAAAAATGAACCCCAAAAAGGGAACCTTCTGTACACCAAAAAGACACTTTGAGCCCTTGACAAACAAAGAATTTTCACGCAAAATTTTAAAGACCATCCTGACCTGCTCCACATGCGAGTCCCAATTATCAGAAAAAACCAGAATATCATCCAGATAAACGATCAGAAATTTATCCAGATAGTTCCGGAAAATGTCATGCATAAAGGACTGAAAAACTGAAGGGGCATTAGAGAGCCCAAAAGGCATCACCAAGTACTCAAAATGACCTTCGGGCGTATTGAATGCGGTTTTCCATTCATCCCCTTGCTTAATGCGCACAAGGTTGTACGCACCACGAAGGTCTATCTTGGTAAACCACTTGGCACCTTTAATCCGGGCAAACAAGTCAGACAACAGCGGCAAAGGATACTGAAATTTGACAGTGATCTTATTTAAAAGCCGATAGTCAATACAAGGCCTCAAAGATCCGTCCTTTTTAGCCACAAAAAAGAATCCCGCACCAAGAGGGGAAGAAGACGGACGGATGTGTCCTTTCTCCAGAGACTCCTTGATATATGAACGCATAGCGGTATGTTCAGGTATCGACAGATTAAACAGTCTTCCCTTAGGAAATTTACTGCCTGGAATCAAATCTATTGCACAGTCACATTCCCTATGAGGAGGCAATGCACTGGACCTGGACTCGCTAAAGACATCCTGATAATCAGACAAGTACTCCGGAACTTCCGAAGGCGTAGAAGAAGCAATAGACACAGGCAGGGAATCCTCATGAATACCACAACAGCCCCAACTAGACACTGACATAGCCTTCCAGTCAAGGACTGGATTATGGGTCTGTAACCATGGCAGCCCCAAAACAACCAAATCATGCATTTTATGTAGAACGAGAAAACGTATCACCTCGCGGTGTTCAGGAGTCATGCACATGGTAACCTGTGTCCAATACTGCGGCTTATTTTCTGCCAATGGCGTAGCATCAATACCCCTAAGAGGGATAGGATTTTCTAATGGTTCAAGAATAAAACCACAGCGCTTAGCAAATGAGAGATCCATAAGACTCAGGGCAGCACCTGAATCTACAAACGCCATGACAGGATAAGATGACAGTGAGCAAATCAAAGTTACAGACAGAATAAACTTAGGATGCAAATTACCAACGGTGACAGGACTAACAACCTTAGATATACGTTTAGAGCATGCTGAGATAACATGTGTAGAATCACCACAGTAGTAGCACAAGCCATTCCGGCGTCTATGAATTTTCCTCTCATTTCTAGTCAGGATTCTATCACATTGCATCAAATCAGGTGTCCGTTCAGACAACACCATGAGGGAATTTGCGGTTTTTCTATCACATTGCATCACATCAGGTGTCTGTTCAGACAACAACATGAGGGAATTTGCGGTTTTGCGCTCCCGCAACCGCCGGTCAATTTGAATAGCCAGGGACATGGTATCATTCAGACCTGTGGGAATGGGAAAACCCACCATAACATTCTTAATGGCCTCAGAAAGGCCATTTCTAAAATTAGCGGCCAGTGCACACTCGTTCCAATGTGTCAGCACGGACCATTTCCGAAATTTTTGGCAATACACCTCAGCCTCGTCCTGGCCCTGAGACATAGCCAGCAAGGCTTTCTCTGCCTGAATCTCAAGATTGGGTTCCTCATAAAGTAAACCGAGCGCCAGAAAAAACGCATCAATATCAGCCAATGCCGGATCTCCTGGCGCCAACGAAAAAGCCCAATCCTGAGGGTCACCCCGTAAGAATGAAATAACAATTTTTACTTGTTGAGCAGAGTCTCCAGACGAACAAGGTTTCAGGGACAAAAATAATTTACAATTATTCCTGAAATTCCTAAACTTAAATCGGTCTCCTGAAAACAGTTCAGGAATCGGAATCTTGGGTTCAGACCTAGGATTTCTGGTAACATAATCTTGTATACCCTGCACACGAGCGGCAAGCTGGTCCACACTTGTAATCAAGGTCTGGACATTCATGTCTGCAGCAAGCTTAAGCCACTCTGAGGTAAAGGGGAAAAGAAAAAAAAAAAATAAGAGAGGGAAAAAAAAACCTCAAAATTTTCTTTCTTATAATCCCACTTCTGCAATGCATTAAACATTTAATACTGGCCTGGCATACTGTTATGACCCCAGTGGACAGGGTCTCAGAGGAACGTGTAAGTCTGCAAGATACAAAAATCCAGCTCATAGGGCTGTGGTAACTGGGTTGACCAAATAGCTACTCCTAACGCCAACACTAGAAGTAGCCGGGGATCATGCCTACGGTGATCGCTAGATGACTCGCGCCAGCCGGAGAATCTAACTACCCCTAGGAGAAGAAAACAAAGACCTCTCTTGCCTCCAGAGAAAGGGACCCCAAAGCAAGATACAAGGCCCCCACAAATAATAACGGTGAGGTAAGAGGAAATGACAAACACAGAAATGAACCAGGTTCAGCAAAGAGAGGCCAGCTTACTAATAGCAGAATATAGCAAGATAACTTATCTGGTCAACAAAAACCCTATAAAAATCCACGCTGGAGATTCAAGAACCCCCGAACCGTCTAACGGTCCGGGGGGAGAACACCAGCCCCCTAGAGCTTCCAGCAAAGGTCAGGATACAGATAGGAACAAGCTGGACAAAAATACCAAACAAAACAAAAGCAAAAAGCAAAGAAGCAGACTTAGCTTGAAAAACAGGAACCAGGATCAGAGGACAAGAGCACAACAGATTAGCTCTGATTTCAACGATGCCAGGCATTGAACTGAAGGTCCAGGGAGCTTATATAGCAACGCCCCTGAACTAACGGCCCAGGTGAGGATATAGGAAAAGACAGACGCTCCAGAGTCAAATCACTAATGACCACTAGAGGGAGCAAAAAGCAAAATCACAACAATAGCCCAGCCACGTAGTATATAGCCCAGTCACGTAATATGTAGCACAGCCATGTAGTATATAGCACAGCCCACGCAGTATATAGCACAGCCCACGTAGTATATAGCATAGCCCACGTAGTATATAGCACAGAGACGTAGTATATAACACAGGCCACCCAGTATATAACACAGCCCATGCAGTATATAACACAGCCACATACTATATAGCACAGCCCACGTAGTATATAACACTGCCCACGCAGTATATTGCACAGCCACGTAGTATATAGTACAGCCGACGTAGTATATAGCACAGAGATGTAGTATATAGCACAGTCCACGTAGTATATAACACAGCCCACGTAGTAAATAGCAATGTGGGCACTATATTCCTGTAAAAAAAAAAATAATTAAAATAAAAAATAGTTATATACTCACCTTCCGGCGGCCCCCGGATCCAGCCCAGGCCTTTACCGATGCTCCTCGCGATGCTCCGGTCCCAAGAATGCATTGCGGCAATAACACGTGATGATGTAGCGGTCTCGCGAGACTGCTATATGATCTCCGGTCATTGCTGCAATGCACTCTTGGGACCGGAGCGTCACGAGGAGTGGGAAAGGCACCGGAAGGTGAGAATAGCACGATTTTTATTTTTTTTTTATTATTTTTAACATTAGATCTAGTAAAAAGTTGGTCACACAGGGTTAATAGCAGCAGTAACAGACTGCTAAACCACAATGGGGGCACTGACCGGAGGAGAGTAGGGAGGGGCGAAATCGTGGCCGGACTGTGCCCGTCGATGATTGGTCACGGCCGGCCGCGACCAATCAGCGACGCGGGATTTCCATGACGGACAAACAGACGGAAGTGACCCTTAGACGATTAAATGGATAGATAGATACCGCGACTATACACAGCAGTATCACCTATATAACGAATATGAAGTAGTCTATACATTACACAGATGATACTGCTACTGCTGTATATAATGATAATATCACCTATATAATGTATATACAGCAGTCTGTATACATTCTATAGGAAATACTGCTACTGTATATACATTATATATAGGTGATACTGCTGGGTATATGTGTGTGTGTATATATATATACATACACATAGACCGCAGTGTTACCTATAACGAATATACACATAAGTAGCAGTATTACCTATAGAATGTATATAGACTGCTGTATATACATTATATAGGTGATACAATCATTATATACAGAAGCAGCCAGTATCACTTATATATTGTATATACAGCAGTCTATATACATTCTATAGGCAATATTACTACTGCTGTGTATATACGTTATATATAGGTGATACTGCTGTGTATATATGTACGTGTGTGTATATATATATACAGTGGGGCAAAAAAGTATTTAGTCATTCAGCAATAGTGCAAGTTCCACCACTTAAAAAGATGAGAGGCGTCTGTAATTTACATCATAGGTAGACCTCAACTATGGGAGACAAACTGAGAAAAAAAAATCCAGAAAATCACATTGTCTGTTTTTTTATCATTTTATTTGCATATTATGGTGGAAAATAAGTATTTGGTCAGAAACAAAATTTCATCTCAATACTTTGTAATATATCCTTTGTTGGCAATGACAGAGGTCAAACGTTTTCTGTAAGTCTTCACAAGGTTGCCACACACTGTTGTTGGTATGTTGGCCCATTCCTCCATGCAGATCTCCTCTAGAGCAGTGATGTTTTTGGCTTTTCGCTTGGCAACACGGACTTTCAACTCCCTCCAAAGGTTTTCTATAGGGTTGAGATCTGGAGACTGGCTAGGCCACTCCAGGACCTTGAAAAGCTTCTTACGAAGCCACTCCTTCATTGCCCTGGCGGTGTGCTTTGGATCATTGTCATGTTGAAAGACCCAGCCACGTTTCATCTTCAATGCCCTTGCTGATGGAAGGAGGTTTGCACTCAAAATCTCACAGTACATGGCCCCATTCATTCTTTCATGTACCCGGATCAGTCGTCCTGGCCCCTTTGCAGAGAAACAGCCCCAAAGCATGATGTTTCCACCACCATGCTTTACAGTAGGTATGGTGTTTGATGGATGCAACTCAGTATTCTTTTTCCTCCAAACACGACAAGTTGTGTTTCTACCAAACAGTTCCAGTTTGGTTTCATCAGACCATAGGACATTCTCCCAAAACTCCTCTGGATCATCCAAATGCTCTCTAGCAAACTTCAGACGGGCCCGGACATGTACTGGCTTAAGCAGTGGGACACGTCTGGCACTGCAGGATCTGAGTCCATGGTGGCGTAGTGTGTTACTTATGGTAGGCCTTGTTACATTGGTCCCAGCTCTCTGCAGTTCATTCACTAGGTCCCCCCCGCGTGGTTCTGGGATTTTTGCTCACCGTTCTTGTGATCATTCTGACCCCACGGGGTGGGATTTTGCGTGGAGCCCCAGATCGAGGGAGATTATCAGTGGTCTTGAATGTCTTCCATTTTCTAATTATTGCTCCCACTGTTGATTTCTTCACTCAAAGCTGGTTGGCTATTGCAGATTCAGTCTTCCCAGCCTGGTGCAGGGCTACAATTTTGTTTCTGGTGTCCTTTGACAGCTCTTTGGTCTTCACCATAGTGGAGTTTGGAGTCAGACTGTTTGAGGGTGTGCACAGGTGTCTTTTTATACTGATAACAAGTTTAAACAGGTGCCATTACTACAGGTAATGAGTGGAGGAAAGAGGAGACTCTTAAAGAAGAAGTTACAGGTCTGTGAGAGCCAGAAATCTTGATTGTTTGTTTCTGACCAAATACCTATTTTCCACCATAATATGCAAATAAAATGATAAAAAAACAGACAATGTGATTTTCTGGATTTTTTTTTCTCAGTTTGTCTCCCATAGTTGTGGTCTACCTATGATGTAAATTACAGACGCCTCTCATCTTTTTAAGTGGTGGAACTTGCACTATTGCTGACTGACTAAATACTTTTTTGCCCCACTGTATATATACATATACACACACACACACCAGTATCGACTATATAACGAATATACACATCAGTAGCAGTATTCCCTATATAATGTATATAGACTGCTATCTATACACATTTTATAGGTGATACTGCTGTATATAATCACTGTATAACCTATATAATGTATGTATGTATAGCAGTCTATATACATTATATAGTGAATACTGCTACTGATGTGTATATATGTTATATAGGTGATACTGCTGTGTATATATGTACGGGTGTGTGTGTATATAAATATATATATATACACACACCACAGTGTCACCTATATAATCTATATACATCAGTATCAGCATTCCCTATATAATGTATATAGACTGCTATATATACATTGTATAGGTGATACAGTGATTATATACAGCAGCATCACCTATATAATGTATATATAGCAGTCTTTACACATTATATAGGTGCAACTGCTGTATATACACATTTTAAAAAATCATCTTGGGACTTACCAGGTCCCTGAGATGGGGGGGGAGGTCGGGAGGATGAAGGGCTAAGGTGGATCGGGTCCCAGCGTCGGCGGTAGAGGATCCCAGGCAGCATTGGTGAGAGCAGTCTTCTCTGACGCTGGTTCAGGCCGGCCAGCGTCAGACACAGGTGGAGGCGCCCTATGCGCGCCAGCTTTTCAAATATCTGCGTGTGCGCGCGGGGTCTCCTGCTTGCCCGCGCTGACAAGGGCAGCAGCAGCAGACGAGCACACTCAGCACACGCAGGAACAAGGACCGCGGCCGTGCTCATTGCTAACGCGACCCGCACTGATGCCGGCCGCTGCGGCCCTTGTCAGGGCCGGCAACCGAACACGCGCATACAGGACCATTTAAAGGGCCGGCGGGAGGGATGGTGCACTATGTAGTAAAATCGCTGCCGGTATTCCAGCGGCCCTGTGCAGCTGCTCAGGCACCGGCCCGGGGGGGCAAATGCATTCCTGCAACCCGGCCCAGTCCACCCATGTTTTCCGCTAATTGTTCCACTCCTGGTTTTGGCTTACAAATACTGATGTAAAATACTGGCCAAATACTGCTAGTGTGACGGCAGCCTGAAGCCGCGTTTTTAATATATTTTTCATAGTACAGAAAAGCTTTGATTCTGCACTTAAAAATGCAACAAAGTTTTAGTTTTTTACATGCATTCTTTTAGGCTCCACATAGAAGCCTCTAGAGAAAAAAAAGCACCAAAACTGCACAGGTCAGCAGCGCTTTTAGATGCACAGCCGGCGCGGCTTTCATTAAATCACATCCACTTTGCTTGGACAGTTAGACACAGTAGAATTTCAATACAAAAAAATGCAGCATTTACATTACATGTGTACAACATGGTCTATTCTAGGCAGTATGGTGGCTCAATGGTTAGCACAGCAGCTTTGCATCGCTGGAGTCCTGGGGTTTAAATGCAACATCTGCAAGGAGTTTGTATGTTCTCCCCATGTTTGTGTGGGTTTCCTCCCACACTCCAAAGACATACAGATAGGGAATTTAGATTGTGAGCCCCAATGGGGACAGTGCCGATAATATCTATAAAGCGCTGTTAATGGCGCTATACGAGTAAAATAAATAGATAATATGTCCAAATAACGTTGATGTGATTTCATGAAAACTCCTGCCCTCTGTCTAAATTCACTGCTGGGCTTTCTTTCTCTATAGGCTTTTATGTAGAGTTTGAAAAAATTGCGTGTAAAAAAAGTACAAAATCAAAGCCTTACTGTACTATTAAAAACCACCTTAGGCCTGTTTCACACCAGTACCAGAGATATCCGTGTATGTGTGTACATCTGTGCAATACTTGTGGCAACCGAGTGCCGCATCAGTACCACACGTACCTTCACCAGGGAAGCAGCGGTACAGTTAGGGCTGTTCCCTGACGCCGGGTGCTGACGATGGCTCACATCATTCTACCCTGCTCTGCCAGCGATCAACGTGAACAGTGGAGAATGATGAGAGTTATATTCAAGTGATAACAGTGAGAGCAGGCGGCAAATGGGACTACTACTCCCATCAGCCTACACCTGCTGCCGCTAATAACAGTGAGATGAGGCGCAAGCAGATAGGAGTGTACATCAGCTGCCGCCTGTGCTATAAATAAATAAATAAATAAATTTAAAAAACGGTGTGCATTTCCCTGTATTTTTGATAACCAGCCAGGCAAAACTGACAGCTGCAGGCTGTCAATTTAAATAAAGCATGTATTTAAATAAATTATTTAAAAAAACATTGGGTCCCCCCCATTTTTGACAACCAGCCTTTCTAAAGCAGACAGCTGGGGGCTGGTATTCTCAGGCTGGTAAGGAGCCATGGATATTAACCCCCCCAGCCTAAAAATAGCAGCCCACAGGCACCCAGAAAAGGCACATCTATTAGATGAACCAATTTCTGGCACTTCGCAGAGAAAATTATTTTTTTTAATTGTTTTTCATTATTTTTTAGCTGTTTTATAGGATGACAAAAATCTAACTTTTTCTTCACTTCTAGAACACAGGGACATAGAAATACACTGATATTTACAGCTGAATCTCTATGTACCAGTATAATCTGCTTGTGATGTCAGAGGCTGCAATACAGCTCAAGATTACCAAATTCTCCTATGCTGGACAGTGCAGCCTGTGACTCATAGATCTCCAATGTAAGAAGTTGGAGGTTTGATTTAATTAATGTTAGTGAGCGCAGTGAAATGTTGGCCCCGCCCCTGAGGAGGAGCTATGGAGCGAAGAAAACACCAAAGAGACAAGACTGAGTTGAAGTTCGTACAAGGCCCTGACCCCTCAAATCTGGAGAGTCCTACTGAATCTGAGACAATATGCCATAATTTTCTGATATTTGGGATCTGACCTCTTACAATCCTGAAAATAAAGAATATGCTGCAGAGTTTAGTACAGCGACATTTCTGACTACTGGGATGTGTAAGAAACTGCAGCTAGCTTAGTCACGTAAATGAGATTGTGCTGAAATGCCATGTATAACGAGTGGTCCAGAATCAGCAAGATCGGAAGTCAGTTGCCCATTGGTCTTCAGGGGATGGCATATTCTAGTAATATGCCATCATTTTATAACATGGGAAAACCTCTTTATAAAGGTGATTTATCCACTGACTGTAATCATGAATTATAGAAGAAGGCACTCAGCAAGTAATACCACTAATACAGCTAAGTGCACACCACCATGTTTCAGAAAACAAATCCTCATTCACAGAAAAAAGCACACACACTTACATAAAATGCTTTATCTGTAAAAAAATAAAACAAACAAAAAATCATTTATCATACTTACAGTTTTGCTTTAAAGTTTGTCTAAAGTTTGTCTTTAGCTGTTTCAATACGCACAATAAGGAGGCACTTGAAGAAAAATGGGCTGCATGATCGAGTTGCCAGAAGAAAGCCATTGCTGCGCAAATGCCACAAAGTATCTCACCTACAATACACAAAACTGCAGAGAGACAAGCCTCAAAACTTCTGGAACAAGGTAATTTGGAGTGATGAGACCAAAATTGAACTTTTTGGCCACAACCATATACGTTACATTTGGAAAGAGGTCAACAAGGCCTATGATGAAAGGAACACCACTCCTACTTGTAAAGCACGGAGGTAGATCGCTGATGTTTTGGGGATGTGTGAGCTACAAAGCCACAGGAAACTTGGTCAAAGTTGAAGGAAAGATGAATGCAACATGTTATAAGCAAAGTAAAGGTTCTGGAGTGGCCATCTCAGTCTCCTGACCTCAATAACATTGAGCCACTCTGGGGAGATTGCAAGCGCACAGTACATACTAGACAGCACAGGAATTTTCAGGAACTGGAGGCTTTTTGCCAAGAAGAGTGGTGGTCAGCTTTACCATCTGAGAAAATAAAGAACCTCATCCACAACCACAAAAGACTTTAAGCTGTCATTGATGTTAGTGGGGGCTATACACGGTATTAAGAAATGAGGTATGTGAACTTTTCATCAGGGTCATTTGGATGTTTTCGGTTGTCATTATGATTTAAAAAGAGAAACCACAGTAGTTTGACAATAAATGACTTCCCCCAACCACTAACCATGAGTGGAGAAAAAGTTTTGGTGTTATCATTCATATTCTCTGAAAAAAGGCCAAGAAAGCAAAAATTCTGCTGGGGTATGTAAACTTTTGAGCACAACTGTAAAACAGATAGCGTAAATGAATGGACCGATAACAATAATAACATAAAAGTCCACACAAATTACACGAATCACAACCCCGATTCCTGCATAAGTTTGCGTCCGCCACATATATACAGTGGCATGTAAAAGTTTGGGCACCCCATGTCAAAATTACTGCTACTGTGAACAGGTAAGCAAGTTGAAGATGAAATGTCTAAAAGGGCAAAAGTTAAAGTTGACACATTTACTTTATATTGTAGGCAGATATACTGTATGCATATTTAAAAATGACAAGAAAGAAAATGAGCCGATGAAAAAGTTTGGGCACTCTTGGAATTTTGTGTGCGCAGATAATTTTGACCAAGGTTTCAGACCTTAATTATAAACCTAAAGAAGCTCCATGGCCAAAACGGAAAACATCCCCCTGTGGCTAGAAAAGTATATACCAAAAGTTTGCTCAAAAAAGAGAGCAATACAAGCTAAGATCTCCATATTCAAGTAGATAGTGGGTAACCATGTTGAAACCCCAATAAGGTATATATCTCAAGAGATCATAAAGTAACCAGAGGAAGTAAGTACAATAAACAATTCAAATTTTATTAAACATGTATAAATACAAATAGAGGACAAGAGTGTATGGGTAGAATATAGCTAAAAGACATACACACTGGCGCCATGTAGGATGACATCAGTAGGCGCCAGAATGTAGAGAATTGAATTAACGCTTCCCAAGAATCGCGGCCGCACATACAATGTTATGAGAGACAAGGAGTACAAATGGTCTACAATGTATAGAGAACAGAATCGTATTCAAATAGAGCAAAAAATGTCATTAAATTCTCTATTTGTCATGCCTGATTAGACTGCACATTGTCATTTAAACCGGAAAGCTGTATGCTTTACTGAGTGCTCTGTCAAGATATGTGACCAACTGACCATATGAGCAAATGAATACGAATAGTTAATTTACTTGTGTCCGGTAAGAGACAATGCTCTCTATCTGAAATGGACGTCGGTGCCAAAGACAAATCACAGTCATAATAGAAATACCGGTGCTTTACCTTGTGACATGATGCTCTCTGTGTGCCATTATCTACTTGAATATGGAGATCTTAGCTTGTATTGCTCTCTTTTTTGAGCAAACTTTTGGTATATTCAGACCTTAATTAGTCTGTTAGGGTTATGGCTTGTTCACTATCATGGTTATGAAAGGTCAGGTGATGCAAACCCAGCCTCTTCTAACCTTATGCCAAAAAACAGCAGCCAAGGGTTCTTTTAAGCAGCTGCCTACCACTCTGAACATTAAAACGGTGAAGATTAAAAATTTCAATGAGTGCTGCTTGTAGGATTACTAGAGAGGCATTTCAGAACCCCCGCTTGACTGTCAGAAAGACCATCAGAAAGATTTAGCAGACTCTGGAGTTGTGGTATATTGTTGTACTATTCAGAGACACCTGCACAATAATGGTCTTCTTGGTCTAAGCACCCAGCAGAGCTGCCTGGATTGAGTGTCACGAAATTGAGCGGAGACCAAGATAATGGATATCATGATCCAGAGTGCAGATAACGAAAAGTATTAGAAGAAGTGAGTGATTATTTGGAGACGAGGTCTGGTCCAGGAAGCCTAGTGGAGCGGTACGGAGTTACCTGGCAGTCGAGAGACGGAGCAACGCTGAGAGGGAAAGTGGGACGAAGCGAGTGTGCCTCATGCGTCTTATAATCCGAAAAATACGGTGATCTCTGCAGTTTATTTTTATGGCAGTAAATAAACTTGTGTCTATTCAGGAGACTTCCATTATTACTTCCATAGACATGTCACAATCCTGTCAGTTTCATTCTGGCTTTTATATCTGTGTGGTTGGTAGGCAATACAAAATGAAGTAGGTCTTACTTCACTGAGGATTTGGAGTGTTTTCCTGAGTTTCAGTGTGATAAATTAAAGGTGCTGACATCACAGGTTAGATTGTTAGGACTTACATGTACACTTTATATGTGTGCTTTACTTATGGCGTATGCCCCTGAAAAAGCCCAAGGCATGTACTTAAAGTATATCTTTAAAGAGGTTGCCAACCTCTGCTGATAATTGTTTTCTTTTACTTAAATGCATGTACGTATTGAGGCTAAAACTCATTATTGCAATTCATTACGTTTTGCACAGTTTGACTTTTATAGGCTCTTAGTTTCTTGCACATTTAACTTTGAAGTGGTCTGTGGTCATCCATCGGCTGAGAGGAGTGCAAAAGGCACATAAGACTTAGGCCACATGTAAATGTTGAGTAGAGATGGGCGGACACCTGGCTATTCGGGTCCGGCGGGATCGGCCGAACAGTTACAAAAAGTTCAGGTTCTGGTACCAGAACAGTACCCGGACCTAAACCCGAACCCAGACCCCATTCACTTAAATGGGGTCCTGAATATCCAGTATTTGCCACGCTGTAAAACAATCCTTCTGATCAACGGTAAAATCATCACTGCCGGTCAGAGAAACTCGATTCCTACGCTGTGAAATGATAACATGAACATGCAGCTGTGATCAGAGGTATAAAGTTTACCTCCAGTCATCGACGCCTGCTGTCTCTAATAACAGTGAGAGCAGGAGCGGCTGATGGGAGTATTCATTAGCTGGTGCCTACGCTGTAAATAAATAATTTAAAAATAAAAACGGTGTGGGTTTCCCTGTATTTTTGATAACCAGCTAGGCAAAACTCACAGCTGGGGTTGCAACCTTCAGCTGTCAGCGTTAACAAGGCCGGTTATCAAAAATGGGGGGGAACCCACACCACTTTTTAAAATGATTTATTTACAGCATAAGCTCCGGTAGATGAATACTCCCATCAGTAGTCCCATCAGCTGACGCCAGTGACCAGAGGTAAACGTTATACCTCCGATCACAGCGGCGCACTCACGCTGTCATTTGACAGGGTGGGAACCGCGGTGATGATTTTATCAAACAGAAGCCGTGATTGCCGCGCTGTCATGCACATGACAGTATGACAAACACCCCCGGTACTTCCTGGTAAAGTCCGTGTTCGGTGTCCGTGCCCGAACAGTAGATGTTCGGTATGGACGCCAAACTTTACTGCTCGGGTTTGCCCATCTCTAGTATTGAGTGTTATGATCTGGTGACCTTGGAGCCGCATGAGAGACTTTCTCAGGAGTAGGTGGTACCTGTACTGACCGCAAACCCTAAACTAATTCCGCAAATAGAAGTAGCAGTGGGATGTACCTAACACATCCTAGACATCTCGACACAGCCGGAGGACTAAATACCCCTATAGATGGAAATGGGAATTCTATCTTGCCTCAGAGCAGAACCCCAAAGGATAGGCAGCCCCCCACAAATATTGACTGTGAGTATTAGAGGAAAGACACACGCAGGCAGAAAAACAGGATTTAGCAAAGGAGGCACTTCTAGCTAAATAGAAAAGGATAGGACAGAATTCTATGCGGTCAGTATTAAAATCCTAAAAATATCCACAGCAGATAATACAAATATTCCACATCTAACTAAAGACATAGAAAGTATATCTGCATCTCCTGAGAATCCAGCATGACTGAAAAATCCAAACAAAGTCTAAGCTGGACAAAAAAATAAAATAAATTGCACTGAATTGCAAAGCACACTGCATGTGTGCACAGAGACAAAAAAACAGACACTTATCTTAGATGAATTGGCAGCAGGGCATGAGGAGCCAGAGAGAGATGCAATCCCTCCAAGTACAATGGACAACTTGCACAGACTCATGGATCCTGCACACCTAAATACCTAATAGAGCTGCAATCAGCAGAAACACCTGCCCGGATTACAACCCCAAGACAACTGCACTACAACCAACAACCACCGGAGGGAGCCCAAGAGCAGAATTCACAACAGTACCCCCCCCTTGAAGAGGGGTCACCGAACCCTCACCAGAGCCCCCAGGCCGATCAGGACGAGCCAGATGAAAGGCACGGACCAAATCAGCAGCATGGACATCAGAGGCAAAAACCCAAGAATTATCCTCCTGGCCATAACCCTTCCATTTGACAAGGTACTGAAGCCTCCGCCTCGAAAAGCGAGAATCTAAAATCTTCTCAACCACATACTCCAACTCCCCATCAACCAACACAGGAGCAGGAGGATCAACAGAGGGAACAACGGGCACCACATATTTCCGCAATAAAGATCTATGGAAAACATTATGGATGGCAAAAGAGGCCGGAAGGGCTAAACGAAAAGACACCGGATTGATAATCTCAGAAATCCTATAAGGACCAATAAACCGAGGCTTAAACTTAGGGGAAGAAACCTTCATAGGATCATGACGGGAAGACAACCAGACCAAATCCCCAACCCGAAGCTGGGAACCCACACGCCGCCGACGGTTAGCAAAACGCTGAGCCTCCTCCTGAGACAAGACCAAATTGTCCACCACATGAGCCCAAATCTGCTGCAACCTGTCAACCACAGAATCCACACCAGGACAATCAGAAGGTTCAACTTGCCCCGAAGAAAAACGAGGATGAAAACCAAAATTACAAAAGAAGGGCGAAACCAAGGTAGCCGAACTAGCCCGATTATTAAGGGCAAACTCGGCCAATGGCAAGAAAGCCACCCAATCATCCTGATCGGCAGACACAAAGCATCTCAAATAAGTTTCCAAAGTCTGATTAGTTCGCTCGGTCTGGCCATTTGTCTGAGGATGAAATGCAGAAGAAAAAGACAAATCAATGCCCAGCCTAGCACAAAAGGCCCGACAAAACCTAGAAACAAACTGGGAACCTCTGTCAGACACAATATTCTCCGGAATACCATGCAAACTAACCACATGCTGAAAAAACAACGGAACCAAATCAGAAGAGGAAGGCAATTTAGGCAAAGGCACCAAATAAACCATCTTAGAAAACCAGTCACAGACCATCCAGATAACAGACATCCTCTGGGAAACAGGAAGATCCGAAATAAAATCCATAGAAATATGCGTCCAGGGCCTCTCAGGGACCGGCAAAGGCAAAAGCAACCCACTAGCACAGGAACAACAAGGCTTGGCCCGTGCACAAGTCCCACAGGACTGCACAAAAGAACGCACATCACGCGACAAAGAAGGCCACCAAAAGGACCTACCAACCAAATCTCTGGTACCAAAAATACCAGGATGGCCAGCCAACACAGAACAATGAACCTCAGAAATCACTCTACTAGTCCATCTATCAGGAACAAACAGTTTCCCCACTGGACAGCGGTCAGGTTTGTCAGCCTGAAATTCCTGCAGATTCCGTCACAAATCAGGGGAAATGGCAGAAAGGACCACCCCTTCCTTCAGAATGCCGACCGTCTCAAGTACCTCAGGAGAATCAGGCAAAAAACTCCTAGAGAGGGCATCAGCCTTAATATTCTCAGAACCTGGAAGATACGAAACCACAAAATCAAAACGGGACAAAAACAGGGACCATCGAGCCTGTCTAGGATTCAGCCGTTTGGCAGATTCGAGGTAAATCAGATTTTTATGATCGGTCAAGACCACAATACGGTGCTTGGCCCCCTCAAGCCAATGTCGCCATTCCTCAAACGCCCACTTCATAGCCAACAACTCCTGATTGCCGACATCATAATTGCGTTCAGCAGGCGAAAACTTACGGGAAAAGAAGGCACACGGTTTCATCAAGGAACCATCAGAATTCCTCTGAGACAAAACGTCCCCTGCCCCAATCTCAGAAACGTCAACCTCAACCTGAAACGGAAGAGAAACATCTGGCTGACGCAACACCGGGGCAGAAGTAAATCGGCGTTTAAGCTCCTGAAAGGCAGAGACAGCCACAGAGGACCAATTCGTTACATCAGCGCCCTTCCTCGTCAAATCGGTCAGGGGTTAACCACACTGGAGAAGTTGGCAATGAAACGGCGATAAAAATTAGCAAAGCCCAAAAATTTCTGAAGGCTCTTCACGGATGTGGGCTGGATCCAATCATGAATAGCCTGAACCTTAGCCGGATCCATTTCTATAGATGATGGAGAAAAAATTAAGCCCAAAAAAGAAACCTTCTGCACTCCAAAGAGACACTTAGAACCCTTCACAAACAAAGCATTATCACGAAGGACCTGAAATACCATCCTAACTTGTTTCACATGAGACTCCCAATCATCTGAAAAAATCAAAATATCATCCAAATATACAATCATGAATTTATCAAGATAATTCCGAAAAATATCATGCATGAAGGACTGAAACACAGATGGGGCATTAGAGAGTCCGAATGGCATCACAAGATACTCAAAATGGCCCTCGGGCATATTAAATGCAGTTTTCCATTCTTCACCCTGCTTAATACGAACCAGATTATATGCCCCTCGAAGGTCAATCTTAGTAAACCAACTAGTTAATTCTGGCAAACAAATCAGAAAGCAAAGGCAAAGGGTATTGGAATTTGACCGTGATCTTATTCAAGAGGCAATAATCAATACAGGGTCTCAAGGGGCCATCCTTCTTGGCAACAAAAAAAAAACCTGCTCCTAATGGAGAAGAAGATGGCCGAATATGCCCCTTCTCCAAAGACTCCCTTACATAGCTCCGCATGGCGGCATGTTCAGGCACAGACAGGTTGAAAAGTCGGCCCTTAGGAAACTTACAGCCTGGAATCAAATCAATAGCACAATCACAGTCCCTATGCGGTGGAAGGGAACTGGACTTGGGCTCATCGAAAACATCCTGGAAATCTGACAGAAACTCAGGAATTTCAGAAGAGGGGGAGGAGGAAATTGACATCAGAGGAACGTCATCGTGAACCCCCTGACAACCTCAACTAGTCACAGACATAGATTTCCAATCCAACACCGGATTATGTACCTGTAACCATGGAAACCCCAGCACAACAGCATCATGCAAATTATGTAACACCAGGAAGCGACAATCTTCCTGATGGGCTGGCGCCATGCACATGGTTAACTGTGTCCAAAACTGAGGTTTATTTTTAGCCAATGGTGTAGCATCAATCCCCCTCAAAGGGATAGGACTCCGCAAAGGCTGTAAGGAAAAACCACAACGTCTGTCAAATTCTAAGTCCATTAAATTTAAAGCAGCGCCTGAATCCACAAATGCCATGACAGAGAATGACGATAATGAGCAGATCAGGGTCACAGATAACAGAAATTTAGGTTGTACAGTACTGATAGTAACGGAATTAGCGATTCTCTTGGCACGCTTAGGGCAATCAGAAA
This sequence comes from Ranitomeya variabilis, assembly GCF_051348905.1. Lineage (NCBI taxonomy): Eukaryota > Metazoa > Chordata > Amphibia > Anura > Dendrobatidae > Ranitomeya > Ranitomeya variabilis. The sequence goes on from NC_135237.1 coordinate 128,761,978, forward strand.
TAACATGAGCAGAATCGCCGCAGTAAAAGCACAACCTATTCTGACGTCTGAATCCTTGGCGTTCCGCTCTAGACACAATCCTATCACACTGCATAGGCTCAGGACTCCGCTCGGAAGACAACGCCATAGTGTGCACAACTCTGCGCTCACGCAAGCGCCAATCAATTTGAATGGCCAGAGACATAGAATCACTCAGACCTGCAGGCGTGGGGAACCCCACCATAACATCTTTAACAGATTCAGAAAGACCCTTTCTGAAAATTGCCGCCAAAGCATCCTCATTCCACTTAGTAAGCACAGACCATTTTCTGAATTTCTGGCAATATGACTCTGCCGCTTCTTGACCCTGACACAGGGCCAAAAGTATTTTCTCAGCATGCTCTACAGAGTTAGGTTCATCATACAATAACCCAAGCGCCTGAAAAAAGGTGTCTACATTAAGCAAGGCCGGATTCCCAGATTCCAGGGAAAATGCCCAATCCTGCGGGTCACCACGCAACAGAGAAATGACAATTTTTACCTGCTGGATGGGATCACCAGAGGAACGGGGCTTAAGAGCAAAAAACAGTTTACAGTTATTTTTAAAGCTCAAAAATTTGGACCTGTCCCCGAAGAACAGATCGGGGGTAGGAATTCTAGGCTCTAAAACAGGAGTCTGCATGATATAATCGGAAATACCCTGTACTCTAGCAGCAAGTTGATCCACCCGAGAAGCAAGTCCCTGAACATCCATGTCAACGCCTAACTCCTGAGCCACCCAGAAGTGAAGAGGGAAAAAAAAACACAACAGAGTACAGAAAAAAAATGGCTCAGCACTTTCTTTCCCTTCTTTTGAGATGCGGTTAACTCATTGGGGGCCAGTTGTACTGTTATGAACTGGTGGTCTAGGAGCAGCATGGACGAGCTCTGGAGTAGGTGGCCTCTATACTGACCGCAGACCCTGAACTTAACACATCAACTAGAAGTAGCCGTGGGATGTTCCTGTCACTCCCTAGACACCTCGTCACGGCCGGAGGACTAATTACACCTAAAGAAAGAAACAGGAATACTATCTTGCCTCAGAGAAAATTCCCAAAGGAAAGGCAGCCCCCCACAAATATTGACTGTGAGAGGAGAGGGAAATTACAAACGCATACTGAAAACAGAATTTAGCAAAGGAGGCCACGCTACCTAGAAAGAAAAGACAGGAAAGAGTACTGTGCGGTCAGTATAAAAAATACTACAAAATCCACCACAGAGAATACAAAAATCTCCACACCTAACTAAAGGCATGGAGGGTAACTCTGTGACTCCAGAGCTTCCAACTACAAGAAAAAACATAGCAATTCACAGAACTATTAAGTCCACCGCATGTGGACTGCAAAAACAGAGCCAGGACTTATCTTTGATGATTTGGACAATCCAGAAGGAGAAACCAAGCAGAGATGTGGATCCCTAGAAAACAATGGACAACTGGCACTCAATAAAGGAAGGAGCCAGACTAAATAGCCCCGTCCAAAGTGGAAGCAGCTGATGACTGTTGTGAAGGACAAACAGCAGCACTACCACTTATAACCACCGGAGGGAGCCCAAGAGCAGAACCCACAACAGAATTCACAACAGTAGCCGTGGGATGTACCTAACACGTCCTAGACATCTCGACACAGCCGGAGGACTAAATACCCCTATAGATGGAAATGGGAATTCTATCTTGCCTCAGAGCAGAACCCCAAAGGATAGGCAGCCCCCCACAAATATTGACTGTGAGTTTAAGAGGAAAGACACGCAGGCAGAAAAACAGGATTTAGCAAATGAGGCACTTCTAGCTAAATAGAAAAGGATAGGACAGAATTCTAAGCGGTCAGTATTCAAATCCTAAAAATATCCACAGCAGATAATACAAATATTCCACATCTAACTAAAGACATAGAAAGTATATCTTGCATCTCCTTAGAACCCAGCATGACTGAAAAATCCAAACAAAGTCTAAGCTGGACAAAAACACAATAAATTGCACTGAATTGCAAAGCACACTGCATGTGTGCACAGAGACAAAAAAACAGACACTTATCTTAGATGAATTGGCAGCAGGGCATGAGGAGCCAGAGAGAGATGCAATCCCTCCAAGTACAATGGACAACTGGCACAGACTCATGGATCCTGCACACCTAAATACCTAATAGAGCTGCAATCAGCAGAAACACCTGCCCGGATTACAACCCCAAGACAACTGCACTACCACCAACAACCACCGGAGGGAGCCCAAGAGCAGAATTCACAACAATTGAGTATTTGGTGAGGGTTTTTTTTGCCTCAGTACTTGTAAGCCTAAACCAGGAGTGGAAAAATCAGAGGAATAGTATAATAGAAACACATCACCACTTCTGTATTTAGCACTCACTCTTGGTTTTAGCTTACAAATACTGAGGCAAAAAAACCTCACCAAATACTGAACTTGTGCAAGTGGCCTAAATACTCTCTCCCACTGGACCATCAGTACAAGCTCACCGATTAATTGCCAGTTAACTCGTTCTGCAGCCAGCAACAGACAGGACAACACAGAGCCTACAGAAGGCAAACAATGTAAAAAAATTTCATAGCCCCAATTTCAAAGATAATGCATAGCCAAAAATACAAGCATTTAAGAAGGAAAATAAACTGACTGCAAAAGTGGGCAAACTTTTTAATACTCCTCTCACCAAGGTGTTGAAATGCTCTAATGTGATATGACATTGTGCACACAAGTGTGTTTTGAATACTTATCATACAGATCCAGAATACAGTTACATTTAGTGATGAGAGAGCATGCTCACCACTACTCGGTACTCGGTACTCGCTCAGGTATCACTGTGCTCGGTGCACTCGGCGAGCACCGAGCATTTCCGGGATTATTCGACAGGATCTCCTCCTTTTAATTTTGGCGCTTTTTAGAGAGCTAATCAACATGCAGGGATTGTCTGCCATGCACTGTAATACTGCAGCCATCTTTGTTGTGGTATTACAGTGATTGGCTGGCCGCACAGCATCATCAGGTGTATAAGAGACCAGGGCGGCGCATTCTGCTCCAGACTCAGCTAGTGTAAGTGCTGCGCCCCAGGGTCCTGGTCATCTTAGTAATGTCACTTTCCTCCCGGGGAGAGTGATGCTACGTACATCACAAATATGCAACACATTTCATACTCCAGGACACCAGGGGGATCTTCTGATCCTATTTATTAGGTGACTCCCCATATACAGTATATATATATATATATATATATATATATATATATATATATATATATATATAACTGGTAGTCTGTAGGGAAAGTTAGTTAGTTCCAGACATCAGTCTGAGGAGGACAGAGGGTCCACGGAGCTGTGCATGCCCTCAGAGCTGCAGCTCCCAGAAAGAGACATTTTGAAGGCAGAACTGTATTGCATCGAGCGTGAAGGAAGGCAAAGCAAAGTAGAAGCTACATGTGTCAAAAGATGCCAGGAAATAAGGAAGGGAATCTACTTTCCAGTACTTTAGCAACCTGGTGTTACATTTTCTGGACATATGATCTTTTCTGGTGCCTTTTCTTTTAGAAATTGTTACCTCTTAGGGATTTATTCACATACATATGGTATAATGTTGGTATAGGTTCATTTGTATCTGGCTGTGCCCCCATAATTTGCCAACATAACCACCTGTTTTGCCTTGCATATTTGGCTTTTGGTTAATTAATATTAATTTTTGGTTATTTACCTTATTTATTATATTACATTTTATTTTCTAATATATAACCGCCATTTCTCTGCACTGCATACAAGGGTACTGGTTAATTTTTTGATATTCCTATGTTGGTTTTTGTACCTTGCTAATTCCCTCATTGTTTGTCCTGGTGGTATTCTCCCTCCTTCTTATCTTAATCTGTTTTTTGTCAAACTTGTTTTAATATTTATCAATAAATTTAGTATTTTATATTTATGTTCCTACCTCACTTCTTTTCTTCTATGGTATTCCATATTAGAATATGTTGTTTGGCCACCGACTGTGCCACACTGCACATTGTTGAGAAAAGAGATATGCAGAGTCAGCAGACCCCAGATACTGTACTGAAACCATTTGAGTCACCTGTTGTGACAATTGCAGAAAGCTTTTCTCAGTCAGGAAACAGTAGCCATCAGGAGCTACCCTGGCAAAGGAGATAAACAGTATGGCTTGCAAGTTTGAATATGACCGTAAATAGTTACATGTTCATCTTTTGCTACAAATTTGAAAATGACTGTACATACAGTTGTCACCAAAAGTATTGACACCCCTGCAATTCTGTCAGATAATACTCAGTTTCTTCCTGAAAATGATTACAAACACAAATTCTTTGTTATTATTATCTTCATTTAATTTGTCTTAAATGAAAAAAACACAAAAAGAATTGTCCTAAAGCCAAATTGGATATAATTCCACACGAAACCTAAAAAGGGGGTGGACAAAAGTATTGGCACTGTTCGAAAAATCATGTGATGCTTCTCTAATTTGTGTAATTAACAGCACCTGTAACTTACCTGTGGCACCTAACAGGTGTTGGCAATAACTAAATCACACTTGCAGCCAGTTGACATGGATTAAAGTTGACTCAACCTCTGTCCTGTGTCCTTGTGTGTACCACATTGAGCATGGAGAAAAGAAAGAAGACCAAAGAACTGTCTGAGGACTTGAGAAACCAAATTGTGAGGAAGCATGAGCAATCTCAAGGCTACAAGTCCATCTCCAAAGACCTGATTGTTCCTGTTTCTACCGTGTGCAGTGTCATCAAGAAGTTTAAAGCCCATGGCACTGTGGCTAACCTCCCTAGATGTGGACAGAAAAGAAAAATTGACAAGAGATTTCAACGCAAGATTGTGCGGATGTTGGATAAAGAACCTCGACTAACATCCAAACAAATTCAAGCTGCCCTGCAGTCCAAGGGTACAACAGTGTCAACCCGTACTATCCGTCGGCGTCTGAATGAAAAGGGACTGTATGGTAGGAGACCCAGGAAGACCCCACTTCTTACCCCGAGACATAAAAAAGCCAGGCTGGAGTTTGCCAAAACTTACCTGAAAAGCCTAAAACATTTTGGAAGAATGTTCTCTGGTCAGATGAGACAAAAGTAGAGCTTTTTGGGCAAAGGCATCAACATAGAGTTTACAGGAGAAAAAAAGAGCCATTCAAAGAAAAGAACACGGTCCCTACAGTCAAACATGGTGGAGGTTCCCTCATGTTTTGGGGTTGCTTTGCTGCCTCTGGCACTGGACTGCTTGACCGTGTGCATGGCATTATGAAGTCTGAAGACTACCAACAAATTTTGCAGCACAATGTAGGGCCCAGTGCGAGAAAGCTGGGTCTCCCTCAGAGGTCATGGGTCTTCCAGCAGGACAATGACCCAAAACACACTTCAAAAAGCACTAGAAAATGGTTTGAGAGAAAGCACTGGAGACTTCTAAGGTGGCCAGCAATGAGTCCAGACCTGAATCTCATAGAACACCTGTGGTGTGGAGAGATCTAAAAATGGCAGTTTGGAGAAGGCACCCTTCAAATATGAGGGACCTGGAGCAGTTTGCCAAAGAAGAATGGTCTAAAATTCCAGCAGAGCATTGTAAGAAACTCATTGATGGTTACCGGAAGTGGGTGATCACAGTTATTTTGGCTAAAGGTTGTGCAACCAAGTATTAGGCTGAGGGTGCCGATTCTTTTGTCTGGTCCATTTTTGGAGTTTTGTGTGAAATGATCAATGTTTTGCTTTTTGCTTCATTCTCTTTTGTGTTTTTTCATTTAAGACAAATTAAATGAAGATAATAATACCAAAGAATTTGTGTTTGCAATCATTTTCAGGAAGAAACTGAGTATTATCTGACAGAATTGCAGGGGTGTCAATACTTTTAGCCACAACTGTAGTTAATTTAACTCTTTTTGCTGTTTAAAAGTTTAGTGAACCCGACCAGGGTTTCCACTTAGAGGGGTCCCACGTTACAAGGGATCCTATGTGTTGCACAAGTTGCTTGTTGCCTTCCATTTAAAGACACTGGAGTCATGGACAGTGAATGGCTCAAAAACTCTCAACTCTAAATAGTTTGCACCTTTTTTGGGTGCTTCCTACTGGTTTTACAAAAGGAGTTTTGGAAGAGACTGCTTCTGACATTTCCATGAAAGTTGCTATTTCTACTGTTTTGGAGTTAATGATTGACTTGAATAGTAATTGCACTACCTCATTGAAAGACTTGAATATTGCTTGAACCCTTAAAGGGAATGTTTACTTGTTGCTCTTTGCTAGTTAGACTTATACGTTGCAAGATAGAAAAGTTAATATATTAAAGAGTTAACATAGTAAATAGTAATAAAATTGAGATTTAGATTTAGACAGATAGTAGGAAAATGCCTAATGATGCACTTTTGAATAAAATGGAGAAAATAAAGTAGCCCACAGGGGTTGGATAAAGATTGTGCACTTAACAGATAGTATACCCGTGAGGGTCATAGCACTTCATAGTTAGTAACTTGTTTCACTGTTTTATTAGATTGTTCAATGTTTAAAAAGTGGATCCACAATGTAAATAGTTCATGCAACATTCAAGTGTCCTCACCTCCCATAAAGGGAAGCTCTAGTTTATATAGTATTAATTAGATTTACAAGTTTATAGCATTTTAAAAATTGTATGTCTTTTTGCTAATATGTATTGTTGTTTTTCTTTTCCCAGTCCGGGAGTACTGGATTTAACAGGGGGAGTGCGGTGCCCCAGGGTCCTGGTCGTCACAGTAATGTCGCTTTTCTCCTGGGGAGAGTGATGCTACGTTCAAAGGCAAGGAAGGATAACTGCATACAGGTATCACAAACATGCAACACATTTCATACTCCAGGCCACCAGGGGGAGCTTCTGATCCTATTTATTAGGTGACTCCCCATATATATATATAACTGGTAGTCTATAGGGAAAGTTAGTTAGTTCCAGACATCAGTCTGAGGAGGACAGAGGGTCCATGGAGCTGTGCATGCCCTCAGAGCTGCAGCTCCCAGAAAGATACATTTTGAAGGCAGAACTGTATTGCAGCGAGCGTGAAGGAAGGCAAAGCAAAGGAGAGGATACCAGAAGGGGACCAGCCCCGAACAGGCTGCCTCCTTCTGAGGCGCAGAACACCGGTAGCCTGAACACCGAGGTAGTAAAGACGTATACGCCTTACTTCAGAGACCGGCAGGACAGCTAATTGCACGTTACCTGTCTGCACCTACACCCAGGAGGCACGGTGACACCCCACAGAGCCGGGTTATCTAAGAGACCCTATAAACAGGCTCAAGTCACCAGTCGTACGGGTTTTGTCCTATCCTATACGGGGGACAGAGAGAGAGACACTACATCTGTGAGGACCTTACTTGAAGCTTACGCAGTAAGGGACTACACCACTACAGCACAAGGGAAGGCTATTGATTTCCACCTGGACAAGGGGACTCTGGACTTGCCTCTGAACCTGCCAGACTCTGCCTGCCCTGTGGTCTGGTGCCCTGGACTGTGGATGCTGAAGCCTTCAGTAAAGGTAAAGAGACTGCAACCTTGTGTCCTCGTTCTTCACTGCGCCATTCACCATTCACCATCTACATACTGGGAAGCCATGGGGATATACTTGACCTGTGGGAAAGTATACCATCTAACTGCCATAACATCACCCCAGCGGACCCCTTACAGCAGCGTCGGTCACCCTGACCGAATTACACAGGTGGTTTCACAAACATAAACTTTATCCCTTTAAAGACTTTTCCCTTTTATACGGATGTCCCAGGGCCATGGACCGGGTCAGCCACCGTGACATCCCCCTGTGAACCGCAGGACCCGGTACCGAGTAACCCCTTGCTCTGACGGGGCACTCTATAAGGAGAGCTGCTGCTGAAATACGATCAGATTTGTTCTTTTATTAGTTAGTGTGGGTCTACTAGTGTTCAATACACAAATCCTGATAAACCAACAGTCCTTTTTAGGGCTAATTCGGGAGGGTTCATAGATTGCAGTGCTAGGTAGGCAGGGGAGTCTATGTGCGAATATACACTCACCGGCCACTTTATTAGGTACACCATGCTAGTAACGGGTTGGACCCCCTTTTGCCTTCAGAACTGCCTCAATTCTTCGTGGCATAGATTCAACAAGGTGCTGGAAGCATTCCTCAGAGATTTTGGTCCATATTGACATGATGGCATCACACAGTTGCCGCAGATTTGTCGGCTGCACATCCCAAAGATGCTCCATACAAGGCAGGATGGATCCATGCTTTCATGTTGTTTACGCCAAATTCTGACCCTACCATCCGAATGTCGCAGCAGAAATCGAGACTCATCAGACCAAGCAACGTTTTTCCAATCTTCTACTGTCCAATTTCGATGAGCTTGTACAAATTGTAGCCTCAGTTTCCTGTTCTTAGCTGAAAGGAGTGGTACCCGGTGTGGTCTTCTGCTGCTGTAGCCCATCTGCCTCAAAGTTCGACGCACTGTGCGTTCAGAGATGCTCTTAGGCCTACCTTGGTTGTAACGGGTGGCGATTTGAGTCACTGTTGCCTTTCTATCAGCTCGAACCAGTCTGCCCATTCTCCTCTGACCTCTGGCATCCACAAGGCATTTCCGCCCACAGAACTGCCGCTCACTGGATTTTTTTTCTTTTTCGGACCATTCTCTCTAAACCCTAGAGATGGTTGTGCGTGAAAATCCCAGTAGATCAGCAGTTTCTGAAATACTCAGACCAGCCCTTCTGGCACCAACAACCATGCCACGTTCAAAGGCACTCAAATCACCTTTCTTCCCCATACTGATGCTCGGTTTGAACTGCAGGAGGTTGTCTTGACCATGTCTACATGCCTAAATGCACTGAGTTGCCGCCATGTGATTGGCTGATTAGAAATTAAGAGTTAACAAGAAGTTGGACAGGTGTACAGGGCCGTATTTGCCACTAGGCACTCGAGGGCACGTGCCTAGGGCGGGGACAATGCAGGGGGCGGCACCTGAGCAAGTTTAAGAAAATTTTTTTTTTTTTTGAAAGTCCGGGGTCGCCCCACCCAGGGGCGCCGCTATAACGAGGTGAGTTGAGCACTTCGCCTCTAGCGGCATCCAGTCCCTCAAAACAGGGGGCGGCAGCGCAGCGCCGCCCCCTGCAGTCAGATCAGATGTGCCGGGTAAGCATGAGGCTGTGTCACCAGCAGCAGGAGGAGGCGGCGGGGATGCCGGGCGCGGTGCTGCCTCCTCACACAAACTTGTCCGGTTATAAGTACTGAGGGACGGGAAGGGGAAGGGGTGAGCAGCCCAGGCAGCCAGGAACACGAGCTACTTGAACGACCTAAACACAGCCTGTGGGCGGGGACTGTGGCTGCTTGCTACACAGTAGCGTAGTGACTGGAGGGGGCAGAGGGGGGCATCGCCCCGGGCCCTGTCACATGAAGGGGCCCACCGGGAGCCAGGGCCACTTCTGTGACATACATACAGAACACCGCATAGGAGGAGAGCAGTATGATGTCTGCTCTGCTCCCATCTGACGGAGACTCTGCAGGCTGCTAGCACAGTGGCCGGCTGCAGTCTCCCCCCTGCAGTGAATGGTTTCGCCCCTTCTGACCTGATCATGAAGCTTTTCCCATGGCTGGCGCTGCAGTTCTTCACTCTGTGCAGTGTGCACGCTGGGATTGGCTCAGGCACGCTGGGTCCTAGTGCCCACATGTTGCATTTCACCAAGACACTTCCTGGTCCTGTCTGCAAACTTTATTAGTAAGTGCTGGGGATGGAACATTTTTGGCTTATTAAATTCAGGTATGTCACTGTGATGTGAATGTGAGACCATTGGGGTATTGTGGGTGAGGGGGGACAGGGTACTGAGGGGGTGGATGTGAGAGCATGGGGGTATTGTGGGGGGAGGGAGACAGGGCACTGGGGGGTGAATGTGAGACTATGGGGGTGTTGTGGGCGCTGAAAGTGGGTGAGGGGGACAGGGTACTGATGGGGTGAATGAAAGATGATGGGGGTATTGGGTACTGAAGTGGGGGAGGGGAGACAGGGCACTGGGGGGTAAATGTGAGACCATGGGGGTGTTGTGGGGGCTGAAGGTGGGTGAAGTGGGACAGGGCACCGAGGGGTGGATGTGAGATGATGGGGGTATTGGGACTGAATATTATAATGTTTTGTTATGATATTATATGTGATCCATCATGTAATATTTGCTGTCTGGGGAGGCTGGAGATGGGGGGATGGTAGGGGGCTTTTGATACGTACCACATGGGCCTTTTATGGGTATTAGTATAAGGAGCCCCCATACAGTAACCAAGAGCTGCATCACATTTACAGCACCACTCCAGCATTATTATTTATTTCATTGCTGGAGCGGTGCTGAATATCCGCGTCCCCTGCCCCCTGTCTGATCCTCACCTTCTGGCGTTTTCATCTGTTTTAGTCTCCGCTCGGCTCCGTCTCCTGCAGTTTGTGACCTGTCCGAGGCTCCAGTGTTTCATGAAGCGGCGCAGAGGTCACTAATCAATGTAAGTCTGTGGGAGCCTCGTTCTGGCCTGTTCCTCACTCTCAGGCTATGTGCACATGGTGCGGATTTGGCTGCGGATTCGTAGCAGTTTTCCATGCGGTGTACAGTACCATGTAAACCTATGGAAAACCAAATCCGCAGTGCCCATGGTGTTGAAAATACCACACAGAAACGCTGCTTTGTATTTTCTGCAGCATGTCAATTCTTTGTGCGGATTCCGCAGCATTTTACACCTGCTCCTGTATAGGAATCTGCAGGTGTAAAAACACAGGCGAAATCCTCACAAAAAAGCAGGAAATCCGCGGTAAATACACATGTAAAACGCAGCACATTTTACCTGTGGATTTTGCAAAAACTGTGCAGGAAAAATGCGCATACGAATCCGCAACGTGGGCACATAGCCTCATAGTCTTACATTGAGCGCTTGTGACATAGCTTCTCACTTCTGGCCTGTCAGAAGCTGCACTCACAAGTTTGAGCTGTGGGACTGCAGCAGTGCCACAAAATAGTGAATACGCCGGAGGATGAGTAAATGACTGGGAATGGGGACCTGCGCTTAAAGCACCACCCCAACGGTGGGAAAAAAACCCCTGCTAGAGTGGTGCTTTAATAATAAGCAATTTAATACTATAAAGTTGATAAAGGTTTGGAATAAATGTCTGCAGTCACTTTATGTGACTGCAGACTGCCAAATCATGACAGGGAGCTGTGGGCCCATCATACTGTGTATAAGGGAGCTGTGGGCCCATCATACTGTGTATAACGGAGCTGTGAGTCCATCATACTGTATATAGAGGAGCTGTGGCCCCATCATACTGTGTATAAGGAAGCTGTGGCCCCATCATACTGTGTATAAGGAAGCTGTAGCCACATCATACTGTGTACAGGAGAACTGTGAGGGACATCATACTGTTTATAAGGGAGCTCTGGACCCACCATATTGTGTATAAGGAACTGTGAAGGCATATTGTGCATATGGGAGCTGTTGGCCCATTACACTGTATATAGGGGAGCTCTGGGGGGCATTATACTTTCTATAGTGGAGCTCTGTCAGCATTATACTGTGTATAGGGGAGCAGTGAGAACATCATACTGTGTATAGGGGAGCTGTGGGGGCCTTATACTGTGTATATGGAAGCTTTGAGCTCACCATACTGTGTATAATGGAGCAGTACATGAGGGACTTAGGGGACATTATTAAATGTAAAGTGGGCACTTCAGCATTATTGTATTGTTATAGGGGCACTCAGAGTATTGCGACCATCAGAGTTGCATATTGTCACAATATGGCGGTAAAATCAGTGTTCGTTTTTGTATATAGATTTATTTTCAATAACAGCGAGGTCATATTCTGAGGTTCCCCTATATTCACAATTACAGTGCGCAACCGTCACTGTAATTCTCTCGTGCCCCCATCTATTCTCTCGTCCCCCCCCCCCTCTGTTCTCTCGTGTCCCCCCCCCCTCTGTTCTCTCGTCCCCCCCCCCTCTGTTCTCTCGTCCCCCCCTCTGTTCTCTCGTGCCCCCATCTAGTCTCCTATGCCCCGGGTATTATGCGCTTGTCACTGTCACTAGAATATAGCAGTGATGCCAGCAGTGTAAATCCCACGTCATAAATTGCTTCCTTAATATGACAATGGTACCAGTCCCCCCTTGCTGCCTTCTGTGTGCCCTCTTTGGTATACACCAGGTAAGCGCAGGAGACTGTGTGACCATGAAGGTAAATAGAAGAGGATGTGTTATGTCTGTATTGTATCCTGCCTGGCATTAAAGGGCCACTGTCACCCCCTCCAGCCGTTATAAACTAAAAGAGCCACCTTGTGCAGCAGTAATGCTGCAGTCTAACAAGGTGGCTCTTTTAGTTTTTGATTCATTTATTACCTCAATAAAGCGTTTTAAAAATTGGCCACAAATACCGGATTTTGTACCTAGAGGCGGTCCGAAGCGTCCTGTATGAATCTTCCAACGGCCGTCACTCTTCTCTTCAGGGGCGATGGTCGCCGCCCCCTGCGCGCTGTTCTTCTTAAATCCAGCGCCTGCGCTGTGCGTGCCTGCCTGGGGCAGGCGCAGTCTTCATTGTCCGTCATAGGTCAGATGCAGGGTGCCTGACTGCGCCTGTGCGGGCAGTGCGGCCACCCTGTTGCTGAATCCCCGCACTGTGTTATTCATTATGCACAGTGCGGGGCTGGTATTCCTGGGCATTCGCACTGCGCTTGTCAGACGCTCCCCCGGTCCCTCGCCTTCCAGCGTTGTTCTTTGTGGCTGTTTCAAACGTCGGCAATGAAACCTGTATATTCGGGCAATGCTGGAAGGCGGGGGACCGGGGGAGCGTCTGACAAGTGCAGTGCGCATGCCCAGGAATGCCAGCCCCGCACTGTGCATAATGAATAACACAGTGCGGGGTGGGGATTCAGCAAAAGGGAGAGGCTGGTGAGGGGAGGCTGCTGAGGAGAGGGGATGAGAGGCTAGAGAGGGGAGGCTGCTGAGGAGATGAGGCTGGTCTCATGCTGTATATGGGGAGGTTATGTGGGTCTCATGCTGTATATAAGGGGCTGTGGGGGGTTTAAAGATATATAGCGGGTGTCAGTATACTTAATTCTCAATATTAAGTGATACAATTAATACTAATTAATATTGAGTAGAATTATTTTCATGCTATTTCATGCTCCACAACAGTCATGGTCTTTCATCTGGCCCCTCGGGGAAATAAATTGCCCACCCCTGATCTAGAGACATGGAGTGAGAAGCCCACAGACGATGGCACCAGATTAGTCAGTTCTCTCACTAAATTACCCATCCAGCTCTTCACACTATTCTCTGTGAAACGTCCGAGCATTGCAGAGATAAACGTCCCTGTTTGCAGTCTGACTGATGCTGCCAGTGGTTTTGGTAGTATGACTCGACTGACAGGTTGCCCTTAAAAATCTGTCAGCCAAACCTTGCAACCATGGCAGAATCAACTGACCATGTACTGTGTATGAGATTCACCATATTCTCACATGACAACTAATGGAAAGGTTTGCTAAGGCTACTTTCACATCAGCGATTTTCTCCGTTCGCGGCAGATACTGCAGTTTTTCTGCATCTGTCACATAACATATCACTCAAGGGCCGGCAACTCTGCGTTTGGCCTCATTCATTCCCTATGGGACTTGTGGACATGTGCGGCACTTGAGGCGAGACAAAAAAAAAACACTGCTAGCAGCATTTTTTTTTCCTGTTGCTGCAAGTACCGCATTTGCCGGATCACAGCAAAACCGCAAGTGCCGCAAGTCCCATAGGGAATAAATGAGGCCGAACACAGTGTTGCCATAAGTGATCCGTTACGGATGCGGAAAAACTGCCGGATCTGCCGCAAATGTCAAAAATCGCTGATGTGAAAGTAGCCTAAGTCACTGCCAATAGTGTCTGCATTAGTCATACTCGCCAATGGGGGAGGCAGCACGAAAAGTGCCTAGGGCAGCAGAAACTCTAAATACGGCCCTGCAGGTGTACCTAATAAAGTGGCCGGTGAGTGTACACATCAGTGCAAGGCATGCAGGCACTGTATGTGAGTATATAGATCTCACTGCATACATCAAAAGGCTCCATTACTGTCTGCTGCTGTGTATTTTATATATACGTAGCTGCAGGTATCCGTGGCTATAATAATTTTTTTTTTGCACCTTATACTGGCTAATTTTATTACAGCGCAATCCATAGCCCCCTTTTTTCTACATTTATTTGCTTGGTCACACTACAGACTACAGCCAGGTCATTTTAATACAAGAGCATGATAATCTAACAATTTAAAACATTTTTTTTGTCCCAGGCATCTGATGTGAGTGGGCAGAAAATTCTGGCCTTTTTTTTGGTACTATAGTATTTTTTGGAGTGTCTTACAACATTTTTGGACACCATTTTGCTGACCAAAAAATCTTTAGCTGGCCCTAAAATATTTAGTTACAGTTCTCATATTTATCACTGTGATTTGTACGCCACACGCATCGCATATAATTGCGCTACATATTTTTCAATTTTAGTACTCCACATTTTTTTTTAGTGTCATATCCAAATTATTGACACAATTTTGGTGGTCTCCAAAAAATCAAGGCCACATTTTGATCAGTCTGTTACCTCCGTCAGACGCCCGGTCTATCTATGGTCTCCAAATAATTGCTTTTCATTCATACATTCCATTTTTTTGCCTGTCTGCTAACCTTGTTCTATGCAATAATTTGTGGTTAAAAAATGTAAAAAAATCCAGGCCACATATTGAAACAGTCTGTTATCTGTCAGACGCCCGGCCTATCTGTGGTGTCCATATACTTGCTTTTCAGGCATACATTCCAGTTTTTTGTCTGTCTGCTACCCTTGTTCTGTACAGTAATTTGTGGTTTAAAATTTTTTTAAAAATCCAGGCCACATATTGAAACAGTCTGTTATCTCAGTCAGACACCCGGTCTATCTGTAGTGTCCAAATACTTGCTTTTCAGGCATACATTCCAGGTTTTTGTCTGTCTGCTACCCTTGTTCTATACAGTAATTTGTAGTTAAAAAAATAAAAAAAAAATCCAGGCCACATATTGAACATTGTGGTTTCTCTGTCAGACACCTCCTCTATCTGTGGTGTCCAAATACTTGCATTTCAGGCATACATTCCATTTTTTGTCTGTCTGCTACCCTTGTTCTATACAGTAATTTGTGGTTTAAAAAATTTAAAAAAATCTAGGCTACACGGTGGATCAGTGGATAGCACTGCAGCTTTGCAGTGCTGGAGTCCTGGGTTCAAATCCCACCAAGGACAACATCTGCAAGGAGTTTGTATGTTCTCCCCGTGGGTGCGTGGGTTTCCTCCGAGTACTCCGGTTTCCTCCCACATTCCAAAGACATACTGATAGGGATTCTAGATTGTGAGCCCCATCGGGGACAGCGATGATAATGTGTGCAAACTGTAAAGTGCTGTGGAATATGTTAGCGCTATATAAAAATAAAGATTATTAGGCCACGTATTGAAACAATCTGTTATCTCAGTCAGACGCCTGGCCTATCTGTGGTGTCCAAATACTTGCTTTTCAATCATACATTCCAGTTTTTTGTCTGTCTGCTACCCTTGTTCTATACAGTAATTTGTGGTTTAAACATTTTTAAAAAATCCAGGCCACATATTGAAACAGTCTGTTATCTTTGTCAGACGCCCAATCTATCTGTGGTTTCCAAACACTTACTTTTCAGGTATGCATTCCAGTTTTTTGTCTGTCTGCTACCCTTGTTCTATACAGTAATTTGTGGTTAAATTTTTTTATTTTAAATCCAGGCCACATATTGAACATTCTGGTTTCTCTGTCAGACACCTCCTCTATCTGTGGTGTCCAAATACTTGCTTTTCAGGCATACATTAAAGTTTTTTTTGTCTGGCTACTACCCTTGTTCTATACAGTAATTTGTGGTTTAAAATTTTTTAAAAAATCCAGGCCACATATGGAAACTGTCTGTTATCTCAGTTAGACGCCCGGTCTATCTGTGGGGTCCAAATTCTTGCTTTTCAGGCATACATTCCAGTTTTTTGTCTGTCTTCTCTCTAGTTCTATACAGTAATTTGTGGTTAAAAAAATTAAAAAAAAATCCAGACCACATATTGAACATTGTGTTTTCTCTGTCAGATGCCTCCTCTGTGGTTTGAAAATTGTTGAATTTGAGTGCTCCTTTGAACTGGTTTCGGTGTGTCTTATCCTATTTATTAATAACATTTGTTAAAAGCAAAATTAAAAAATTACCAACATTCCAATGAATTAAAAGTGTGTTTTTCCAGCACACTGATCACATATACGTTTTCTCAAAATTAATCCATTTGTATTGAACTTTTAAAATATTTCAGTAGTCCATTTAAAATGGGCAAGGACGTGATGCTGATGGTGCATGCACAGGACAAGGCCGTGGCCAAGCTGAAAGTGATCCACAACAAAGGACCACATCTTCTCTCCAGACCTTCCTGTCCCAGTTTCTATTGGACCGCAGCACACCACTATTGAAGTCAGAGCAGTGTGAAATGGTTGTTGGTTAGATAGAGGATATTGCTTCCAGTCACTTAGCCACCACCACCACGTCTTCCACACGGTCAAGTCAGAGTAGCCGTGAGTCTGGACCGCATATTACTCATCCTGATCCTCCTTCCTCTCACCATGCCGAGTGCCCTGAGACAACTGATCCCACACTTGGACACTCCGAAGAGCTGTTCACTTTTCCCTTTAAAGATTCCAGACTCTCGGCCGGTCAACTTGAAGTGGGGCCAGATGAGATCGCATGTAGCGATGCCGAAAGATTTGAGCAGCCACAGTAACATGAAGGCGATGGTGGGAAAGTGTCACAAGAGGTGGACAATGATGAGACACAATTGCCAGAAAGTCAGAAGGAGGAGCAGGGTGCAGATGTGGAAGATGAGGTGGTGGATGACATAGTATTTAACTCAACCTGGCAAGAGGACATGCAGAGCGAGGACAGCAGCACACATGGGGAAGGAGGCATAGCACCCCAACAGGCCAAAAGAAGCAGTGTGGTGGCCGCAGACAGAAGGCGTGCATCCATTTCCAGTAACACCAACATGACGAAAGTTGCCATTCCAACTGTTAGATCTTCCCGAGTCTGATTATTTTTTAAAGACTCAGACAATATCCCCAAACAGGCCATTTGTTGCACCTGCCATGCCCGCATCAGCAGGGGTAGCAAAACTACCAGCCTGACCACCACCAGCATGATCAGGCACATGACAGCAAAGCACCCAACTTTGTTGGCTAAACCTCAGGCTCCAGAAACACTGTTTGCAGGTGACACCACTGCTTCTTCCACTGTTTTGCATCCAAGCCAATCCCCAGCCCATGGTGCATGCAAAGATGCTTCATGCCCTGCACCTGTTGTTGCCCACAATCAACTGGCACATCATCAAGCCCATCCATGTCCTTGTCCCAGTGCAGCCTTCAGTTATCTATACCCCAGTCATTGGAACGTAAGTGGAAATACACAGCCCCACAGGCCACAGTACTAAATTCTCACATTTCTCGTCTGCTTGCGCTCGAAATGTTGCCTTTTAGGCTCGATGAGACGGAAGCTTTCTGCAACCTGATGACAGCAGCTGTCCCAAGGTACTCGTTCCCAGTCACCACTATTTCTCCTGGTGTGCCGTACTGGCATTAAACCAGCACATATCCCACAACATTACCCGTGCTCTCAACAATGCTGCTACTGGGAAAGTCCACCTAACCACAGACACGTGGACAAGTGCTTGTGGGCAGGGATGGTACATCTCACTGATGGCACATTGGGTTAACATAGTGGAAGCCAGGACCCAGTCGGACCTTGGGATGGAACACATTCTCCCAATGCCGAGGATTGTGGGCCCTAGGTCAATCAGGGTTCCCCCACAGTCTACAGCTCCTGCACCTCCTCCTCTTTAGCCTCCATCTCTGAAATGAGCACATCAGTCAGAAGCTGGAAGAACTGCAGCACTGCCTCAGTCAAGCGGCAACAAGCTGTGCTGAAGCTAATCTGCTTAGGTGAAAAACCGCACAATGCTGAAGAGTTGTGGACAGCGCTGAAAGAGCAGTCAGATTTTTGGCTGACATCATTGAACCTACAGCCAGGCAAGGTCATGCGTGACAATGGACGGAACCTTTTGGCGGCTCTGAGGCAAGGTGAGCTCACACTTGTACCTTGCCTGGCCCATGTGCTTAACTTCGTGGTTCAACATTCAAAAGCTACCCGGAGCTGCCGGATCTGCTAGTGAAAGTACACCACCTGTCTGCCCATCTTAGAAAGTCAGCTACAGCTTCAGCCGCCCTTGGCGTGCTTCAGCAGCATTTGCAGCTTCCGGCTCACCAACTGGTGTATGGTGTCCCCACGCGTTGGAACTCTAGACTGCATATGTTGGAAAGGATTTGTGAGCAGAAGAGGGCAGTTGTTGACTACAAGCATCAACAAGGCGTCGTTATTCAATTCAGACTCCATACAAAAGATGTCAGGAGTGGACATGGATGTCAGACATATGTACCATCCTCAAAAACTTTGATGACTGCACCAAGATGGTGAGCGGCAAAGACGCCATAATTAGCTTCACCATCCCACTTCTCTGCATTCTGAAAACCTCTCTGCTCACAAATGAAGACGCTGCATTGCAGGCGGAGCATGAGGACATGGAGCAAGGAACCATACATGGTGATTACACACAGCCCAGCCTCATGTCGTCCCAACGTGGATAGGTAGACAATGAGGAAGAGCAGGAAGAACAGGAGCTGCTAGCACAACTGTCATAACGTCTGTTCAGCATGGATGGCCTGAGGACAGGGAGGAGGATGAGGAGGAGGACAGCGTGGTCAGTCATCCTGTTGGTGAGGACACGGAAGTCTTGCCTGTTAGCAGTCTGGCACGCATGACTGACTTTATGTTGCGCTGCGTTTCCCATGACCCTCGCATTATTAAAATTTTTGGTGACACTCATTACTGGTTGGTGACACTTCTAGACCCGCGCTACAAGGAGAACTTTCAGTCTCTTCTTCCAGAGGCAAACAGGTGTACTAAAATGGTGCAGTACCAGAGGGCCCTTGTAGCGGAATTACTAAAAAAATTCCCATCTGACAATGCTGGCAGCAGACATCAGAGTTTGTTATGCAACCAAGGAGTACAGGCCAGATAGACAAAAGTACAATCTAGCACAGGCAGGGGAACAATGGCAAAGTTCTGGGACAGTTTTCTCAGACCCTCCCATCGCGTCGGCACAGAGGCAAGGGGTGCTGTCACAAGAAGTGCATTGTTTGGGAAGATGCTGAGGGATCTTGCTGATTGTACAAACATCCTCCGTGATTCCTCTGTGCCTTTTAAGTATTGGGTATCCAAGCTGGAC
The DNA here is from genome assembly GCF_051348905.1 of Ranitomeya variabilis. Taxonomy (NCBI): domain Eukaryota; kingdom Metazoa; phylum Chordata; class Amphibia; order Anura; family Dendrobatidae; genus Ranitomeya; species Ranitomeya variabilis. The sequence continues at coordinate 128,781,328 of NC_135237.1, forward strand.
ATGTGGCTTGAACTGGCTCTCTATGCCTTGGAGGTCCTGGCCTGCCCTGCTGCTAGTGTTCTGTCAGAGCGGGTTTTTAGTGCCGCTGGCGGAAGAATAAATGATAAGAGCATCTGCCTGTCAACTGAAAATGCTGATAGGCTGACTTTTATAAAACTGAACAAGAGCTAGATTGGGCAAGACTTCTGTACATCACCGAATGAAAACAGCGAAACATTACCTCAAATACATTGTCTTTGTTGGGGAGATGTATTCTCATGCACCTCTTCACAACCCACCACACATACGCTTCCTGATTTTGTCTATTTGGTGTTATCCTCCTCCTTATCCTCATCCTCATCATCCACAACCACTATAACACCAGGGTGAACATATTTCGTGATGCAAAAGTCACTCAATTTTTGTGCAAGGGTGTTTTTATGATGGCCATTAATAATTTGAAACCAAAATTTTTTGGGGGCATTACGAGTCTAGGAGACCCGCTCCTTTAAATTGGACCTATTTTTAATGAGGCCTTCCTCCACGTCTCATCGTCCACCACCACTAGATCACCAGGGTTAACGTGTTCCATGTTGCTACAGCCACTCTAGTTTTTTGCAAGAGTGTTTATGAAGCCCTTAAACAATTTTTTTTAAAAAAAATATACCCCAATGGGGAAATGTATATCAGCCCATGCACTTAGTGTATGGACATTACAAGTCTAAGAGACCCGATCCTTTAAATTGGGCCTATTTTTTAATGAGGGCTTCCTCCACGTCTGATCATTAGTGTTGAGCGATACCGTCCGATACTTGAAAGTATCGGTATCGGAAAGTATCGGCCGATACCGGCAAAGTATCGGATCTAATCCGATACCAATACCCGATACCAATACAAGTCAATGGGACTCAAGTATCGGACGGTATCCTGTATGGTTCCCAGGGTCTGAAGGAGAGGAAACTCTCCTTCAGGCCCTGGGATCCATATCAATGTGTAAAAGAAAGAATTAAAATAAAAAATAGGGATATACTCACCCTCCGACGCAGCCTGGACTTTACCGCCGTAACGGGAGCCGTTGTACCTAAGAATGCGCGCTTGAAGGGCCTTAGATGAAGTCACTGCGCTCTGATTGGTCCGTAGCGGTCGCGTGACCGCTACGCGACCAATCACAAAGCAGTGACGTCACCTAAGGTCTTTCAAGCGCTTGAAATACCTTAGAAGACGTCCGCAGCTTCTGATTGGTCGCGTAGCGGTCGCGTGACCGCTACGTGACCAATCACAAAGCAGTGACGTCTTCTAAGGTATTTCAAGCGCTTGAAAAACCTTAGGTGACGTCACTGCTTTGTGATTGGTCGCGTAGCGGTCACGCGACCGCTACGCGACCAATCAGAAGCTGCGGGGCCGCCGGAGAGGTGAGTATATCCCTATTTTTTATTTTAATTCTTTATTTTACACATTGATATTAATCCCGATACCGATTCCCGATACCACAAAAGTATCGGATCTCGGTATCGGAATTCTGATACCCGCAAGTATCGGCCGATACCCGATACTTGCGGTATCGGAATGCTCAACACTACTGATCATCCATCATCACTAGATCACCAGGGTTAACTTGTTCCATGCTCCTACAGCCAGCCTATTGTTTGGCAAGGGAGTCTATGATCCCCATAAAAAAAATTATAAAATGTACCTCCCATGGGGAAATGTTTGTCAGCCCATACACTTAGTGTATAGGCATTCCAAGTCTAGGAGACCCACTCCTTTAAATTGGGCCTATTTTTTAATGAGGCATTCCTCCACGTCTCATCATCCACAGCCACTAGATCACCAGGGTTAACGTGTTCCGTGCTGCTACAGCCAATCTATTTTTTGACAAGGGTGTCTACTATCCCCATAAAAAAAAATAAAATATGTACCCCTCATGGGGAAATGTTTGTCAGCCCATACACTTAGTGTATGGGCATTACAAGTCTAGGAGACCCGCTCCTTTAAATTGGGCCTATTTTTTAATGAGGCCTTCCTCCACGTCTCATCATCCACTGCCACTAGATCACCAGAGTTAACATGTTCCATGTTGCTACAGCCAGTCAATTCTTTGGCAAGGGTGTCTGTGATTCCCATAAAAATTTTAAAAAAATGTAACCCCCATGGGGAAATGTTTGTCAGCACATGCACTTAGTGTATGGGCATTACAAGTCTAGGAGACACACTCCTTTGTAATGGGACTTTTTTTATGAGGCCCTCCTCCATGTTTCTTCCAAGGGGGATTGGGGTGCATGCATATTTAGGTCAAGGCGGCTCTTGCCTTCAATACATAAGAAAACAGTATGGCAGGACCAACTGAAGAATGTGAAGTGGGTTTTCCAGTGGCCATCCAGTACCTGGGTGGGTTCAAAGGATTTTTGTGGGGCATATGACTTGATAGCAGGGCAGACCTTGCATTCAGTGCAACATTTTTTCAGGAAGCCCTCCTGTACCTCTCGTGAAAGGAGTATTGGGATGTGTCGTAATTCTTGGCAGACAAGCCACTCACTGCATAGGCAATAACAGCATAGGAGACCCACTGTTTAATAATGGCCCTTTAAGAATATTAATGCCGCCTGATGCCCCTCTAAAAATAGGCAGAAATGAAACAAGATGTGTCTCCTTATGTGTCACACACCACATGGCCAGCTAGGGTTGTTAAATATTGCAATGACATTTCCCAGTGAATGCATTTGTATTGCTTGAAAGCAATGTTAAAGTTAAAACATGCATGGAAAACGCTGCTTGTGAACATATCCCAAGTGGTGGAGGAACACTTTGGTCTGGGGTAAATTATTTTGCCTTATATACAAGTCATTATCCTGGAAAGAATGTACCTTAACATATTTCCCAGCAAAATCCATTTTGGTTTAGTTTTTGTATGTGTTTTGGTGCACCTGTAAAAATGGCGTGAAACTCTGACAACATTGCTTAGGCTACGTTCACATTTGCGTTGTGCGCCGCAGCGTCGGCGCCGCAGCGCACAACGCAAACAAAAACGCGGCAAAACGCACGCTAAAACGCTGCGTTTTGCGCCGCATGCGTCGTTTTTGCCCGCAAGTTGGACGCAAAAAAAATGCAACTTGAAGCGTTTCTTGCGTCCAACGCTTGCGGCCATGCGGCGCAAAACGCAGCACAACGCATGTCCATGCGCCCCCATGTTAAGTATAGGGGCGCATGACGCATGCGGCGCCGCTGCGGCGCCCGACGCTGCGGCGCTGACCGCAAATGTGAACGTAGCCTTACAGCTGTGGCCTAGGAGTCAGAAATGCTTCCAGGGGCGATCCCCATGATGTTCGCATGTCATTTGAGCAGTGTTTCCAACATTTTCAGACATTTTTAGACCTTAAAAGGCATGCTCAATAGGATGCTGTATGTTGGATTGTATTTTCCTCTACAAGCTCTACTTTTATGCTTGCGAAACTAATTAAACTAGTACAGTCTCATTATGTTTTTTTTTTATTTTTGAAGGAAAGTGATGTAAACTTTTCGAGCACATATTCCCTTTTTCATAACATACATTGCTCTGCATTACTGTGGTTTTATTTTCAGTGATCATAAAATCTGCATGACCTTGTAACAATTAGACAGCAGCATTCTGAATATAACTTATGAAAAAGGAATTTTCTTGTTTTGTGTTTTAAAAAAAGGCACAAAACATTGACTTTTAATAAATTATGTCTATATGATGGTTTTTATTATCTTGTAGTGCCTTGGAACCCCTTTTGTCCTTGTGAATATTTCTTTATTTACGTATGCACACTCCAGATATATATAAATTTTTCTTTTAAAAGGAGAAATGTTTATTGTTATATTTTTATACTTAAAAATCCAATACATTACGTTGTTTTTTTTCTCATCGGTGTTCTTTAAGATTTGCACTGACACTACTATAGATGTGCAGCTGACCGGACACTTGAGCTCCATTAAGGCTGGGCAAGGAGCTTTGCTATTATTTTACATCCTGTTTATTGATTTTCCTATTTGTACAAGACATATCGATACAACACACCCAGCCAACTATGCTAGCTACAAATATGCTGGAAAAAGAAGAAACATGATACTGGACAAAAGAGAAAAGGAAACAAACAGGAAATGGGTTATTAGCAAATAAGAAGAAAATGATATCTGCAGTGCAATATGGAGAGAATAATCTTTTCGAATTTAATGATACCATGCAGTTATATGGCTGTGTGCATGCGGAGTTCAGGGAATAGTTGGGGTTCACAAATTTTAACATACTTAAAATTCATAAATTACAATGGGACAATATAAAAGTACTAGATGGTGGCCCGATTCTAACGCATCAGGTATTCTAGAATATGTATGTAGGTTATTTATGAAGATTTTAGAATGATACAATGAATACACAGAATTCGTCTGGCCGGGCGCGACTAATTAGCGAAGCGTGGTTCAAATCCCGCGCCAATTTGCGGCCAGAGTGCGCCTATCGCTGATTGTTCGTGGCTGGCCACGTAGTATATAGCACAGCCACGTAGTATATAGCACAGCCACGTAGTATATAGCAGCCCACATAGCATATAACACAGCCACGTAGTATATAACACAGCTCACGTAGTATATAACAGCCCACGCAGTATATAACAGCCCACGTAGTGTATAACACAGCTCACATAGTATATAACACAGCCCACGTAGTATATTGCACAGCCACGTAGTATGTAGCACAGCCCACGTAGTATATTGCACAGCCCACGTAGTATATTGCACAGCCCACGTAGTATATTGCACAGCCACGTAGTCTATTGCACAGCCATGTAGTATATTGCACAGCCCACATAGTATATAGCACAGCCACGTAGTATATAGCACAGCCACGTAGCAGATTGTACAGCCCACACAGTATTATTCCACAGCCACGTAGTATATTACACAGCCCATGTAGTATATAGCACAGCAATGTAGTATATAACGCAGCCCATGCAGTATATAACACAGCTCACGTAGTCCCACATAGTATATAGCACAGTGAAGTAGTATATAGCACAGCCACATAGTATGTTGCACAGCCACGTAGTATATTGCACAGTCCACGTAGTATATTGCACAGTCCACGTAGTATATAGCACAGCCCACATAGTATATAACACAGCCACGTAGTATATTACACAGCCCACGTAGTATATAGCACAGCCACGTAGTATATTCCACAGCTGATGCAGTATATCACAGCCCATGCAGTATATTACAGCCACGTAATATACTACGTGGACTGTGTAATATATTGCACAGCCGACGTAGCATATAGCACAGCGACGTAGTATATAACTGACAGCCCATGCAGTATATAACACAGCCCATGTAGTATATTGCACAGCCACATAGTATATTGCACAGCCACGTAGTATATTACACAGCCCACGTAGTATATAGCACATCCACGTATTATATTGCACAGCCAATGTAGTATATAGCACAGCCCATGCAGTATATAACACTGCCCATGTAGTATATAACACAGCCCACGCAGTATATACTGTAGCAATGTGGGCACCATATCCCTGTTAAAAAAAGAATTAAAATAAAAAATGGTTATATACTCACCCTCCAACGGCCCCCGGATCCAGCCCAGGCCTTTCCTGCTCCTCGCGCGCCATTCCAGTCCCAAGCGGCAATAACACATGATGATGTAGCGGTCTCGCGAGATCGCTACGTCATCTCAGGTCATTGCCACAATGCATTCTAGTAAAAAGTTGGTCACACAGAGGGCAGCGTTAACGGACTGCCTTACACCACGTTATGCCGTGGTGTAAGGCAGTCCTTTTAACGCTATGTGGGCGCTGACTGGAGGGGAGAATGGAGGGGGCACTGACTGCAGGGGAGTAGGGAGGGGCGAATTCACAGCCGGACAGTGCCCGTCGCTGATTGGTCGTGGCGTGGCGGGACGCGGGATTTCCGTGAAAGACATACAGACAGACAGAAGTGCCCCTTAGACGATTATATATGTAGATAGTGTGTGCAACTCTAAAGCCTTATTTAGTAATTGAAATCTTTTCATCCTTGATTTTCCAAGGAACACCACCAAGGAGTGGACATACCATATGTGCAATTGGTTCAGCTGCAGAGGGGCCCATAGGGCAGAAGGTCCTGCTAAGACCCTGATGGGTGGTGATGTGAAGAGCCTGTTCACCAATGCAGCTCTATGTTATAGGTCTAGTGTAGTTTCTTATATGGGATTGTGCTATGTTTTCTCGCAGCCAAATGTACATTCTCTTCCAAAGCAAGACATGGGGGACAGAAAGAGAAGCCCTCCCAGTATCTGACTGTGCTCAGTGAAAAAGTAAAAAATTAAGGCTGCATAATCGGAGCAGATTCTCAATAGATTACCGATATAAAACCTAATGTATGCCAGTATTTTCAAACATTGTCAACTTTACTAAAGTGTAATAATTCATATCCTGTATCGGGCTACACAGAAGACTTTCTCAAGAGCAAATGACATCACTAGTGATGAGCAAGTGTGCTCGTTACTCGAGTTTTCTGAGCATGCATGGGTGTTCTCCGAGTATCTTGGGCTTGTTTGTAGATTATGTTTGTGTCGCCGTAGCTGCATGATTTTCGGCTAGACAACCTGAAACTCTGAAAAACATGCAGGGATTGCCTGCTTGTTAAGGATTCCAGACATGTATTCAGGCTGTCTAGCAGCCACAAATCATGCAGCTGCGGGATTCAAGCATAATCTATGAGCACACCCAAGATACTCGGAGAACACCCCAGCATGCTCGGAAATTTCGAGTAACGAGCACACTTGCTCATCACTAGACATCACCAATAGCCCCAGTATATAAAGGTCACAGGTGGAAATAAAATTTGAATCTTCACATAGAGAATGATGAAAATTTCCATCAGTGAAATTACAAGCAAGTATGTGATTATACATGCAAGGAGCTTGACAGCGGAAAACTCAAGTTATACCTTATGCATGGCAGTCAGTTTCTACCCCTGTCCATTAAAGTGGTTGTCTGGTATTTTATATTGATTGCCCAATTGTAGAATATCTTGAAATGAATGAAAACCTTGTGGCATCAACCGGGCACTGCCAATCATCATCCAGAGACGGCGCTCTATACTGTAGTTCCACTTCGCAACTGATTACTTCTGGTCAGAACTGCAAACAGCTGATCAGCAGGGGGTGCCGGTTGTCCCACATCCACCAATCTGATGTTGATAACCAGGGGTGCCGGTTGTCCCACGTCCACCAATCTGATGTTGATAACCTAATTTAAGGATAGGCCACCAATATAAAGTACTGGACAACCCCATTAGCTTTTCATGGTAAGGTTTGGTCTACATAGTAAATGTTTGCACCAGTAATGGCTCATATGGCAGTCACAATACAACTTCAAATGTTGTCTACAGGGAAAAAGGCGTTGAGACCTTTTGACTAGACCAAACTGTCATAATGTTAGTATCCAACTGGAATGTATGTGGTAATGGCAGGGGCCTATAAATTTGTAAAAAATAAAATCTATAAAAAGAACAAAGTGATATGAATCTCTAAAAATCTAGACAAGTGAACTGTCCAGAGATAAAATAATTTAGCTTGAAAGGGAAGAAGAAGAAATTCCTGCTTATATGCTACAGAAGTGGCACAGAGAGTTTTGCTGAGACAGTGTGGGAAAGAGCCAAAATGGTAAGGATGCCCTTACGGAGGAAAACATCAAACAGGGTCATGATATGATCTGATATATTGCCAAAATTTAACTTGGAGTTAATGACTGGCCATAGCTAAAAAGGAGAAATGGTGAAGACATATTTATGGTATTCATTGAATAAATGGATGTGTTTGCCATATCTGCCTAAAGCTTTCCTGTGTAAATGCCTAATATAAGTCTGGAACACTGTGTTTGCAGAGTCCAAGTCTGCAAGAGTGAAAAGTTGTAGTATAGAAATACGCCATTTTACTGAACCCCACCTTAGATCACCTTTGGACCTTAAGGTGTTATTAGCACAGCAAATAACCTTCAAAACATGGCTCCTGCCTATTTCATTCATCATTTCCATGTACAGATAATGTATCTATGTACTTTGCCTCTATAATGTTTGCTCTATCAGCAAATGAATATCCTCTACCATGCATTCTCCCAGCAGTCGTGGTTCCACCTATATGAGGCCGACTCTAAGACGTGATCGTCTGCATCTTAGTGCCCGCCTCAAATAGGCTACGGCAAAAATTATGTCCTACAATGCAGACATTGACTCCATCTGCATCATTACAGTAAATGGCTCCAGAACACATACGCCCGAAATCCATTTTCCAGGGCTTCAGATGTCAGCCCCAACGAAGCCACTGATGTGAGGGTAAAACAAAATATCGACATTGCCTTAGTCGTCATCCTAAAATCCCTCACACTGGTAACCAAGTCCTATCATCTGTTATGCCTGATGAAACAAATTTCAATTTATTGGAGCCAATGGACCATTTTTCTTACATGCCTATTATTATAATTTCTGGTCATGTATTTAAAATATAATTGCTATTATATGAACAGGCATATTAACCACTTCCCACATGAGAATGTGCATTAATGTTCTGGGAAGGGGTCTGCTTGTGTGGAAAGGTCTCAGGAGCTGAGCTCCTTCCAGACATCTGATGCTTGCTATATTACATAACTGTCATCGGTCTCTTAAAGCGGTGGCTAGATCCAAGTTTTCACCATGGCTGTTAACCATTTAAATGCCACTGTCAATCTCTGACAGCAGCATATAATTGGCCATGCACCAAGGCTTGTGCACACTGGGTCCCATTGTCCCTCCTCAATAGTAGGGGACTGCTGGGCTTACTGTGACAGCTGGAGATTGCTAAAGACCCCTGTTGCTGTCATCTCAATATTCTTCTGAAGGTCAACCATACCCTGCGCTCAATAGGAGACTGGGATTTTCACTATACAGTGGGGAAAATAAGTATTTGACACACTGCTGATTTTGCACGTTTTCCCACTTAAAAAGATTGAAGAGGTCTGTAATAGTGATGAGCGAGTATACTCGTTGCTCGGGTTTTCCAGAGCATGGTCAGGTGGTCTCCGAGTATTTGTAACTGCTCGGAGATTTAGTTTTCGTTGCCTCAGCTGCATGATTTACAGCTGATAGACAGCTTGAATACATGTGGGGATTCCCTAGCAACCAGGCAACCCCCACATGTACTCAGGCTGGCTAGCAGCCGTAAATCATGCAGCTATGTCAACAAAAACTAAATCTCCAAGCAGTTACAAATACTCGGAGACCACCCGAGCAACGAGTACACTCGCTCACCACTAGTCTGTAATTTTTATCCTATGTACATTTCAATTTTGAGAGACAGAATATTAAAAAAAGGAAGAAAATCACATTGAATGATTTTTACATGATTGATTTGCATTTCATTGCATAAAATAAGTATTTCATACAATAGAAAAACAGAACTTAATATTTGGTACAGAAACATGTTTACAATTACAGAGGTCAGACGTTTCCTGTAGTTCTTGACCAAGTTTGCACACACACCGAAGCAGGGATTTTGGCCCACTCCTCCAGACAAATCTTCTTTAGATCTTTCAGGTTTCGGGGCTGTTGCTAGGCAACATTGAGTTTCGGTTTCCTCCAAAGATTTTCTATTGGGTTCAGGTCTGGAAACTGGCTAAGCTACTCCAGGACCTTGAAAAGCTTCTTACGAAGCCACTCCTTAGTTGCAATGGCTGTGTATTCTCATGTTGGAAGACCCAGCTATGACCTTTCTTCAATACTCTTACTGAGGGAAGGAGGTTGTTCACCAAAATCTTGTGATACATGACCCCATTTCCTAATTATGCCAATTATCTCTTCAGAGAGGAAGAGAGCTAGAACTCTAGTGCCACCTATTGGAAGGTAGCAATCCTCCAAGTCAATGTTGACCCTTTAACGAGCCTTGTCACATGACTTAGGATAATAGCCAAACCAGAATCTCAATTTCCAGACACTGTGTTTCGGGGTACTGCCCCTTATCAGTGCAAAGCGGAGATCTGGTTTGGCTGTGTGAGAGACGTCAGACCGTTATCCAAGAAGTATCATTTCTCCTTGCGGAGATCAACATTCTATTTCCTAATACTTATGCCAACAGTTTTTGCCTTCTCACCAAGTTGCTTGCCTATTGTCCGGCAGCCCATCCCAGTCTTGTGCAGGTCCACAATTTTGTCCCTGGTGTCCTTAAACAGCTCTTTTGTCTTGGCCATGGTGGAGAGGTTGGAGTGTGATTGATTGAATGTGTGAACAGGTGTCTTTTATACAGGTAAAGAGTTCAAACAGGTGAAATTAATACATGCAATGAGTGTAGAGTAGGAGGGCTTTTAAAAAAAAAACTAACAGGTCTGTGAGAGCCAGAATTTTTGTTGGGTTGTAGGTGATTAAATACTTATTCCATGCAATAAAATGCAATGTAATAATGCAAAAATCATACAATGTGATTTTCTTGATTTTATTTTTAGGATTCGGTCTTTCACAGTTGAAGTGTACCTACTATAAAAATTACAGATATCTCCATTTTTTGTAAGTGGGAAAACTTGCAAAATCAAACAAAAAAAAATCCATGGTCTTTAAAGTGTTAAAGGAGTATTACTACATTTAAACGAGTGTGTAAATGGTTCATAGATGTGAATTGTCCAGACTTTATCATAGCAATGTGCTTTATCTTTTGTTTGCATCACATTCTTATCATACTGCATTGCACTGTATTGTATTGACTATTGCAATAAATTATTTTTTTATTGCATTTAAACAACAATTGATGCAATATACTACAACCTTGCTTCCTGTATGTAAACTTCCTGTTAACAGAACATACCAGTTCCCTGGACTGTTTTGATACCAGGACTGGTGAATTCATTCCCCTTTAAAAAAAAAATCTACCTATCTGATGGACAGATATTGTAACGTAACTTTATCAGTTGAAATATTAAGATGATATTTATGTATCATTATACTGCAAACATAACACTGCTCCACTGCTTCATTGATACAATGGATAGCTTGTTAATGCAATCAGTGGCTCATTGCTTTCCCTGCACATCTCTATGAATGATGCTGGCAGTGTTTACAAGCGAAAGACCTTCACAATCCATCGTATTTTTCCTCTGTGCTTAATGTGTCTGATGAAAGTATGGAAGGACACTTGTATTCATTGCTCCTGCTAATATCTATGGCAAGATAATCTGTTAAAAACGTGACAAATACTTAATCAATAAACATTATGAAGCTTTTGGCTGCATTTATTTGTGTTAGAAATGAACTGCTGGCTTTGCCAGATTACAAGCAAAATTACGCATATGTCAAATGAGAGATAAAAAAAAGTGCAAGAATCAAATAAATATTTTCTATCAAGTCTGCCTAGAAAAGTCATTGAACATTACGATTATGAGATGGAGCAAAAATAAATTAGAAATTATCACTATAGCTCAGTAGAAGCTATATGTGAAGAAGTCTCCAATTCCCTCTAGGAGAAAAAGCGGATGCTCTGCAGGGAACTACTAATAGTGAGAGCCAAATTCATCCAATCCCAATGCAACATGAAGGTTAATCCAGGACAATGTGGTCTACAAAACAGAGTATTTAATAATGTTTAGCAATTCAGGAAATTTGTTTTGTCTTGTATTTTTCTTACAGAATGTCTGCTCATTGCATCCGGCTCTACGAGCTACACTGATTTTTGATGCCATACAGTGATTGATCCCCCTGTCTTTATCGCAAGTTATAATAAAATGGATAATTATTTAATCAGATTTAGGGTTCATGCAGATGACTGTATCTTCAGTCCAAGTGTGATCCGACACAATATCGGATCACACTTGGACCAATGTTATTCTATGCGGCCAATTTTTTTTCCTTGAACAGACTATGTTCAAGTAAAAATTGCAGCGTGCACGATTTGCATCCAATGTCAGATCGTAAGTCAATGAGTCCGTAGAAAAAAATCATATCGCACTCCGATGATATTTGATTTTGATAGAATGTACAAGATAGAGAAATATTTTTTTGCCATCTTCTCCTCATCTGAGAAAATCATATCACACTATGATCACACTCTGATCAAACTCTGATCAGAGTGTGATGAGAGTTTGATTACCATAATCGGTCTGATTTTCTCAGATGAACATTAATATGGTTGTGTGATCCTAACCTTAAAGGAAAAATACGATATATAGCGGTCCCATGGGGGGGTTAGTCGGCGGACTGCATGACACACAACTGGATGGTAAAGGGGTGAGGAAGGCTCTTCCAATAGGGAAATGAGGACTGGTCACCATCTGTTCAAACCTGCACCTGACCCTCCACTCCCCTAATGCCCAAAAGTGGGTCCTTCCCCCCACTGCCATCAGGGACCTCGTCCCTTGCTGTCACCTCACACTGCCCTGGCTAGTGCACTGGCTGGCAAGAGTGCTAGCCTCACCACTGCAGATAGTGTAAAACATGAGGCAGACGTGGTAATAACACAACTTAGCTTTACAACTTCCTCTGCTGCAAAGCACCACACAGCAGAAAAAAGGCACCAGGATCACAAACTCATAAAACCAGCTGATAAACCACAGCAGCAAGCAAGCTCCTTACTCCAGGCTTGGTCACTGTAGATTGCTCTATCACTGACAGTCATCTTAGGCATCAGGTGACCATTTAAAGGATAGTGGGAGTGGTCACCACCCACATCAGCTGACCTAACAACTCTGCAGTTACAACAGATTGCCAGGAAGGGAAACAGGCATTAACCCCCGCTGGTCATGAAAAGAACAAGCTTCATTAAAATCCTAGTGGAACCAGAGCTGCCACGAATCCAAAAATGGATCGTGACAATACGTCTGCTTTTTACCCAAGCCATATTATTACTTCATTTTCTCTGCTCAGTGAGTGATTGTTATTCTGTCCTAGAAACTGGGTTATGTGGAGTTGTCAGTGTTTTGATTGACAACTCGGCTGTCCAATCTAGTAATGGGCGTGCTGAGCTGTCGGTGCTTTGATTGACAACTTAGCTGTCCACTCTGTGACTGGGAGGTGTGGGACTTTCTAAAGGTGTTCTGGAGATTACTGAGCTGTCTGCCCCTGATCCCTGCCAGATGTAGTTTGTGCTTTCTGGTGAGTGTTTGCCTGATTCTGTTGTTCTGAGTTCTGATCTTCTGCTGCCTGACTCTTTGGACCATGTTCTGACTACCCCTTTGTCTTGTCCTTTTGCTTGATCCACTATTTCCTGGTATTTTAACCCTTGGGCCGTGATCTGACTTACGCCTTTATCTTTTCCCTTGGTTATCTACGTGCTCTCTTGGTACTGACTTCTGGAACGTCTGACTTCTCTGCCTCACCGTCTGTCTGTAAGTAGTGACTGCATGTAGAGTAGCTGCGGAGACACCATCACGTGTTTCTCAACGCAAGCAGTGAATTGCCAGGCCTTTCCCCGGGAAGGAACAACCACGGGAAGGGCAGCATCCGATAAAAGAAAACATCCAATAAAGGAAGACCACCTATGCAAAGCATGGTATCCATCCACAGACAGCTGTTTCGGGGTTTTTGACCCTCATCAGTGTGGAGTAGGAAACTGGCTATTAGGAGCAGTGCCTAGTAAAAAGGCTATAAAGGTACAGATGATTGACCTCGTGGAGACCAAAACATCCAACACCGCGGAGACACCATCACGTGTTTCTCAACGCAGTGATCCAGAACACTGCCCCAATATGCAAATGCATGTAGAGTAGCTGCGGAGACACCATCACGTGTTTCTCAACGCAAGCAGTGAATAGCCAGGCCTTTCCCCAGGAAGGAAGTAGTGACTAGCATGATATTTACAAACTTTTTCTGACACCACATAAGACTCCATCTACCGGCATCTGTTAATGGAAATATAGCGAGCTTCCACATTACTGGTAGCACAAAGACTCTTGATTATGATTGTTTTTAGCTACTATGTGAAAAAGACGTGACCAGAAGGTGGAGGAAGAGTCGTCAGCCCATTTGAGATAAATATCCCTGCAGACATCACATTCTGCATTCTGGTGCTGTTATTTACATAATTGGACTTAAAAAGGACCATATGAGGCCAAAACGTTGCTGTGCTTTTTTGCCATTTTTTTTAAACAAAGTTTAAAAAAAATATCTTGTGCGCAGATAAACTGTATCGAACTACCAGGTGGAGAGTTATTATCAAGAAGCATGGAGTAATAAGAATGGTGAAGGGATTCTTATTGACAAGTGAACTATTTTTTAGTTCTTTTATGTTGTTTTCCCTTTTTTTACGGTCTTTTCCTCAAGACTATTGGAGAACATAATATATATTTTTATGCTACACTTTTCTATTGTAACTTGAGGATTTAACTGTCTTGTCATCAAGAACATTGGAGAACATAATACATATTTTTACACTGCACATTTCTACTGTAACTTTAGGTTTTCAGAGTTTTTTTATGGTCTTTCCCTCAAGACCATTGGAGAACATAATACATATTTTTTTTACACTACACTTTCTACTGTATCTTGAGTTGCGCAGCAACCCAAGTTACAGGTAGAATAAGCCTTAAATTAAAGCCAGGTCTAACTTGGGGCTTTGCAGGGTGTAGTTAGTCCACCCCCACGTACAGTAGATAAAGCAGCTGGTTCTTAAATGGTTAAGGAAATCATTTATTATTGCCATGCAGAAATGCGTTGTACACTATGTTCCAAATTATTATGCAAATTACATTTTTATCAGATTTTCCTAAATGGTCGGTGCAAATGACAGTCAGTCTAATAAAAGTCATCACCCGTTAGATTATACATCAAATTTTATTGAAGAAACCTCCCAATGATAGCAGTATAATTCACAAAATGAATAAAAACTCAAAATGCACTGTTCCAAATTATTATGCACAGTAGAATTTCTAAACATTTGATATGTTTTAAAGAACTGAAAATGCTCATTTGTGGAATTTGCAGCATTAGGAGGTCACATTCACTGAACAAAAAAGCTATTTAACTCCAAAACATCCCAACAGGCCAAGTTACATGTTAACATAGGACCCTTCTTTGATGTCACCTTCACAATTCTTGCATCCATTGAACTTGTGAGTTTTTGGAGAGTTTTTGCTTGTATTTCTTTGCATGAAGTTGAAATAGCCCCCCAGAGCTGCTGTTTGGATGTGAACTGCCTCCCACCCTCATAGATCTTTTGCTTGATGATCCTCTAAAGGTTCTCTATAGGGTTGAGGTCAGGGGAAGATGATGGCCACACCATGAGTTTATCTCCTTTTATGCCCATAGCAGCCAATGACTCAGAAGTATTCTTTGCAGCATGAGATGGGACATTGTCAGCATGAAGATGATTTTGCTCCTGAAGGCACGTTTCTGCTTTTTAGACCATAGAAGAGAGTTGTCAGTCAGAAACTCTATATACTTTGCAGAGGTCATTTTCACACCTTCAGGAACCTTAAAGGGCCTTGCCAGCTGTTTCCCATGATTCTGGCCCAAAACATGACTCCTCCACCTCCTCGCTGACGTTGCAGCCTTGTTGGGACATTGTGGCCATCCACCAACCATCCACGACTCCATCCATCTGGACCATCCAGTGTTGCTCAACACTTATCAGTAAACAAGACTGTTTGGAAATTAGTCTTCATGTATGTGTGGGCCCAATACAATAATTTCTGCTTGTGAACACTGTTTAAGGGTGGCCGAATAGTAGGTTTATGCACCACAGCAAGCCTTTGAAGGAGCCTACACCTTGAGGTTCAAGGGACTCCAGAGGCACCAGCGGCTTCAAATATCTGTTTGCTGCTTTGTAATGGCTTTTTAGCAGCTACTCTCTTAATCCGATGAACTTGCCTGGCAGAAATCTTCCTCATTATGCCTTTATCAGCACAAACACATTTGTGCTCAGATACAGCCACAAATCTCTTAACAGTACGATGATCACGCTTAAGTTTTTGGAAAATTTCTAATGTTTTCATCCCTTCACCAAGGCATTGCACTATTTGATGCTTTTCAGCAGCAGAGAGATCCTTTTTCTTTCCCATGTTACTTGAAAACTGTGACCTGCTTAATAATGTGGAACATCATTTTTAAGTAGTTTTCCTTTAATTAGAATCACCTGGAAAACTAATTATCACATGTGTTTAAGATTGATTTCAGTGATCCATTGAGCCCTGAGACACAATACCATCCACAAGTTTATTTGAAAAACAAAACAATTAAATCTTTATGACACTTAAATCCAATTTGCATAATAATTTGGAGCACAGTGTAATTACAGAAAGTAAAAAAATGTATAACGTTTATACAGATAGACAGATGGAAATTTAAAAAAGGTACACTGGTGATTGCACTCTTTTGGACTCATTGTGTATCTCGTGGTTTTCTCAAAAGGGCTCTGTTTCATCTGGCTCCTGTGTGCAGAACATGTTTGGGGATTATTTAAAGGTTTAAAGGCTTCATTTATAAATACTAACAATAACTATTTATTTTTACTTGATAATGACTCTGCTGCCATTAAGTTTGAACATTGCATAGATCAATGAAACAGTCAATGTTGAACGGCATATTCCAACAAAAAAGGGATTTTTCCTTTTCAGACTCTAACAACACCTACAATTAGACTGGAAAGAGTGAGCTTATGCTAACTGCTTCAAAACTGATGTTTCCTATGTGTGAAATACAAACAATACTGTCTGGATGAATATTGTACCTTACTAAGCCTCATATTCAATACTATTGCCAATTGCGGCAATTTTGAACTGGCCTTTCAAAGAAAACTTTGGTGTCGCTCTGGCACCCTGTGGAGTCATGGATGTTCGACCTCCACTCTATTAATTTTCTATAGGACTGCAGCCTAGTTCTGTGCTCTGCTTTCACAGGCAGTGCCATAAGCAATGAAGGGAGTGGAGATCGAGCATGCACACCTCCACGCCATTCATGGCGAGGCTTTGCAGAGCCTGGTTACCAGATTTCAGAGCCCTTTTCTCATAATAGCTAGGGGTCCTATCAATCAGTAAGTTATCCCCTATCCTTTAGAATAGTACATTATTCCCTATCCATAAGCTATCTTGGAAATAAAGGTATAAACTTGTAATTGGTGTAAGGTTTTACTCACTGAGCTGTGGGTTGAGGTAAACACAGGAAGCAGTTTTCATAAAATGTTCTGTGAGGTTTATTCACTCCATAAAGATGCTTAGGTTCAAGTGAACAAAGGATGGCCTTCTGCGGCACAAAATGAAAACAATCACAAGAAACAAACAGTTCATATAGCACTGTGAGTCCGCCCACTCAGGTCAGTGTCTTAGCAAACACACACTGGTGGCTGCCATGCCTCCAGTCACAGACCATGTGCCACACAACAGCCTCCATTATATAGGCTGTAGCCACACCCATAGGTGAGGTATGTGGGTAGTCAGACCCACTCATCTCTCAAAGCTACCTGCAACTTGGTCCCGGGAGCACCAAACAAACCTCTTAGTGCTTACGTGCACTAAAGGAAATACTCTGGGCTATATCACAGAGAGCAGCCATCTCTGTGACACATACCTACCATCGATTACATGGCCACTAGCTTCCTTACATTGGGTATAAACATACCAGCATTTAATTACAAAATTGAATATACAAATTGTCTCTTGTGAGAGGAAGAGGACTTGAACTCAAATGGCATGTATTGGAAGTAGCGATCCTACAAGCCGATATCAACCCTTTAACGAGCCTTGAAAGGAGAAAACGTACCCCTTTGTTCCCATTACCAAATTGAGGCACATCTCTAAGGCCACGTTCATATGCGGAGTTTTGATGAGTTTTTTACCTCAGTATTTTTAAGCCAAAATCAGGAGTGGAAAAGTCAGAGGAAAAGTATAATGGAAACACGTCACCACTTCTGCATTTTTCACCCACTCCTGGTTTTGACTTGCAAATACTAAGGTAAAAAATAACTTCACCAAATACTCAGTGTGTGCATGTGGCCTAAGCCTCATCCTTATTTCCCTAAAACACAGTGTGGCCTTTAAGACCAGGATTCAGATCTGCTATGTTGTGTGAGCAGGTTGCAAGAAGCAGTGAAGGAGAGGAGGCAGAGCAAGGGTTAACAGTTTTACTTACAAGGGAATACTCCACGCAGGGAGGTAATGGGTTAAACAGGGGAATAAACATTCTAATTGCAAAAGGATATGCAGAGTTGACGGACAATGAATCACGTAACGGCAGTTCCTGTGAATCACTTAACGTGGCAGTAATTTCTCAGACTGTGATTTCTGCTAGGAAGTCAATAGCGCCAACAACAGCTGGCGCGGTGCTGGTACAAGAAGGTTCAACTGGTGACGGTGATCTGTCTTCGGGCGGCAGCGGTCGGTACCCTCCGCTGAGCCTCTAGTCTATGAACGAGGCCGCAGCACAATCAGGGTCTCCCGTGGGTGGGAAAGTATATGCTGGTAAGGTGGGTTGCAAAAGTCTATCCAGTACTCCGTTCTCTCTTTGCGGCACGTGCACTGTACTCAAGCACACAACACCTCGATCTCTATCAGCTACGGGGCGCGCTGCACTTCTCTCTATGCTGCGCCTGTTCCCACCAAGACTCTAGCGCTGACAACCACTGGCACGGGGTTGTATCCAGTGAGGTCCTGCAGACCACTGTCCGACAACGATGGCAGCAGCGAACAGTCCTGAACTCTGCCCTGGCTCTTAGGCTGGCGGGCGGACCTTAGCTGAACAGGGCTCCCAACTCTTTCCTTATTACTGCAGTAATCCAGAATTGGATCGGCCGTGTGTCATTGCGGCCTGGCTGCGCACCCCTCGGAGCCCGCTGCGCACGCACCTTGCCTCTGTCATTGCCGGCGGGAAGCTCCCTGACGCTGTGCACGCTTTCTCTTTTAACCACGCCCCCAGCTTTCGGGTCAGAGCCCTGGTCCGGTACTTTTTGCCTTCCCCCAGGAAACAGAGGATGCAGCCTCAGCAGTGCTGGACCTGGATCAATGCAAGTACTTGCAGCCTGGTCTTCCTCCTTACACTTGTATCAGGTAGTAAAGTTAATTCTTAAATATTAAATTCAGAACCTATACAGCTGATTCAAGTAACAAAGAACTGGAAAAAAAGCAGATGAGATGTTAATATTACAGCTGTAAATCACAGCTTTATTACAACCATTGACTGGTGCACAGGTCTGAGGCTTAGCAGATGTGATATGATATGATAATACTATGTTTGCTCTTCATGCAGATCAATTAGAAGACAGAGTTTTCAATTAGAGACTAAAGGCATTTGGTTCATTGAATTGTTCTGATGTGTGAAGGGAACTCAGGAGCAGGATAGATGTTTTTGTAAGAAGTCAATAGATGATGTAGTCTAAGGTTGTCTTTCAAAAGTATGCAAGTAGGGCTCACAGTCTACAGGGGACGGGTGAGGATAGACTAGTAGAGGGTAGAGCTGGTCATGCGGCAGTTCAGTAGACTGGGGAACACTGCAAATTGTAGGCTTGTCGGAAGAGGTGGGTCTTCAGATTCCTTTTGAAGGTTTCCGTGGTAGGCAAGAGCCTGATGTGTTGGGGTAGAGAGTTCCAGAGTATAGGGGAAGCACAGGAGAAATTTTGGATGCGGTTGTGGGAGGAAGAGATGAGAGAGGAGTAGAGAAGGAGATCATGAGACGATCGAAGGTTGCGTACCTGGAGATCATGTCACAGATGTATGGAGGAGTCAGGTTGTGAATGGATTTGTATGCCATGGTTAGTGTTTTGAACTGTAGCCTCTGGGCAATAGGAAGCCAGTGAAGGGCCTGGCAGAGAGGAGAGGCTGGGGAGTAATGGGGAGACAGGTGGATTAGTCGGGCAGCAGAGTTTAGGATGGATTGGAGTGGTGCCAGAGTGCTAGAGGGGAGGTCAGAGAGTAGGAGGTTGCAGTAGTCGAAGCGGGAGATGATAAGGGCATGTACTAGTGTTTTTGTGGTTTCATGGTCAAGGAATGAACCGATTCGGGAAATGCTTTTGAGTTGGAATCGGCAAGAGGAGGCAAGGGCTTGGATATGTGGCTTGAAAGAGAGGGTAGAGTGAAGGATCACCCCGAGGCACCGAGCGTGCGGGACCGGTGAAAGTGAGCAGCTATTGACATTGATGGATAGGTCGGGTGGAGGGGTTGAGTGAGGTGGGGGAAAGATGATGAATTCTGTTTTGTCCATGTTGAGTTTTAGAAAACGAGCAGAAAAGAAGGATGAAATAGCAGACAGTCATTGTGGGATTTTGGTCAGTAAGGAAGTGAGGTCGGGTCCAGATAGGTAGATCTGCGTGTCATCAGCGTAGACATGATATTGTAATCCGTGGGATTCTATGAGCTGTCCCAGGCCGAAGGTGTAGATGGAGAAGAGTAGGGGTCCTAGAACTGAGCCTTGGGGAACACCGACAGACAGGGGGCGAGATGAGGAGGTGATGTGGGAGAGGGAGACACTGAATGTCTGGTCTGTTAGATATGATGAGATCCAGGATAGGGCCAAGTCTGTGATGCCGAAAGATGAGAGAATCTGTAACAGGAGGGAGTGGTCCACAGTATCGAAGGCAGAAGACAGTTCCAGGAGGAGGAGGACAGAGTAGTGTCTCTTGCTCTTGGCGGTTAGTAGGTCATTGGTCACTTTAGTTAGGGCAGTTTCAATTGAGTGATGTGGTCGGAAGCCAGATTGCAACCAAAGAGGGAGCAGGAGGAGAGTTGTGAGGACAGTTCAAAATGGACATGCTTGTTATGATCCCTAGTGGCTGAGGATCACAAATAGATAAGCAAGTGATTAAACTAAGGACGAGCTCTAGGGAGATGGTAACTGGACTGATCGCAAATCTGAACCTATCCAAAACAACTAGAGGTAGCCGGTGAACGTGCCTAAAAAATTCCTAGACGTCTCGAGCCAGCCTGAGGAACTAGCTACCCCTAAAGAGAAAGAAAGACCTCGCTTGCCTCCAGAGAAAAAATCCCCAAAGATCTAGAAGCCCCCAACAAATATTAACGGTGAAGTAAGAAGAAGGCACATACATAGGGATGAAATCAGATTCAGCAAAAGAGGCCCACTAGTACTAGAAAGCAGAAAATAGAGCAGGGGTCTATGCGATCAATAAAAAACCCTTACAAAATATCCATCCTGAGATTTCAAGAACCCACACACCAACTAACGGTGTGTGGGGAGAAACTCAGCCCACTAGAGCAACCAGCAAGCGAGGGAATTACATTTTAGCAAGCTGGAACAGAAAACATGATAAACACTGCTGATCAAAAAATGAGCAAACAAAACTAAGCTTATCCTGGATGGACTGGGAGCAAGGTAGTCAGAAGGAATCTGAGTAGCACTGATTACATTGACAGCCGGCAACAAGTGAAAGAAAAACAGAGCTATATAGGAACCCCCCAGAGGATAACGAACCAGCTGATAGCCAGAGACCAGCAGGATAACAGACAAAGCCACCAGGGGGAGCCCAAAGCAAAAGTCACACCATACCACCAGTGACCACAAGAGGGAGCCTGAACACAGAGTTCACAACAGTACCCCCCCCTTGAGGAGGGGTCACCGAACCCTCATGAAAACCACCAGGGCGATCAGGATGAGCCACATGGAAGGCACGAACCAAATCGGCTGCATGAACATCAGAGGCGACAACCCAAGAATTATCCTCCTGACCATAGCCCTTCCATTTAACCAAATACTGGAGCCTCCGTCTAGAAATACGAGAATCCAAGATCTTCTCCACCACGTATTCCAATTCTCCCTCAACCAGCACCGGGGCAGGAGGCTCAACCGGAGGAACCACAGGCACCACATACCTCCGCAACAACGAGCGATGGAACACATTATGAATAGCAAATGATGCTGGGAGGTCCAGACGAAATGACACAGGGCCAAGGACTTCTAGAATCTTATAAGGACCGATAAACCGAGGCTTGAACTTAGGAGAGGAGACCTTCATAGGAACGAAGCGAGAAGACAACCACACCAAGTCCCCAACGCGAAGTCGGGGACCCACACAGCGACGGCGGTTGGCAAAGAGCTGAGCCTTCTCTTGAGACAGCTTCAAATTGTCCACCACATGATTCCAAATCTGATACAACCTATCAACCACAACATCCACTCCAGGACAGTCAGAAGGCTCCACCTGACCCGAGGAAAAACGAGGATGAAACCCCGAATTACAAAAGAAAGGAGAAACCAAAGTAGCAGAACTAGCCCGATTATTAAGGGCAAACTCGGCCAACGGCAAAAAAGTAACCCAGTCGTCCTGATCAGCAGAAACAAAACATCTTAAATAAGTCTCCAAGGTCTGATTAGTTCGCTCGGTTTGGCCATTCGTCTGAGGATGGAAGGCCGACGAAAAAGACAAATCAATGCCCAATTTAGCACAAAAGGTCCGCCAAAATCTAGACACAAACTGGGATCCTCTGTCAGAAACAATGTTCTCAGGAATCCCGTGCAAACGAACCACATTTTGAAAAAACAGTGGAACCAACTCGGAGGAGGAAGGCAACTTAGGCAAGGACACCAAATGGACCATCTTAGAAAAACGATCACACACCACCCAGATGACAGACATTCTCTGAGAGACAGGGAGATCTGAAATATAATCCATGGAAATGTGCGTCCAAGGCCTCTTCGGGACAGGCAAAGGTAACAGCAAACCACTGGCTCGAGAACAGCAAGGCTTAGCCCGAGCACAAATTCCACAAGACTGCACAAAGGAACGCACATCCCACGACAAGGAAGGCCACCAAAAAGACCTGGCCACCAAGTCTCTGGTACCAAATATTTCAGGATGGCCCGCCAACACCGAAGAATGAACCTCGGAGATGACTCTGTTGGTCCATCTATCCGGGACAAACAGTCTCTCCGGTGGACAGCGATCAGGTCTATCCACCTGAAACTCCTGCAGCACACGTCGCAAACCTGGGGAGATGGCAGACAAAATCACCCCTTCTCTAAGAATACCAGCCGGCTCTGAATCTCCAGGAGAGTCAGGCACAAAACTCCTAGAAAGAGCATCAGCCTTCACATTCTTTGAACCAGGCAGGTACGAAACCACGAAATCAAAACGAGAGAAAAACAATGACCAACGAGCCTGTCTGGGATTCAGCCGCTTGGCCGACTCGAGATAGATCAAATTCTTGTGATCAGTCAAGACCACCACACGATGCTTAGCTCCCTCGAGCCAATGTCGCCACTCCTCAAATGCCCACTTCATAGCCAACAACTCCCGATTACCGACATCATAATTCCGCTCGGCAGGCGAAAACTTTCTTGAAAAGAAAGCACATGGCTTCATCACAGAGTCATCGGAGCTTCTCTGCGACAAAACAGCCCCCGCTCCAATCTCGGAAGCATCAACCTCCACCTGGAAGGGAAGTGAGACATCTGGCTGACATAAGACCGGAGCCGAAGGAAACCGGTGCTTCAGCTCCCGAAAGGCCTCCACAGCCGCAGAGGACCAATTAGTCACATCAGAACCTTTCTTGGTCAAATCCGTCAAAGGCTTAACAACACCAGAAAAATTAGCTATGAAGCGACGGTAAAAATTAGCAAAACCCAAGAACTTCTGAAGACTCTTAACCGATGTAGGCTGCGTCCAGTCATGAATAGCCTGAACCTTGACTGGGTCCATCTCAATAGTAGAAGGAGAAAAAATGAAACCCAAAAAAGAAATCTTCTGGACTCCAAAAAGACATTTTGAGCCCTTCACAAATAAAGCATTGTCACGCAGGACCTGAAAGACCATCCTGACCTGCTTAACATGAGACTCCCAATCATCCGAAAAAAACAGAATATCATCCAGATACACAATCATAAACTTATCCAGATATTCACGGAAGATGTCGTGCATAAAGGACTGAAAGACTGAAGGAGCATTAGAAAGTCCAAAAGGCATCACCAGGTACTCAAAATGGCCTTCAGGCATATTAAATGCAGTTTTCCATTCATCACCCTGTTTTATACGCACAAGGTTATACGCACCACGAAGATCTATCTTGGTGAACCAACTAGACCCCCTAATGCGACCAAACAAATCAGTTAACAATGGCAAAGGATACTGAAATTTGACCGTGATTTTATTCAAAAGGCGATAATCAATACAAGGTCTCAGGGAACCATCCTTCTTAGCCACAAAAAAGAATCCCGCACCAAGAGGGGAAGAGGACGGGCGAATATGTCCCTTCTCCAAAGACTCCTTTATATAACTCCGCATGGCAGCATGCTCCGGCACAGATAAATTGAAAAGTCGTCCCTTAGGAAACTTACTACCAGGAATCAAATTTATAGCACAATCACAGTCCCTATGAGGAGGTAGAGAATTGAGTTTGGGCTCCTCAAATACATCCTGGTAGTCTGACAAAAACGTAGGGACTTCAGAAGGAGTGGACGAAGCAATTGACACCACAGGAGCGTCACCATGAATTCCCTGCCAACCCCAACTTGACACAGACATAGCTTTCCAATCCAGGACTGGATTATGAGTCTGCAACCATGGTAGACCCAACACGACAACATCATGCAAATTATGCAATACAAGAAAGCGAATCACCTCCTGATGAACAGGAGTCATGCACATGGTCACTTGTGTCCAGTACTGAGGTCTATTTGTAGCCAATGGCGTAGAGTCAATTCCCCTTAGTGGAATAGGGAATTTTAAAGGCTCCAAATCAAAACCACAGCGCCTGGCAAATGACCAATCCATCAGACTCAGGGCAGCACCTGAATCTACAAAGGCATTAACCGGGTAAGATGACAGGGAACAAATCAGGGTAACAGACAAAATGAACTTAGGCTGTAAAGCACCAATGGTGACAGATTTATCAACTTTTTTTTTGCGCTTAGAGCATGCTGAGATAACATGAGCTGAGTCACCACAGTAAAAGCACAACCCATTTTGCCGTCTATAATTTTGTCGTTCACTTCTGGTCAGAATTCTGTCACATTGCATAGATTCAGGTGTCTGTTCAGAAGACACCGCCAAATGGTGCACAGGTTTGCGCTCCCGCAACCGCCGATCAATCTGAATGGCCAGAGTCATTGACTCATTCAGACCTGCAGGCGTAGGGAACCCCACCATGACATTCTTAATGGCTTCAGAAAGACCTTCTCTGAAATTTGCAGCCAGGGCACACTCATTCCACTGAGTAAGCACCGACCATTTCCGAAATTTCTGGCAGTACACCTCTGCTTCATCTTGCCCCTGCGAGAGGGCCAATAACGCTTTTTCAGCCTGGTTCTCAAGATTAGGTTCCTCATAGAGCAATCCAAGGGCCAGAAAAAACGCATCCACACTGAGCAATGCAGGATCCCCTGGCGCCAATGCGAAGGCCCAATCTTGAGGGTCACCACGCAAAAAGGAAATAATAATCCTAACTTGCTGAACGGCATCACCAGAGGAACGAGGTTTCAAAGAAAGAAACAACTTACAATTGTTCTTAAAATTCAGGAACCTAGATCTATCTCCAGAAAACAACTCCGGAATAGGTATCCTAGGCTCAGACATAGGACTGTGAACATCAAAATCCTGAATACTTTGAACTCTAGCAGCAAGATGATCCAGACTGGAAGCCAAGCTCTGGACATCCATGTCAGCAGCTGAACTCAGAGCCACACCAAGATTAAGAGGAGGAGAGAAGCTAGCACAGCAGCTAGACACACGGCAACAACAAGAAAAAAAAAAAAAAAAAATTCTCAAGGCTTATTTTCTCCTGCTTCTGCCATGCAATTAACACTTTGCGGGCCGGCTGTACTGTTATGATCCCTAGTGGCTGAGGATCACAAATAGATAAGCAAGTGATTAAACTAAGGACGAGCTCTAGGGAGATGGTAACTGGACTGATCGCAAATCTGAACCTATCCAAAACAACTAGAGGTAGCCGGTGAACGTGCCTAAAAAATTCCTAGACGTCTCGAGCCAGCCTGAGGAACTAGCTACCCCTAAAGAGAAAGAAAGACCTCGCTTGCCTGCAGAGAAATAATCCCCAAAGATATAGAAGCCCCCAACAAATATTAACGGTGAAGTAAGAAGAAGGCACATACATAGGGATGAAATCAGATTCAGCAAAAGAGGCCCACTAGTACTAGAAAGCAGAAAATAGAGCAGGGGTCTATGCGATCAATAAAAAACCCTTACAAAATATCCATCCTTAGATTTCAAGAATCCACACACCAACTAACGGTGTGTGGGGAGAAACTCAGCCCACTAGAGCAACCAGCAAGCGAGGGAATTACATTTTAGCAAGCTGGAACAGAAAACATGATAAACACTGCTGATCAAAAAATGAGCAAACAAAACTTAGCTTATCCTGGATGGACTGGGAGCAAGGTAGTCAGAAGGAATCTGAGTAGCACTGATTACATTGACAGCCGGCAACAAGTGAAAGAAAAACAGAGCTATATAGGAACCTCCCAGAGGATAACGAACCAGCTGATAGCCAGAGACCAGCAGGATAACAGACAAAGCCACCAGGGGGAGACCAAAGCAAAAGTCACACCATAACACCAGTGACCACAAGAGGGAGCCTGAACACAGAGTTCACAACACATGCTGTTCCAGTAGTTTTGAGGCATAAGGGAGAAGGGATATTGGGAGATAGCTGGACACAGAGGATAGGTCGAGGTACGGTTTTTTGAGGATAGGTCTGATTGATGCGTGTTTGAAGGAAGAGGGGAAGACACTGTTTGTTAGTGAGAGGTTGAAGAGTTATGTTAGGGTTGGAATGAAGACTTTTGCGAGGTTAGGGATGAGGTGGGACGGGAGCCAAGTCAAGAGGAGGGGCATTGGGGGCTGCGGGCCAAAGCTTTGTCTGATGTTATCGATCTTTTGCTTAAAGAAAGAGGCAAATTCTTCAGCAGAAATAAGAGGGGTGGGAGGAGATGCTGGGGGATGGAGTAGAGAATTGAAAGTGTTGAAGAGCTGTTTAGGGTTGTGAGTCAGGGAGGATATGAGAGATGAGAAGTAAGTTTGTTTTGCCGCAGTGAGCGTGGACTTGAAGCTGGCGAGGGACTGCCTGTATGCAGTGAAGTGCTCAGCAGAACGAGATCTCTTCCATCTCCGTTCAGCGACCCTGAAAGCCCGTCTCAGTTCTTTGGTCAGGCTGGTTAGCCAGGACTGCCTGTTGATTCTACGAGTTTAGAGGCGGCTGAGGTGGAAGTGTCAATGGGGATATTGAAGTCACCCATGATGATAGTGGGGATGTCGGCTGAGAGGAAATGAAGTAGCCAGGTGGTGAAGTGGTCAAGAAAGGTGGAGATGGCTAGTTCTGGGGGGCTGTAGATGACAGCCTGCTGGAGGTTGGAGGGGGAGTAGATGCGGCCGGAGTGCACCTCAAACGAGGGAAGAGTAGCAGAGGGTGGTAGTAGAATTGGGGTAAAGAAGCAGGTATCAGACAGGAGCAAGCCCACCCCCCCAACACGTTTGTTGCTTGGGCAAGGGGTGTGAGAGAGGTTGAATCCACCATAGGAAAGCGTAGCTGGAGAGGCTGAGTCAGAGGGGGTGAGCCAGGTTTCAGTGATGCCGAGGAAGGAGAGTTTGTTATTGATAAAGAGGTCATGGATAAATGACAGTTTATTGCAGACAGAGCGTGCGTTCCGTAGTACTCCAGGTAGGGGGACTGGGGGAGAGGGGGTTGGATGAATGGGTATGAGGTTACTGTGGTTACGAAGACATGTAGAGGATCATGGCGGGATTAGAAGTGAGTGTGGGGATGTGTTGAGGAGCGCCGGGATTAGGGGATATGTCGCCAGCAATGAGGAGCAGCAGACAGAGCATTAGAAGGTGGGAGCTGGATAGGTCATGATGTGGCCGTGTGTGCCTGGAGAAAACGGATTGTATGTGGAGGAACAGTTCTGTGGAGGAGGTGAGGTAGCTGGGGATGATGGAGGAAGAAATGACTAGTTCCTTACTGGGTGGAGGGATTACAGGAGATAGGAAGAAATAAAGTAGTATGGGGGTGAATGTTAAAAGAAACCAAAACATTATAGTAGTTTTCTATTCCTTTACCTTCCAGTCAATTCCAGTTTAATTCTAGTCTAATTCATAGTAATTAAAAATTTGTAATTGAAAAGATGGAATTTTAAAGATGGTCAGACACATCTAGTCAGACTTATGGCTTTGAATTTATGTGCACATAAGGGCTCGTAGGTGAGAGGGGATGTGGGCGTGTGTGTCCAGAGCACATGTTCACAGTTAAGCCAGGTCATAAAGAGGGGGTGGGGTAGATTGACCACTCAGGTATGCAAAGGAGAAGCAAGAGGAGTGAAGTACATATGGATAGAAAATAATGGGTAAGCAAAGCATACAGGTGGGAATTATATGCACTTCATTTAGACAGACATAGCAGGAAAAGCTGAGTAGATGAGCAGCATACCAGGTGGGAATTATGTGCACTTCATATAGACAGACATAGCAGGAAAAGCTAAGTACACGACAGGAGCATCCTCATATTTCTATATTTTGGAGCTAAAAAACACAGATAGAAACAAGGGTGAGAGGAAACAGAATAAAGCTGTAACCCCAAAACCAATTAGATCTGCATTATTCAGGGTCTCTAGATTGCTGGGTGGATGCCATCCCTATGGTCACTGCAATAATACCATCTACCAATCCAGCATCAGTCTCTCATGCTCAAGAGTCAAATTAGTAGAATATGAATACAGAACTGGTTAATTTTCAGAAATTATATGGAAATACTCTTTACTCATCCACCAAGCTAACAATATTAGTTGACCCATAGGCGATAAGAGGATTTAAAAAACAATATTTAATATTAGCTTGAGTATTATCACATAGGTTCGTTCATAAGAAGGCATGGGGCTGTTACTTGCCATGGTTTTATGGGCACCATTACTTCCAAACCTCGCATATCATGAGTTTGGCAAAGGTTTTTTAGCGTCTCCACATCAAAGCTGTATGCACACTCAGCTGTTTTGAACTTGTATGTTTAATGGGAAAGATTTGCTAAGAATAGTTCTTTGATGAACAACTGTCTAAGGTGTATGGATCTGTTCTGACTTCTGGTGTCCTGTTGTTATTGAGCAGATTCAAATCACCAAATACATAATGGTCCCTATTTTTGTACACACATAACTGTCAATATTAGACTGCTTTCACACTAGCGTCGGTACGGGGCCGTCGCGCTGCGTCGCTACGCTGTTCAAAAAATGTCCAACGTGGGCAGCGGAAGCAGTCTTACGACGCTTCCGCTGCCCCATTGCAAGGTCCGGGGAGGAGGGGGTGGAGTTTCGGCTGCGCATGAGCGGTCGAAAATGGCGGTCTCGACGCACAAAAAAACGTTACATGTAACTTTTTTTGTGGCGGCGGTGCGCCAAAACACGGCGCAACCGTCGCATGACGGTTGCAACGTGTGGCACTGCGTCGCAATGCGTCGCTAATAAAAGTCTATGGAGAAAAAACGCATCCTGCGGGCAACTTTGCAGGATGCGTTTTTTATCCACAACGACGCATTGCGACGTGCAGTGCACGACGCTAGTGTGAAAGTAGCGTTAAGTGCGTGTTCCACTTATTGATATATTTAGTAACTGGATCCAAAGTTTCTGTGGCAACAACGTATCCAAAAACTATAAGTTGTGTTGCACAAGAATCTCTCATTATTGGAGCTTCAGCATTTTAGGCCTGTAATTTCAAGTGATCACATCTCAGAATACTAGTACTAAGTGCTATATTATACTACAATATATAATATAATACATAATATTATAAGTATTGTTTATTAATATAATCTTTTACATATTATCATACATAAATATAAAAATAGGAAAAAAAAGGAATGATCCTTTCCAATGTAATCTCTCTCTATATATTGATAGTGTTAATAATGATAGCAATAATAACAAATAACCCATGTCTTGAAAAAAACTATCCATTCGCATTCAGAGTTTTTGTATCCTGGGTGTGGGGCTAAATTAAAATTACTATAAGTCCTCATTAACATGCCTATGTGCAAACACGTATGACAAAAGAATGGTACTGGTGTAATCTGTGTTTTCGATCAGTGTGTTATCAGTGTACGGTCCGTGTGTCCATTTTTACCATCAGTGTGTCATCAGTGTTTTTCACGGATGGATAAAGAAATAAAGGACAAAGCTTCTCCTATCCTTACCAAGGTTAAATATGTGCAGCATCTGGATGGCACACTGATGCCATCTGTGTACTGTATGTCTTTTCCCTGGACCCATAGACTTGTATTGGCCCTACGTCTTTTCCATGGACCCTTAGACATGTATTGGCCTTACGTCTTTTCCATGGACCCTTAGACTTGTATTTGCCCTGTGTCTTTTCCATGGACCCTTAGACTTGTATTGGCCCTACGTCTTTTCCAAGGACCCATAGACTTGTATTTGCCCTACGTTTTTTCCATAGGCCCATAGACTTGTATTGGCCCTACGTCTTTTCCATGGACCCATAGATTTGTATTGGCCCTATGTCTTTTTCATGGACCCATAGACTTGTATTGGCCCTACGTCTTTTCCATGGACCCATAGACTTGTATTGGCCCTACGTCTTTTCCTAGGACCCATAGACTTGTATTTGCCCTACGTCTTTTCCAAGGATGCATAGACTTGTATTTGCCCTACGTTTTTTCCATGGACCCATAGACTTGTATTGGCCCTGCGTTTTTTCCATGGACCCATAGACTTGTATTGGCCCTACGTCTTTTCCAAGGACCCATAGATTTGTATTTGCCCTACGTTTTTTCCATGGACCCATAGACTTGTATTGGCCCTACGTTTTTTCCATGGACCCATAGACTTGTATTGGCCCTACGTCTTTTCCATGGACCCATAGACTTGTATTGGCCCTATGTCTTTTCCATGGACCCTTAGACTTGTATTGGCCCTACGTCTTTTCCATGGACCCTTAGACTTGTATTGGCCCTATGTCTTTTCCAAGGACCCATAGACTTGTATTTGCCCTACGTTTTTTCCATGGACCCTTAGACTTGTATTGGCCCTACGTCTTTTCCAAGGACCCATAGACTTGTATTTGCCCTACATTTTTTCCATGGACCCATAGACTTGTATTTGCCATACGTCTTTTCCAAGGACCCATAGATTTGTATTTGCCCTACATTTTTTCCATGGACCCATAGACTTGTATTGGCCCTACGTTTTTTCCCTGGACCCATAGACTTGTATTGGCCCTACGTCTTTTCCATGGACCCATAGACTTGTATTGGCCCTACGTCTTTTCCATGGACCCTTAGACTTGTATTAGCCCTATGTCTTTTCCATGGACCCTTAGACTTGTATTGGCCCTACGTCTTTTCCAAGGACCCATAGACTTGTATTTGCCCTACGTTTTTTCCTTGGACCCATAGACTTGTATTGGCCCTACGTCTTTTCCAAGGACCCATAGATTTGTATTTGCCCTACGTTTTTTCCATGGACCCATAGACTTGTATTGGCTCTACGTTTTTTCCATGGACCCATAGACTTGTATTGGCCCTACGTCTTTTCCATGGACCCATAGACTTGTATTGGCCCTACGTCTTTTCCATGGACCCTTAGACTTGTATTGGCCCTATGTCTTTTCCAAGGACCCTTAGACTTGTATTGGCCCTACGTCTTTTCCAAGGACCCATAGACTTGTATTTGCCCTATGTTTTTTCCATGGACCCTTAGACTTGTATTGGCCCTACGTCTTTTCCAAGGACCCATAGACTTGTATTTGCCCTACGTTTTTTCCATGGACCCATAGACTTGTATTTGCCCTACGTCTTTTCCAAGGACCCATAGGTTTGTATTTGCCCTACATTTTTTCCATGGACCCATAGACTTGTATTGGCCCTATGTTTTTTCCCTGGACCCATAGACTTGTATTGGCCCTACGTCTTTTCCATGGACCCATAGACTTGTATTGGCCCTATGTCTTTTCCATGGACCCTTAGACTTGTATTAGCCCTATGTCTTTTCCATGGACCCTTAGACTTGTATTGGCCCTACGTCTTTTCCAAGGACCCATAGACTTGTATTTGTACTACGTTTTTTCCTTGGACCCATAGACTTGTATTGGCCCTACGTCTTTTCCATGGACCCATAGACTTGTATAGGCCCTACGTCTTTTCCATGGAACCATAGACTTGTATTGGCCCTACGTCTTTTCCATGGAACCATAGACTTGTATTGGTCCTTTTCATCTGTGCTGCCTGAAAAAAAATTGGATATGTCTCTGTATGTTTTGCACGGACAAACGGTCCAAGAAAAAACACAGATATGTAGATAGCCCCATAGATTAATGGATATGTGTTATGTCTGTGTAAAAAATGGTATGTGCAACATGGACGTCTGAATGAAGCCTCAGATGGTGATATTTTTTCCTTATACATTTCTAATGAGTTTTAAAATGAGTTACTCTCTATCTTTTTAATATATTATATTTATTTGGATATATCAAATTGCACTTTCCTTGACCTAGTAAAGAAACTAAAGTGCCCTTTGCAAGGAGCATCCAAAAAAGTAAATTAAAGACAACAGCACCAGGGTTTTATGGTATAAATCCAAAAATGGGCTTATTGTCCCCCCCCCCCCATATAATGCACAATGATTTGGCTATGAGCTATGAACCTTTGCCAGGCAGCTGCATGAGAAAGGCTTCTTGTAGAGCCAACACTACTGTACATGGGTGACAATAAACCAACGTTTGGATTTATATTTGAAGACGCTGATGCTGTTAGCCCTTCTTCCTTTTTTGGATATTTATTTGGATATGTGCAATGATATTACAACTAGGGTTGAGCGAAACGGATCGGTCATTTTCATAAGTCGCCGACTTTTGGCAAAGTCGGGTTTCATGAAACCCGACCCGATCCCAGCGTGGGATCGGCCATGTGGTACACGATCTTCGCGCCAAAGTCGCGTTTCATATGACGCTTAAAGCGCCATTTCTCAGCCAATGAAGGTGCACGCAGAGTGTGAGCAGCGTGATGACATAGGTCCTGGTCCCCACCATCTTAGAGAAGGGCATGGCAGTGATTGGCTTGCTTTCTGCAGCGTCACAGGGGCTATAAAGGGGCGTTCCCGCCGACCGCCATCTTACTGCTGCTGATCTGAGCGTAGGGAGAGGTTGCTGCCGCTTCGTCAGAAGCAGGGATAGCGTTAGGCAGGGTACATAAAGCCCCAAACCGCTTGTGCTGTAGCGATTTCCACTGTCCAACACCACCTTTTCTTTTTGGGACAGTGGAGGCTCGATTTCTGTGTAACAGCTCTGTAGGTTATAAGGCTCCCTGATAGCTGCGTTGCTGTGTGTACGCCGCTGTGCAAACCAACTGCTTTTTTCAAAGCACAAATCCTGTTGCTCCTTCATCTCTGCACAGCTATCTATCTTGTTTGTTTGTCCACACTTTTGACTTTTGTGTGCAGCAGTCCTTTTTATTGCTGCCTGACATACTTTTCCGAGATAACTGTAGGGAGATAGTAATTGTAGTACAGTCCCTTTTTTTTTTTTGGTTATATCTCTTCAAGCAACTTTTTGCTACAGAAAATATAGTCTAATACAGTGGCCCCGATTTATTCACAATTCTCCCAGAAAAAAAAAATAAAAGTGGGAGATTAAGATTGGCAAATCTGCATCAGTGCCAGTCCTGTGTGTGGCATCTGTCTTTGTTTTTCTGCCACAGAGAACCTACTTTTTAACAGTGGGCCTGATTTCTTCACAATTCTCCCAGAAAAAAAAATAAAAGTGGGAGATTAAGATTGGCAAATCTGCATTAGTGCCAGTTCTGTGTGTGGCATCTTTTTTTTTTAATTTCTGCCACAGAAAACCTACTGTGTAGCAGTGGGGCTGATTTCTTCCTAATTCTCCCAGAAAAAAAAATAAAAGTGGGAGATTAAGATTGGCAAATCTGCATTAGTGCCAGTCGTGTGTGTGGCATCTTTTTTTTTTTTTTAATTTCTGCCACAGAAAACCTACTGTGTAGCAGTGGGGCTGATTTCTTCCTAATTCTCCCAGAAAAAAAAAATAAAAGTGGGAGATTAAGATTGGCAAATCTGCATTAGTGCCAGTCCTGTGTGTGGCATCTTTTTTTTTTTTTTTTATTTCTGCCACAGAAAACCTACTGTGTAGCAGTGGGCTGATTTCTTCCTAATTCTCCCAGAAAAAAAAATAAAAGTGGGAGATTAAGATTGGCAAATCTGCATTAGTGCCAGTCCTGTGTGTGGCATCTTTTATTTTTTATTTCTGCCACAGAAAACCTACTGTGTAGCAGTGGGGCTGATTTCTTCCTAATTCTCCCAGAAAAAAAAAATAAAAGTGGGAGATTAAGATTGGCAAATCTGCATTAGTGCCAGTCCTGTGTGTGGCATCTTTTTTTTTTTAATTTCTGCCACAGAAAACCTACTGTGTAGCAGTAGGGCTGATTTCTTCCTAATTCTCCCAGAAAAAAAAATAAAAGTGGGAGATTAAGATTGGCAAATCTGCATTGGTGCCAGTCCTGTGTGTGGCATCTTTTTTTTTTTTAATTTCTGCCTCAGAAAACCTACTGTGTAGCAGTGGGCCTGATTAAATCACTTGTCTCACATATCCCCCCAAAAAAATAAAATAAAGGGATAATAATCTTGCCAAACCTGTGCATCTGTGCGAGTGCTGTCTGTGGTATCTGTCAGTCATTTTGTGCCACAGGAACTATACTGTGATATAGTGGGCCTGATTCAATCCCTTGTCTCCCATATCCAAAAAAAGAGGGACATTTCTATTGCCAGTGGGTGCATCTGCGTCATTCCGGCTAGTGCCATATCTGCCAGCCTTTTTCTGCTAATCAAACTGTGCTGTTGTGTAATACAGTGGGCCTGATTTTTCCCTGGATTCTCCCACACATAAAAAAGGGAGATTTAAATTCACAACCAGTTCACGTACACCTTCTTCCTGGTTTTACTGGACCACATAACGGTTGTTAGTTTGATTACATTTTTCCAATAATGAGGAAGTCTGGTGGAAGAGGTCGTGGCCGTGGGCATTCATTGCCAGCTGGTAATGATGTTAGTGGTGGTGGTCGTGGAGCATCAGGTGGTCGTGGGAAAAGCAATATAGCCCCTAAGTCTCGAGTTGTTGAGCAGCGTCATCGTCTGGCTACACAAGGCCTCGAAGGCTCCCTTTTCTGGGAGTAGGAAAACCGCTTTTGAAGCCGGAGCAGCAGGAACAAGTATTGGCTTTCATTGCTGACTCTGTCTCTACCTCTTTCTCCTCCTCCTCGGAAAGTGCCAAATGTCAGAGCAGTGTGTCGTCAGTGGATGCTCCCGCTCAGGAACAAGTCGCTTCCTTGCGTCCTTCACCCAGAACAACAGTGAAGGATGCGTCAGGCGACACAACTGGTTACTCCATGGAGCTCTTTACACATACCGTGCCTGGTATGTGTAATTGTTAACAGACCATGCCCGTTACAAGATGAATCGGACATGGAGTGCACAGATGCACAGCCACAGCCAGATTATAATGCTGTTCCTTTGACTCAGATCAGAACATTGCCCTCGCAGTGTACTGATCCAGAATCTGACCCCGAGGAGACTATGGATCTCCGTCACGAACGCTATAGCACCGGCTTACACGGTGACCCAGAGGAAGGTGCACAGAACATAGAAGAGGAGGTCATAGATGACCCAGTTGTTGACCCCGATTGGCAGCCATTGGGGGAACAGGGTGCAGGCTGCAGTAGCTCTGAAGCGGAGGAGGAGGAGCCGCAGCAGACATCAACATCGCAAAGGGTTCCATCTGGCAGGCCCGTATCTGGCCAAAAACGTGTGGCAAAACCAAAACCAGTTGTAGGACAGCGTGGCCATCAGGTTCAAATAGCTCAGTGTGCAATGCCTGAAAAGGTATCCGATAGGAAGAGTGCAGGGTGGAATTTTTTTAACCAAGATCCCAATGATCAGCGCAAAGTCATCTGTAAGAAATGCTCCAGGACCTTCATCAGAGGTCAGAATGTTAAAAATTTAAATACAAGTTGCATGCATCGACATTTAACCACCATGCACTTGCAAGCCTGGACACACTACCAAACGTCCCTTAATGTTGTAGCACCCTCTCGCAATGAAGCTAATAAGCAAGGCGACATCCCTTCCCTCCCTGTAAGCCCACCGTTTACCACACCACCTGCAGGTAATGTGGCGGTTTCGTCGCAAGGCCAAAGCAGTCAGGGAATCACCAGGTTCGTGGTCGGAAAAACTGTATGTAGGGCACCATCAAGAATACCGTCACCAACCCTCTCTCAGTCACCCATGTCCACCGGCACCCCCGCTAGTTCCACCGTATGCAGCTCTCCAGTCCAGCTCACCCTACATGAGACTCTCGTTAGGAAAAGGAAGTACTCATCCTCGCATCCGCGTACACAGGGTTTGAACGCCCACATTGCTAGACTAATCTCGTTAGAGATGATGCCCTACCGGTTAGTTGAAACCGAAGCTTTCAAAGCCCTGATGGACTACGCTGTACCACGCTACGAGCTACCCAGTCAACACTTCTTTTCGAGAAAAGCCATCCGAGCCCTCCACTAGCATGTAAAAGACCGCATTGTCCATGCGCTCAGGCAATCTGTGAGTGGAAAGGTGCACCTGACAACAGATGCATGGACCAGTAGGCATGGCCAGGGGCATTACGTCTCCATCACGGCACACTGGGTTAATGTGGTGGATGCAGGGTCCAGAGGGGACAGTAATATTGGGACAGTTCTGCCTAGCCCACGGTGTAGGAAACAGTTAGCTGTAGGCGTTCATCCCCCCTCCTCCTCGTCCTCCAGCAGAAGCGAGAGCTCGTCCACAGACCGCAGTCGCACCACCACTCCATCCGCAGCTGCCACTGTTGCACACGAGGTGTCCAATTATGGAACAGCTTGTGGCAAGCGTCAGCAGGCTGTATTGGCAATGAAGTGTTTGGGCGACAACAGACACACCGCGGAAGTTCTGTCCGAGTTCTTGCAGCAAGAAACTCAGTCATGGCTGGGCACTGTACATCTTGAGGCAGGCAAGGTAGTCAGTGACAACGGAAGGAATTTTATGGCTGCCATAGCCCTTTCACAACTGAAACACATTCCTTGCCTGGCTCACACCTTAAACCTGGTGGTGCAGTGCTTCCTGAAAAGTTATCCGGGGTTACCCGACCTGCTGCTGAAAGTGCGCAGACTTTGCTCTCACATCCGCCGTTCACCTGTACACTCCAGCCGTATGCATAACCATCAGCGGGCTTTGAACCTTCCACAGCATCGCCTAATCATCGACGTTGCAACAAGGTGGAACTCCACACTGCACATGCTTCAAAGACTGTGCGAACAGAGGCGTGCTGTTATGTATTTGTGGGAGGATACACATACATGGGCAGGCAGTTGGATGGCAGACATGGAGTTGTCAGCTGTGCAGTGGTCGAAGCTCCAAGACCTGCGTCAAGTCCTTCAGTGTTTTGAGGAATGCACACGGCTGGTTAGTGCAGACAATGCCATAATAAGCATGAGCATCCCCCTAATGCGTCTGCTGATGCAAAGTTTGACGCACATAAAGGAACAGGCGTCTGCAGCCGAGGACGAGGGAAGCCTTGATGACAGTCAGCCATTGTCTGCTCAGGGAAGTCTACAGGACGAGGTGGCGGGCGAAGAGGAGGAGGACGAGGAGGAGGATGGGGATGACTATTTGTTGGATGAGGAAGCTTCTCAGGGGGCAATAGAAACTGCTGGCGGTGCAAGGCCGGGTTCTGGGTTTTTGAGGGAGACAAGTGAAGTGGATTTGCCAGAAAGTGCTCCTCAACCCAGCATAAGCACTGACTTGACAACTGGAACATTGGCCCACATGGCGGATTATGCCTTGCGTATCCTCAAAAGGGACCCACGCATTTTAAAAATGATGACAGATGACGATTACTGGTTGGCCTGCCTCCTTGATCCTCGCTATAAAGGCAAATTGCAAAATATCATGCCACATGAGAACCTCGAACAGATATTGGCAACCAAACAAGCTACTCTTGTAGACCGTTTGATGCAGGCATTCCCAGCACACAGCGCCGGTGATGGTTCTCACACGAGCCGCAGGGGGCACCAGGGCAGAGGTGTTAGAGGTGCACAGATCAGAAGTGGCGTAGGACAGAGGGGTTTTCTGACAAGGTTGTGGAGTGATTTCGCAATGACCGCAGACACGACAGGTACAGCAGCATCCATTCAAAGTGACAGGAGACAACATTTGTCCAGTATGGTTACTAACTATTTTTCCTCCATTACCGATGTGCTCCCTCAACCGTCATTCCCCTTTGATTACTGGGCATCCAAAATAGACACCTGGCCTGAATTGGCTGAATATGCATTGCAGGAGCTTGCTTGCCCAGCAGCTAGTGTGCTATCAGAAAGAGTATTCAGTGCTGCTGGTTCAATACTGACCGAAAAAAGGACTCGTCTGGCTACCCAAAATGTTGATGAGCTAACCTTCATAAAAATGAACCACTCATGGATTTCAAATTATTTTGCCCCACCTTTCCCGGCTGACACCTAGCTTTCCTGTAAAAAGGTCTTGCTTTGGGACTGGTGTTACTGACTGTTCCAATCTCTTAATTTGCAGCTGCTGTTTGTCCAGAATACGACATGTTTTCACCTCCCTAAATGCACTAACTCCCCCCACGGGGCCGTGGTCTCGCCACTTGTCGCAAGCACCCGTCAGAGTGCCGTTTGTCTGAAGAGGTGGGTGTGCCCACTTTTGGTCGACGGGACTGGCACTGGGTCCCTCATAGTACAATGAAGTGTCTCTGGCGGTGGTGGCGCGCACCCAACGTCAGACACACCGTTGTAACATGAGGGGCCCTGGGCTTGTACCGCCGGCCAGGAGAGAGTGTCCCCCCCCCAAGGTCAAACAGTGCTCTACCACTTGCTAAATTATCTGTCGCTGCTCCACCACTGTTTAGTATAGGCGCTGAAATCCTTCCATGCCTGGCACAGACAATAACAGTTTGTTGACATGTATGATGCTAGTTAAAATAGTCAGGGGCCCTGTC
Organism: Ranitomeya variabilis; assembly: GCF_051348905.1. Taxonomy (NCBI): domain Eukaryota; kingdom Metazoa; phylum Chordata; class Amphibia; order Anura; family Dendrobatidae; genus Ranitomeya; species Ranitomeya variabilis. Next base: position 128,820,254 of record NC_135237.1, read on the forward strand.
CTACATTTGCACCAGTAAATACTTTGCACCAAATTACAATGTCTGAAAGTCAGCATAGGAGCACACCCCTGTACCTAAGTATGCCACCCTTTTTTTTTGGGCGGGGGGGTTATTTTTGTTTTGGATACATTAACATCACTTTAGGTTTTGGGACTCGGAGTACTTACTGTGTCAGACACTCCTTCCAATTGTCCTCCACTGACCACACCAATGCTGCCTGTATACCCCTGCCACATAATGGAACCTGCATAGAGCCTAATTTATTATTTTAGGCCTAGGAAGTCTGTCTGCGGTCCCTCCTTCCAATTGTCCTCCACTGACCACACCAATGCTGCCTGTGTATTCCTGTTGCCAAATTTAAGTTGCATAGAGCCTAATTTATTATTTTAGGCCTAGGAAGTCTGTCTGCGGTCCCTCCTTCCAATTGTCCTCCACTGACCACACCAATGCTGCCTGTGTATTCCTGTTGCCAAATTTAAGCTGCATAGAGCCTAGTTTATTATTTTAGGCCTAGGAAGTCTGTCTGCGGTCCCTCCTTCCAATTGTCCTCCACTGACCACACCAATGCTGCCTGTGTATTCCTGTTGCCAAATTTAAGCTGCATAGAGCCTAATTTATTATTTTAGGCCTAGGAAGTCTGTCTGCAGTCCCTCCTTCCAATTGTCCTCCACTGACCACACCAATGCTGCCTGTGTATTCCTGTTGCCAAATTTTAGCTGCATAGAGCCTAATTTATTATTTTAGGCCTAGGAAGTCTGTCTGCAGTCCCTCCTTCCAATTGTCCTCCACTGACCACACCAATGCTGCCTGTGTATTCCTGTTGCCAAATTTAAGCTGCATAGAGCCTAATTTATTATTTTAGGCCTAGGAAGTCTGTCTGCGGTCCCTCCTTCCAATTGTCCTCCGCTGACCACACCAATGCTGCCTGTGTATTCCTGTTGCCAAATTTAAGCTGCATAGAGCCTAATTTATTATTTTAGGCCTAGGAAGTCTGTCTGCGGTCCCTCCTTCCAATTGTCCTCCACTGACCACACCAATGCTGCCTGTGTATTCCTGTTGCCAAATTTAAGCTGCATAGAGCCTAATTTATTATTTTAGGCCTAGGAAGTCTGTCTGCGGTCCCTCCTTGCAATTGTCCTCCACTGACCACACCAATGCTGCTTGTGTACCCCTGTAACCAATTTAAAACTGCATAGAGCCAACTTTTTTAGTTAACACATACGATACTACCTTTGTCTGTCTGCGCCACTAAATCACACTGTCCTCCACTGAAAAAGCTGAGCTTCAATCTTCCGGCTCTCATTAAGTGTTTTTAAATGTAACACTACAGTTGCCATACTACTTGGGTTGGGGCCTAGTAACGGGGTCTGCCGCTCCTTGGTGTTCTCCTCCTCCTTGGTGTTCTCCTCCGGGTTTCCTTGTCTGAGCTTCAATCTTCCGGCTCTCATTAAGTATTTTTAAATTTAACACTACAGTTGCCATACTACTTGGGTTGGGGCCTAGTAACAGTGTCTGCCGCTCCTTGGTGTTCTCCTCCTCCTTGGTGTTCTCCTCCGGGTTTCCTTGTCTGAGCTTCAATCTTCCGGCTCTCATTAAGTATTTTTAAATGTAACACTACAGTTGCCATACTACTTGGGTTGGGGCCTAGTAACGGGGTCTGCCGCTCCTTGGTGTTCTCCTCCACTGAACAAAGCAGTGCCGCCTGTTTCCTACTGTTAGCAATTTAGAACTGCATTTAGCCTAGTTACTTATTTGGCCCTACTCACTCTGTCAGCCTCTCATTACAGTGGTCCTCCACTGAACAAAGCAATGCCGCCTGGTTAGTCCTGTTACCAATTTTGAACTGCATTTAGGCCACTCTATTATTTGGGCCTAGATCTGTGTTTCCTCCTCATCCTGCCCATTGACCAGCCACTGCTAGATTAGCCCGCTGGTACATTGACCCAGACCACTACATTCCCCTTGCACTCTACACAGCCTGAATCTGACCCTGCTGAAAGTCAGGTTCCTCTTCCCGCATACAAAACCACCTTACACGGGGACAAAGAGGAAGGTGCAGGTGAAAGTGCAGGTTCCTTCATCAGGTGGGGGGCACACTCGTTGGCGACGTCACTGGCACAGGGCCCCCATAGTACGCAAAGTGTCGCTGCCGGTGGGAGGCGCCCCCGCCGTGCAAACACACCGCCGTACTGTGAGGGGCCCTGTGCCAGTGCCAATGCGAACGAGTGGGACCCCCTGCTTGCTCAGGATCACAGCACTTGCAACATTGCAATACTTACCTCTAACTGCTCCACCGCCGTGACGTACTCCACGTTTCCTGGGCCCACTGAAAACTTGAACCAGCCCTACCCCCCACAACTTTAGCCAAATGACCCCCAAATTTTCAATGGCTACCTATTATTGTAAGGTAAATTAAGATTGACAAGCTTAAGTAACAAGAATTGATGTTTTTGGCATTAAAATGGGCACTGTAGGTGTTTTCCTGGCCTCCACTCACTGCCGACTATGCTTCCCCATTGACTTGCATTGGGTTTCGTGTTTTGGCCGAACAACGACCCCGACTTTGCAAGAAGATAGGCCGATTTCACTCGACTCGACTTTTGACAAAGTCGGGTTTCGCAAAACCCGACTCGACCCCAAAAAAGTATAAGTCGCTCAACCCTAATTACAACGCTTGCTCTTTCTTCTCTGCTCCTAGGGTTACAGTAATGCCCAACAAATGAACTGCTATACTGCAAAGTTGTAATTACTTCCAAGGCTCATCTACATCTGTTAAGAATCATTTAAACTATAAAGTTCTACAAGGTTTTGTGTTCAGATGGTGAAGTGCAAAGTGCTGAGAGCAGACGGAAGCCAAATGATAATTGTAGTAAATCACAGCTATCATTCCAGAGTATTCAGCAGTGATTTCAATCTATGGCTAACATGGCTTTTTCGGCTTCCCTGATGCATTAATAATAACATTTATTTGTACTTACTGCAGACATAGTTTAAGGAATCAGATAAATAATGTAGTTTGAAAAAAGACATTTGCAAAACTAAAATCTGTCTCTTGGAAGACTTTGGAAGACTACAGAATTAAATATTAATACCGTTTGACACTAAAGCCTCACTACAAGTTTCCATAGCAGTGGAAATAACCTCATATTTACCAACTAGTAAAAAGAATCCTTGCCTGACAACTGTTCAAATGTTAGATTTTATCGAGCTAAAGAAATGGAATAGTTGTTTCATCTAAGCTTATAAGGGTATTGTTAGTAATAGTTGCCCAAAACTCATCAACTCATTAAAATACTGTAAGGATTGGTGAAAGAGGGATCAGCTAATGTACTGGTAGCAATGGTCATATTCAGTGGCGTATCCAGGGGGGGCAGCCGGGGCATGTGCCCCGGGCGCAGCCGACAGGGGGGAGCCAGCAGCCCGTCTGTTGCGGCGGTCCAAGGAGAAGGCTCCCCGTCGGCGGAATTCTGCCGCCCCCACACTGAGATACTTCCGTTCTCTGAGCCGGCTGTTAAATTGACAGCCGGCTCAGAGAAAGTGCTGCGCATCGGTTCTATGCCAGGGGCCTCAAACATGCGGTGCCCGGGCCGCATGCGGCCCCTGAGGCAGGCATCTGCGGCCCGACGTGCACGCTAGACGAGAGGAGGCAGCACGGAGCTCTGGGACTTTTGCAGCTGCTGGAGAGCCGCCCACAATGCGTCGCCATGGATACGCAGAGTGACTTCCGACCGTCCAGTGCCCGAAGAATGAGCCTCCAAACAGGAAGTGTGCAGCACCTGCCACCTGGAGCAAAGGATTGCGGGGGGATGCAGAGCCTGGCTAGGAGGACAAGGTATGGGCTCTTATATACTACGTGGGCTGCTATATACTATGTGGGCTGCTATATACTATGTGGGCTGCTATTTACTATGGGGGCTGCTATATACTATGTGGGCTGCTATATACTATGTGGGCTGCTATATACTATGTGGGCTGTTATATTACTATGTGGGCTGTTATATTACTATGTGGGCTGTTATATTACTATGTGGGTTGCTATATTATATGTGGGCTGCTATATACTATGTGGGCTGCTATATACTATGTGGGCTGCTATATACTATGTGGGCTGCTATATTACTATGTGGGCTGCTATATACTATGTGGGCTGCTATATACTATGTGGGCTGTTATATTACTATGTGGGCTGTTATATTACTATGTGGGCTGTTATATTACTATGTGGGCTGCTATATACTATGTGGGCTGCTATTTACTATGTGGGCTGCTATATTACTATGTGGGCTGCTATATACTATGTGGGCTGCTATATTACTACATGGGCTGCTATATTACTATGTGGGCTGCTATATACTACCTGGGCTGCTATATTACTATGTGGGCTGCTATATACTACATGGGCTGCTATATTACTACGTGGGCTGCTATATACTACGTGGGCTGCTATATTACTATGTGGGCTGCTATATACTATGCGGGCTGCTATATTACTACGTGGGCTGCTATATACTACGTGGGCTGCTATATACTACGTGGGCTGCTATATTACTACGTGGGCTGCTATATACTATGTGGGCTGCTATATTACTATGTGGGCTGCTATATACTATGTGGGCTGCTATATTACTATGTGGGCTGCTATTTACTATGTGGGCTGCTATTTACTACGTGGGCTGCTATATACTATGTGGGCTGCTATATTACTATGTGGGCTGCTATATTACTATGTGGGCTGCTATATACTACGTGGGCTTCTATATTACTACGTGGGCTGCTATATACTACGTGGGCTGCTATATTACTATGTGGGCTGCTATATACTATGTGGGCTGCTATTTACTACTTGAGCTGCTATATACTACATGGGCAGCTATATCACTATGTGGGCTGCTATATTACTATGTGGGCTGCTATATTACTATATGGGCTGCTATATACTATGTGGGCTCCTATATTACTATGTGGGCTGCTATTTACTACGTGGGCTGCTATATCACTATGTGGGCTGCTATTTACTACGTGGGCTGCTATATGCAATGGGGGCTGCTATTTACTACGTGGGCAGTGCTGTATACTACTATGTGGGCAGTGCTATATACTACTATGTGGGCTATGCTGTATACTACTGTGTGGGCTGTGCTGTATACCACTGTGTGGGCTGTGCTGTATACTACTGTGTGGGCTGTGCTGTATACTACTGTGTGGGCTGTGCTGTATACTACTGTGTGGGCTGTGCTGTATACTACTGTGTGGGCTGTGCTGTATACTACTATGTGAGGACTGAAGCAAGGCCAGGGGGCTGGATGGGTGCAATGTCCTGATTTTTGACCCCATCCCCCCCATATGTTCCTCAGATTTCTCCACCACATGCAACTGCACCCGGGAAGGGAGGGGATGGGGGCAGGAATCAGGACATTATGGGGGCAGAAGAAATCCGAAGAAATTATGGGGCAGAAGAAATCTGAGGACATTATAGGAGGCAGAAATCTGAGTGGGGGGGGGGGCGCCAAACTGATCCTTTGCCCCGGGTGCAGGAAGAGCTAGGTACACCTCTGGTCATATTAGACATCTCTTACTGCCGTATTGAAGGATGGGTTTTTTCTCCCAAATGGTACAATGATTAATTTTCAGTCTGATTACCCATCACTTTATAAGAACAGGACTTCACAAGCAGAATGGTAGCAGAATATGAATTATTGCATAAAAATAGGAAGTATTATTTTATATACTATGTATTCTTTCACAGCCCATTTATTTTTATTAAGCTAATACTTCTAGAATAAAAAATAGTCTTGAGTAACACCTTCATGACCTTGCGATTTTCCATTTTAGTTTTTTGCTCCCCTTCTTGCCAGAGCCATAAGTTTTTTATTTTTCAATATGGCCATGTGAGAGCTTGTTTTTTGTGGGACAAGTTGTACTTTTGAAAGACACCACAATTGCTAAAAAAAAGTGCTATTCCACAATTGCTTTTTTATTTTATTTACCAAGTTCGTTAAATGCTAGAACTGACTAGCCACTATGATTCCCCCGGTCATTAGGAGTTTGCAGATACCAAACATGTATAGGTTCTTTTTCATTTAAAGGGAACCTGTCACCTGAATTTGGCGGGACCAGTTTTGGGTCATATGGGCGGGGTTTTCGGGTGTTTGATTCACCCTTTCCTTACCCGCTGGCTGCATGCTGGCCGCAATATTGGATTGAAGTTCATTCTCTGTCCTCCGGAGTACACGCCTGCGCAAGGCAATATTGCCGGAGCCGGCATCAAAAGGGCAATACATTACCTATGATGTACCTATAGGTCATGAAGGGGTTAAAGTTTTGTTTTAATATTGCCTTCATAGTTTCTGAGCAGATCTATGCATCTCCATGGTAACAGACAACGAATAAACCCTATGTTGTCTGATCCTACATTTTTTTTAATGTTCCACTTTAACCTGTTCATGATCATTGACGTATCCATACGTCCAGGTCGGTAAATACTTATATGCATATGTTACGGTGATTTTGCGCGATCGTCAGCGGGTGATCAGCTGATTTCACCACTGACATCTGGCACTCACTGCCAGGAGCTGTGCCCCTAATTGCAGCATTTAGAAGGCAGGAAGAGGGAGAGAACCCCCTCTGTCTTCCTATTCATGCCCCAGTGAGGTCATCGCAGGGGCCTGATCGTTGCCATTGTGTCTGGGTCACTAGGCTCTAGCAAGTCAGTTAGATAATGCACAGTGAAGGATCTAACTAAAGTGTCTGCAGCACTGAAAGTTGCAAAGCATAGCAAGGCTCCTGCATTGCTATGCTTTTTTAACTGCAATCGGAGTACTGAAAGAGAAATGCCATAGTGGGACTGAGCAAAAAAGTGCAAGAAAAAGTTGTAAAAATATATATATTTTAAAATCACAAGATAATAAAAAAAGTATATACTGTATATATTGTACCCATAAATAACTATTTCTATGAAAAAAACAAACCAACAAAAAAAGTACACACATTTGGTATTGCCTCATCCAGAGAGACTCGCCCTATAAAAATGTCACACTAGTTAAGCACTGCAGAGAACACTGTAAAAAATAAAGGTTTATCTTATCATCATACTGCCGAAAAAAAAGTGGAATAAAACACAATCAAAAAGACAAATATAAGTAAAAATGGTATCACTGAAAACATTATCATGTCCCACAAAATAACATCAAACAGCTACATAAGCGGAAGAATACTAAAGTTATAGCTCTCAGAATAAAACGATGCAAACATTTTTTTTATATGAAATAGTTTTTATTGTGTAAAAGTACCAAAACGTAAAAAAAATATATAAATGTGGTATCGCTGCAATCGTACACATTTATTCGAAAAATAAGGCTTCCTTATCAATTTTAACACAGGCGGAAGGGCATAAAAAACACTCCCAAAACACAATTCCTGACTTGCCGTTTTTTTTATCATGCTGCCTCCCAAAAACAGGAATAGAAAGCGATAAAAACATGTCATGTGACCGAAAATGGTACCAATAAAAATGTCAACTCTTCCTGCAAGAACTAAGCTCTCATATGACCCTGTCTGCGAAAATATGGAAAAATTATAGATATCTAAATATGTCGATGCAAAAACTAGTTTTTGAAGAAAAAAAAAGAGCATATTATAGTGTTTGACAGCAGCCAAACATAAAAATTATATAAATCTTGTATCACTGTAATCACACCAACGCGAAGAATAAAGTCGTCTTATCACTTATACCACATCAGGAACGGTGTAAAAAATAAATCAAAATAATTCTTCATTTGATTTGTTCATTCTGCCTCCCAAAGATTGCAGTAAGGCTCGGCTCAGATTTATCCTGTGCTCTGCGCTGAGTGCTTAAACAGTGGTGTTCAAAAGTCCTGCATAGGCATAGGATAAATTAATTTTTCAAGTTTTAAACGTTTTCTGTTGAATATCTTCGATGCTAATATGACATATTATATATGGTTTTGTTCAGAATACAATTTTGCATTCTCTCCCTGTAATATTTTTAGCTTTTGAAGCAGTTTTGCCTGAAATTATTGCAACAATATGGGAATTGAAAGCACAACTAAATATTGTACAGCTTCAGATCCAAAATTAGCCAAACACAGATGAGGTTCTTGTGACCAATCATAACCTGGATATGGCAGCCAATCACATTGCATTACATTGCATCACATCTGCTGCTTTGTTTGTTTGTTTTATCTGTTGGTCTATCTAGTGAATCATACTGTAGAGTTTTATGATGGGAGCCTTCAGATTTTTGTCAGCGGAGGATCGTGTGCGAGTTGTGGTGCTACATGAAGAGGGTTATACTGGCCCCCAGATCGCAAGGAAGGTCGGCTGTAATCTGAGTACAGTCGTAAGAATTTTGCAGAAACATAAGCAACTTGGAATTACCCAGGACAGGCCCAGATCTGGTCGACCCAGAATGTCAACTAAAAGGGAGGATACAGTCCTGATAAGAACATCCCTTGCCAATCGAAAGCTCACCTCTCCTCAGCTTCTGCGAGAATGGCAAGAAAAGTGCAATATTGAGTTAGCAACATCAACTGTTAGGAAGAGATGTTTGGAAGCAGGATTGAGAGGGTGCAAGGCCCGAAAGAAGCCATTGATGACAGCCATACAAAAACAAAGGCATTGCATTGAACTATTTAAAATGGAGGAAGGAGGAGTGGGAAAAAGTGCTATTTAGTGATGAAAGCACGTTTTGCATTTTAGGAAATGATGGCAAGTCTTATGTGTGAAGGTTCCCACATGAAGAGTACAAGCCAGAGTGTTTGAGCTTCTCTGTGAAACATCCGATGAAAGTAATGGTCTGGGGCTGTATGGCAGCCAATGGTGTTCGAAGAACAAGGTGGCTACTATTGACTGGCCAGCTCAGTCCCCGGACCTCAATCCAATTGAAAATTTGTGGCACAAGGTATCATTAGAGATATCTAGAAAACAGCCAAGGACCAAGAGCGAGTTGATTGAGGCTCTGATACAGGCCTGGAACCACATCATCACTCGTGAACATCTGCAGAAGCTTGTTCACTCAATGCCACAGAGATGCAAGCTGGTGCTCAAGAGCAAACGCTGGCCAATAAAGTATTAGAAGATAAAGATGCACTCAAAAGGCCCTTTTCAGGACTCTGATTTAAATAAAAAATAATAAATCTTAAAAAGTAAAATTTAAGTCTGTGTGAACTTGCATTGGAAGTTAATGAACTTAGAAACCTGTTCAACATTCTACACACTGTACTGGTGTAGGTATGGTTATGCTGTAAAAAAATGTATCAAAAATGCACATACCATAACAATTTATACACTTGGGACATTCAAAAATGAGTATGGCATACAACGAGGGATTACAAAAACATATATGTTCCACCAGTTTCACTGTAGAGATGCAGAAGTATGAAACATATAGTTTTCTTCACGCCTATGCAGGACTTTTGAACACGATTGGTAAAGGAGTTTCCGTTTAAATCTCTGAAATATGTGATTCAGACAGGATCCCCGATGGAGATTCCCTATAATGAGGCAGATACAGGCACTGTGTCCATCTTTTTAGTCGTGCATTGAAAAGAAGAACACTTCTGAACAGAGGCCAAACAGAGTCCAGAGTAACTCTGCTACCTCATTATAGTGAATGGATACTTCGGGTGTTTCATCTGAATCACGTCATTCGGAGATTCAGATGGAACCCCAGAAATAAGTGCTCAGCGTAGGGCGCCGGATAAATGTGATCCCAAATTGTTTTGTAAAATGTTCCCAATAAAAACTTCAACACAGTTCACAAAAAAATCAAGTCCACGCTGAAGTCCGTTATCCGTCAATGGAAATATTGGGGACTTCCACGTTACTGGTAGCATAAATGCTCTGGAAAAGCGCTACGACTCCTCGCCCCCCAAAATAAATTCAGCAAATTCTGTGCGCCCAAATCCAAATGTCCCTTCCCTTCTGAGCCCCAGTGTGCCTAAACAACATTTAGCATCCACATGTTTGGCACTTCTGTACCGATGAGGGCCTGCCTAATTTATGGGTGAGTGTCTCCAGAAGCATGAGTTGGGAACTACCATATACTGGGCACTACTAGGGACTACGAGGGCAGTTTGCAATTTTCACTCAGCAACATCGACTGCTGCTTGTTTCTGGAAAACAGCCATGGAGTCAAACTCATCACTACACCCGCACATAAATTCTCAAAGGGGTATAATTTCCAAAATGGGGTCATATGAGGGGGATTCTGCAGTTCTAGCACTTAGGTGCTCTGTATATGCAGTCTGCAAACTATTCTAGGAAAATCTGCGCTCCAGGCAGCAAATAGCGCTACAGGTAGCAAATAGCGCTCTGTCCCTCCTGTGTCTTGCCGTATGGCTAACCAGTACTGTGCAGCCACATATGTGGGATTTCCATGTTCAGCAGAAATTGTAGGACAAAATTTGGTGTCATTTTTACCCACTTGGGAAAATGTAAAATCTGGGACTAAAACTAAATTTTGTTGATAAAAATGTAATTATTTTTCCTTCAATGCGAATATAACATTCTGTAAGGCACATGTAGTGTCAATATGATTATTGCACCCCTAGATTAATTCATTGAGGGGTGTAGTTTGTAAAATGAGGTCACATATGGGGCACATATGGGGGGTTTCTGCTGTCCTGGCACCTCAGGGATTCTGTCAATGAGACATGGCACCCTCAAGCCATTCCAGCAGAATCTGAATTCCAATATGGCGCTTCTTCCCTTCTGAGCTTTGCACTCTGCCTTAAAAGTAGTTTTCAACAACATACAGTTGTGCTCAAAAGTTCACATACCCCAGCAGAATTTTTGCTATCTTGGCCTTTTTTCAGAGAATATGAATGATAACACCAAAACTTTCTCTCCACTCATTGTTTGTGGTTGGATGAAGCCATTTATTGTCAAACTACTGTGTTTTCTCTTTTTAAATCATAATGACAGCCCAAAACATCCAAATTACCCTGATCAAAACTTTACATGCCCAATTTCTTAATACTGTGTATTGCCCCCTGTAACATCAATGACAGCTTGAAGTCTTTTGTGGTAGTGTTCTATAAGGTTCTTTATTTTATCAGATGGTGAAGATGCCTACTCTTCTTGGCAGAAAACCTCCAGTTCCTGTAAATTCCTGGGTTGCCTAGCATGAACTGTGAGCTTGAGATCTCCCCAGAGTGGCCCAATGATATTTGAGGTCAGGAGACTGAGATGGCCACTCCAGAACCTTCACTTTATTCTGCTGCAACAGGTCGGCTTGGCCTTGTGTTTTGTATTGTTGTCATGTTGGAATGTCCAAGTACGTCCCATGCGCAACTTCTGGGCTGATGAGTGCAAATTTGCCTCCAGTATTTGCTGATAACGTGCTGCATTCATCTTTCCTTCAACTTTGACCAAGTTTGTCACTCACACATCCCAAAAACATCAGTGACCCACCTCCGTGCTTTACAGTAGGAATGGTATTCCTTTCATCATAGGCCTTGTTGGCCTCTCTCCAAATGTAATGCTTATGGTTGTGGCCCAAAAGTTCAATTTTGGTCTCATCACTCCAAATTACCTTGTTCCCGAAGTTTTGAGGCTTGTCTCTGTGCTGTTTTGCATATTGTAGGCGAGATACTTTGTGACATTTGCGCAGTAATGGCTTTCTTCTGGAGTATCGACCATGCAGCCTATTTTTCTTCAAGTGCCTCCTTATTGTGCATCTTGAAACAGCCACACTGCTCGTTTTCAGAGAGTCCTATATTTCAGCTGATGTTATTTGTGGGTTTTTCTTTGCATCCAAAACAATGTTCCTGGCAGTTGTGGACGACATTTTTGTTGGTCTACCTGACTGTAGTTTTGTTTTTACAGAGCCCCTGATTTTCCATTTGTTAATCACATTTTGAATTCTGCTGACTGGCATTATCAATTCCTTGGATATCTTTTTGTATCCCTTTCCTGATTTATACAGTTCAACTACCTTTTCCCGTAGATCCGTTGACAATTCTTTTGCTCTCCCCATGACTCACAATCTAGAAACATCAGTAGCTGGATGAAAGATGCAAGATTCTGTCTGGATCCCAGAAACTCATTCACCTTTTATGCACACACACTAATTGCAAGCAAACAGGTCACAGGATGTTACCTTTAGTAGCCATTCAACCCATTTGTGTCAACTTCTGTGCATGTTATCAAGCCATAATCACCAGGGTATGCAAACTTTGGATCAGGGTCATTTGGATGTTTTGGGTTGTCATTATGATTTAAAAAGAGAAAACACAGCAGTTTGACAATAGATGGCTTCACCCAACCACTAACCATGAGTGGAAAAAAAGTTTTGGTGTTTTCTTTCATATTCTCTGAAAAAAGGCCAAGAAAGCAAACATTCTGCTGTGGTATGTAAACTTTTGAGCACAACTGCATGGGGTATCTGTGTACTCAGGAGAAACTGCACAACAAACTTCTCGGTCCATTTCTCTTGCTAGCCTTCTGAAAATGAAAAAAAAAGTGAATTTTTTTCACAAATCAACATTGTAAAATTCTATGAAGCATATTGGTGTTTAAGGTGCTCACCACAGATCTAGATAAATTAATTGAGGGGTCTAGTTTTCAAAATGGGGTCACTTGTGGAGAGTTTCCACTGTTTAGGCACATTAAGGACTTTCCAAACGCGACATGACACCTGCAGAACATTTTGGGTTTCATTTTCTTCTGTTACCTTTGTGAATATAAAAAAATTGGGATTAAAATAATATTTTTGTGGGAAAAATGTGATTTTTTTTTTACATTTTCACAGCTCAACGTTATAAACTTTTGTGAATCACCTGGGGGTTCAAGGTTCTAACCACACATCTAGATACATTTGTTAAAAGATCTAGTTTCCAAAATGTGATAGGTTTTAAAGGATTTCCACTGTTTAGGCACAGCAGAGTCTCACCAAATGCAACATCACCAACGCTAATGATTCTAGACAATTTTGCATTCAAAAAGTCAAAAGGTTCTCCTTCCCATTTGAGCCCCATCGTGCACCCAAATAGTAGTTTTCCCCCACATATGGGATATCAGTGTACTCAGGAGAAATTGCACAACAAATTGTATGGTGCAACTTCTCCTGTTACCCTTGTAAAAGTAAAAAAATTGGGTCTTAAGGAAAAGTTTTGTGAAAAAAAGTTCAATGTTCATTTTTCCTTCCTGTGAAGTACCTGAAGGGTTAATAAACTTCTTGAATATGGTTTTGAGCAAAAAAAAATTGGGGCTAATATATATATATATATATATATATATATATATATATATATATATTATTTTCATGGATTAAAGTTATAAATAATTGTGAAGCATCGAGGGTTTAAGGTCCTCACCACACATCAATATATGTTTGTTTAGAGGTGTACTTTCCAAAATGGGCTTACTAGTTGGAGATTTCCACTGTTTAGGCACATCAGGGGCTCTCCAAACGCGACATGGCGACAGACTAGTTTCCAGACAATTTTGCATTCAAGAAGTCAAACAGTACTCCTTCCCTTTCGAGCCCTGCCGTGCGCCCAAACAGTATTGTATCCCCCACATATTAGGTATTGATGTTGTCTGGATAAATTGCACAACAAGTTTAGGGGTCCATTTTCTTATGTTACCCTTGTGAAAATAAAGAAATGTGGGTCTAATGTAAATTTTTGTGAAAAAAGTTAAATGTTCATTTTTAAAAAAAATTAAAGTTCTAAAATTGCAAAACTTTCAAATTTTGCACCAAATTTCTGTTTTTTTCTCACAATTAAATGCAACTCACATCCAACAAATTTTACCACTATCATTAGGTACAATATGTCATGAAAAAAAACAGTCTCAGAATTATTGGAATCCATTGAAGTGTTCCAGAGCTATTACCTCCTAAGGTGATACTGGTCAGAATTGCAAAATTTGGCCTGGTCATGAAGGTAAACACAGGCTTGGGGGATAAAGGAGTGAATCCAACCCACCAAACACATAATAGCATTAAGATAATATTAGATGGAAATGTAGGTGACCACAGGATTACACGGCAAAGATCTTTATTGTCTTTTACGATGGAGACACGTATTTCTGCATAGGAACTGTTGAAACAAAGCAATGAGATATTTTTAATCAATAATACTTGCTAAGTGGCCTAATTTTTCATCTCAGTTTCACTGTGACTATAAAAAGAAATTTGCCTCCAAAGGTGGACCTGATCTTTAAAGGGAACCTGTCAGCAGGATTGTACATAAAGTAGACACACAGTGTCAGGTCGGTGCCGTTATACTGAATAAAATGATACCTTGGTTGATGAAATCCGTCTTGTGGCTGTTTCTTAATCTTTATTTTCAGTTTTGTGTTAATGAGATTCTCGTACCCTAAGGCGGGGTTCATGTATGTGGTGCTCTGATTAGATATTCATAATGCAGGCTGCTGACAGGACACTGATCCCTTACTGACCTGCCCCCTAGTTTGCATAATGAATACCATCACATATAGAATAAAAAATAAAAAACTCTTCTGTAGGCAGGTGCCAGCCGTGGCACCTACACTGCAGCATAATCGCATGTTTACTGTGCGCTTAATCCCTTTTGCTGATTTAATTAAGCAAGTAGAAAAAAAGTCAATTTGAAAATGGCGCACATCGCCCCAGCGCAGAAGCAGCTATTGGTGTGTATAGAGATCCGATAACTGCTACTGCGCAGGTGCCGGCAGCGCCATCTTGCTGGAGAAGAAAAAAAATGTCCTCCTCAAAGATGGTGCCGCACCCACCTGTGCAGTAGCAGCTCTCACCGATAATCATGCTATAAATAATATGATGAATTTATGGGTAGAGTGATATGAATGTATGTAAATAATAGAGAATGCAGAAGATATATAGGGTGTACTACATACAAGCAGGTATGAGGTAGGGCTATAGAAATAGAAGGAACTTATAAAGTAGTGGCCAACCCTTTAAGTGTCCCCTTCAGTTATTGAGCAGTGTAATTATATTGTTATAATCACTGGATGGGACACATTATACCAGGATGGGGGGCATGTACCAGGATGGGACACATTATACCAGGATGGGACACATTATACCAGGATGGGAGACATTATACCAGGTGGGGCACATTTTAGCAGGATGGGGGACATGTAAACCAGGATAGGGGACATGTATGCAAGGATGGGGGACATGTAAACCAGAATTGGGAAAATATATAAAAGGAAGAGGCACATTATACCAGGATGGGGGGACATTATACCTGGATGGGGCACATTTTAGCAGGATGGGGGACATATATACGAAGATGTGGCACATTATACCAGGATGGGGAACATATAGATGAGGATGGAGCACATATATACCTGAAAGTGGCACATTATACCAAGATGGGGCACATTATACCAGCATGGAGACATTATATCAGGATGGGGGACATTATACCAGAATGCGGGACATATATACCAGGCTGAGACACATATATACCTGACTTGGATAGGGCACATTATACCAGGATGGGGCACAATATACCAGAATGGGAGACATTATATCTGGATGGGGGACATTATACCAGAATGCGGGACATATAAACCAGGATGAGACACATATATACCTGACTTGGATAGGGCACATTATACCAGGATGGGGCACATATATCAGAAAAGAAGCTTTTCGATATTCCATTAGCAGTCATTTCAGTTTATATCTAACAAGAGAGGACGGTATGTAATAAAGAACAGTGGCACATATATATCTGGATAGGGCACATTATACCAGGATGGGGCAATTATACCAGGATGGGGCACATATATGCTTGGATGGGGCACATACATACCTGGAAGGGGCCTATTTATACCTGGATGGGGCACATTATACCAGGATGTGGCACATTATACCTGGGTGGGGGACATATATACGAGGATCGGGGACATTTATACCAGGATGGGGGACCTGTAAACCAGAATGGGGAACATATATAAAAGGAAGAGACACATTATTCCAGGATAGGGGACATTATAACAGGATGGGGGACATATATACCAGGATGAAACACATATATACCTGGATGGGGCACATTATATCAGAAAATAAGCTTTTCCATATTCCATTAGCAGTCAGTTCATTTTATATCTAACAAGAGAGGATGGTATGTAATAAAGAACAGTGCACTATAAATAGCAAAAATAGCGAGAATCCGATATGTAAGGTATGGTGCTGTACATAACAAGAGATAAGACTATGCAATAATGGGCCTCAATATACATAATGAGAAGAGACTATAAATATATTTATAGCTTGGTTGCTATAAAAGGAGGGGGGCCCAAACACATTTCTTGCACAGGGGCGCAAAACTCTTAGTGTGTGCCACTATGTATAAATATATATATATATATATATATATATATATATATATATATATATATATAGGTCCTTCTCAAAAAATTAGCATATAGTGTTAAATTTCATTATTTACCATAATGTAATGATTACAATTAAACTTTCATATATTATAGATTCCTTATCCACCAACTGAAATTTGTCAGGTCTTTTATTGTTTTAATACTGATGATTTTGGCCTACAACTCCTGATAACCCAAAAAACCTGTCTCAATAAATTAGCATATTTCACCCGACCAATCAAATAAAAGTGTTTTTTAATACCAAACAAAAAAACCATCAAATAATAATGTTCAGTTATGCACTCAATACTTGGTCGGGAATCCTTTGGCAGAAATGACTGCTTCAATGCGGCGTGGCATGGAGGCAATCAGCCTGTGACACTGCTGAGATGTTATGGAGGCCCAGGATGCTTCAATAGCGGCCTTAAGCTCATCCAGAGTGTTGGGTCTTGCGTCTCTCAACTTTCTCTTCACAATATCCCACAGATTCTCTATGGGGTTCAGGTCAGGAGAGTTGGCAGGCCAATTGAGCACAGTAATACCATGGTCAGTAAACCATTTACCAGTGGTTTTGGCACTGTGAGCAGGTGCCAGGTCGTGCTGAAAAATGAAATCTTCATCTCCATAAAGCATTTCAGCCGATGGAAGCATGAAGTGCTCCAAAATCTCCTGATAGCTAGCTGCATTGACCCTGCCCTTGATGAAACACAGTGGACCAACACCAGCAGCTGACATGGCACCCCACACCATCACTGACTGTGGGTACTTGACACTGGACTTCAGGCATTTTGGCATTTCCTTCTCCCCAGTCTTCCTCCAGACTCTGGCACCTTGATTTCCGAATGACATGCAAAATTTGCTTTCATCAGAAAAAAGTACTTGGGACCACTTAGCAACAGTCCAGTGCTGCTTCTCTGTAGCCCAGGTCAGGCGCTTCTGCCGCTGTTTATGGTTCAAAAGTGGCTTTACCTGGGGAATGCGGCACCTGTAGCCCATTTCCTGCACACGCCTGTGCACCGTGGCTCTGGATGTTTCCACACCAGACTCAGTCCACTGCTTCCTCAGGTTCCCCAAGGTCTGGAATCGGTCCTTCTCCACAATCTTCCTCAGGGTCCGGTCACCTCTTCTCGTTGTACAGCGTTTTCTGCCACATTTTTGACTTCCAACAGACTTACCATTGAGGTGCCTTGATACAGCACTCTGGGAACAGCCTATTTGTTGAGAAATTTCTTTCTGGGTCTTACCCTCTTGCTTGAGGGTGTCAATGATGGCCTTCTTGACATCTGTCAGGTCGCTAGTCTTACCCATGATGGGGGTTTTGAGTAATGAACCAGGCAGGGAGTTTTTAAAAGCCTCAGGTATCGTTTGCATGTGTTTAGAGTTAATTAGTTGATTCAGAAGATTAGGGTAATAGGTCGTTTAGAGAACCTTTTCTTGATATGCTAATTTATTGAGACAGGTTTTTTGGGTTATCAGGAGTTGTAGGCCAAAATCATCAGTATTAAAACAATAAAAGACCTGACAAATTTCAGTTGGTGGATAATGAATCTATAATATATGAAAGTTTAATTGTAATCATTACATTATGGTAAATAATGAAATTTAACACTATATGCTAATTTTTTGAGAAGGACCTGTATATATACACACTGCTTTCCAATGTCTCACAAACCCTCTAAAGCTTTAATTGTGTATGCCGGCAATCAGTGGAGAATTTTAAGTCTTGCAGCCCAACAATCTAATTATCAGAATTGCTTCTGCTTCTAAACGAAGCCTTCCTAATAATTACCATGCCATCCCTTAATAATTGTAATAGTAAAGCAACATGAAACAGCCGCATATTTTTATATCAGAATCTGAGTTTCCATTCTTATACTTGCTGTGTTTTCTCTTGGGCTTATGGGACACTGTCTCATTTTGAGATTTAATTGACTTGGGACAGGGATCAAATTTAACCCTGACAATTACAACAGTTTCATTTGTATTGCACCTTTTTAAATCAACCGTTTTACTGTTTTTCTCTCCACAGGTCTGGATAGATCAATAAACCTGGAGAAGCGTGGATCCTCATGTCAAGGTTAACTGCTCACAGGCCTGCCAAGAGCTTTATATCTCTATTGAAAAAGACTTATATATGCATATTAACCAAGGAGGAACAAGGCAAAATCTTTTATATTGGTGCAAGTAGAAGAGTGGGGGTTATTCATCATACTGGCAGGAACACAGTATATTTAATACTGTATATACACACTTTAGGAACAAAAGTATTGGGGCATCTAACATTACACCTACAGGACATCCCATTCTAAATGCCTAGGCATTAATATGAAGTTGCCTCTCATCACCTTTGCATCTAAAACAGCTTTCATTCTTCTGTGAAGACTTTGTACAATTAGGGTATGTGTCCACGATCAGGATGGCCGGCGGTTTCGTCGGAGCGGCAAACCCGCTCAGCGCTAAGCCCCGCCCCCTTCTGGGACGTGATGATGCCGGATGTGTTCATTGTACACATCCGGGATCATTGCACCCCACGCATAGGGCCCTGTGTTATTCCTTGCGGCGGCGCAGCGTCGCCGCAAGGAACACGGACATGCTGCGATCTTAAAAGACGCGCAGCATGTCCAGAGTCGCAGGGCCGACGGATGCGTGATTCCACGCATAGTGGACACGGGATTTCATTAAATCCCCTCCACTATGCTGGAACATCTGGACGCTGCGTGTTTGTCCCCACGCAGCGTCAAACACGCAGCGTTTCCTGAACGTGGACACGTACCCTTAGAGTGTGCCTTGGGGAACTTTTGGCCATTCAGCCATCAGAGAATATGTGAGGTTAGACACTGATACTAGGCTAGAGGGCATGAGTCATCCTGAAGGTGCTTGATGGGGTTGAAGTCAGGACTCTGTGCGCTCAGTCATATTCTTCCACAATAAACTCGCCTAATCATGACATTGTAGATCTTGCTTTGTGAACTGGGGCAGAGTCAAGTTAAAATAGAAAAGGACCTTCCCCAAACTATTCTGACAAAGTTGGAAGTATACAATTGTCCAAAATGTCTTAGTATGCTGAAGCATTAAGATTATACTTCACTGGAACTAAGGAGCCAAGGTCAACCCCCAAAAAACACCCATTTCGTTATTCCTCCTTTGCCAAATGTTAGTTAGCACACTGCAGTCAGGCAGGTCATGTTCTCCTGGCCTCTCCTAAAGCCAGATTTGTGCATCAAACTGTCAAGTAGAAAAGTGTGATTCATCACTCCACAGCGCATTTCTCTGCTGCTGCAGACTACAGTGGTGGCATGCTCACGCCATCTGACAGTGACATTGTGCTTGGTGATGCAAGGCCTGCATGCAGCTGTTCAGCCTTGATATCCCAGGTCATGAAGATCCCGATGCATAGTTTTTGTGCAGATGTTAATGCCAGAAGGAGGTTTGGACTTCATAAGTTATCGAGTCGGTGACTTT
Source organism: Ranitomeya variabilis (assembly GCF_051348905.1). Lineage (NCBI taxonomy): Eukaryota > Metazoa > Chordata > Amphibia > Anura > Dendrobatidae > Ranitomeya > Ranitomeya variabilis. Next base: position 128,840,069 of record NC_135237.1, read on the forward strand.
TATGCACTGTGACTCAGCACTGGACTGTTGTCCTCTGTAACTATTTGTGGTATGTCATTTTGTGGCTTAGTTGCTGTGGTTCAAAATATTTACGAGAGAAGAAATTTCATGAAGTGACTTTTGCATCCTGTTGCAGTGAGCTCTTTAGAATGAGCCAATCTTTCACAGATGTTGGTAAACACAGACTGGCAGGCTAGGTGCTGGATTTTATACATCTGTGGCAATGGGACTTTATACACTAAATATATATCTATAGCAATATCTATAGCTACAGTGGCCTGAGAAAGTATTCACTCCCGTTGGCATTCTTCGTGTTTTGCTACCTCACAACCTGGAATTTCACAGTTTATTTGAGCTTTTGCATCAGTTCATGTAAAGAACATGCCTACAACAGTGAGCATTTGGTTTTCTTTTTATTGTGAAGCAAACAACAAACAGTGTAAAATAATTGAAAACTGAAGTGCACATAACTATTCACTCCCCTAAAGTCAGTACTTTGTAAAGGCTCCGTTTGTGGCAAATACAGGTGAAAGTCACTTTCGATAAGTCTCTATGAGCTTTCCACATCTTGCCACTGAGATTTTTGCCCGTTCCTTAAAGGTAAACCTGCTCCAGCTACTTCAAGTTAGTAGCTTTCCCTCAACTCAGATCATTTTCCCTGTCCCTGCTGCCGAAAACCATCTCTACACCATGATGCTGCCACCACCACGTTTCATTGTGGGTATGGTGTTCTTGGGGTGATGAGCTGTGTTGGTTTGGTGCCAGACATAGCATTTACCTTGGTGGCCAAAGAGTTCAATTTTGGTCTCATCTCACCACTGCATCTTCCTCCATACATTTGGGGAGTCTCCTGAATGTCTTTTGGCAAACTCAATACTAGTTTTACAATTTTTGTGTGTAAGTAAAGGCCTTTTTTAATGCCCACTCTTCTATAAAAGTCACCTCTTATTGTGCTCGTATGGACAGATACTCCCGTCTCTGCTTGGGAACGTTGCATTGTTATCTTTGGTCTCTGTGCTGCCTCTGCCCTCCTTGCCCTGAATGAGAGTTTTGGTGGGCGGCCCTCTCTTGGCAGGTTTTGTGGCCCCATGTTCTTTCCATTTGATGATAATGAATTTAGTGGTACTCCAGGGGATCATCAGAGATTGGGATATTTTTTTATAACCCAAAACTGATTTATACTTCTCAAAAATGTTGTCCCGGAGATATACTGTACTTGGTCTTCATGGTGTTGTTAGGTTAGTGGTGCCTCTTGCTTAATGGTGTTTCATAGCTAAAGGGGTGAATACATATGCACATGTCAATGTTTTGCTATTTAATCCCATAAATGTAATTTATGCCTATAGTTTTCTCACTTCACTTCACCAACTTAAACTATTTAGTGCTGATGCTTCACACACAAATCGGATTACACAAATATTTATACACAGGTTGTAATGTAACAAAATGGGGAAAAAGCCAAGGGGGTGAATACTTTTTGTAGGACCCTGTCCATCTACTATGTTAGTAATCTATGCCTGCTGCATGTGAGACCTTAGAACCACCTCTTACCTTCTTTTGGTTAGTCAACCTGAAGCGATGTCATAGGTTCATCACACCGCAACAATGACATCTCGTCAGGCAAGTAAATCAAAAGAAGAGCTGCGGATGACACAAGGTAAGAGACAATTTTAAGGGCTCCTGTCCAGAGGTCACAAATTACTGACGTGGTCGATGGACCTGGTTCTAAAAATTGATTTGCACCAACTCTACATTTAATGCATGAATAGTTTTTGCCATCAAGCAGTGGATAATTTTACCTCTTTGCAGCAAAACTGTTTGAAGAGAGTCCTTATATAAGGATTTAAAAAAGAAAATGGAAATTTATCAAGGGTTTTGAAACAGCTTTTTGGAGTAAAAAGAACAGCTAAAAAATTTTTCGTATAAAATGTTTGCACAAAAACGTTCGACTTTTTGATATTTTGTGCCACTTTTAAAATGTGGGCATGATCTACATGTGATTATCTATGCAAATAAAAGCAATAGGTTTATGACTTTTTAAAAGGTTGCAATCTCACTCTAGTAGAACGTGACAACAAAGTAAAAAATCACTTAGAAAGATGTTATATTTAAAGATGCGCCAATTTTATCATACGTCCAGTTAGAGCTTGCAGCAGCACATAAGGCTAATAGGAGGTTACTGATGTCCCCGACCGCTCTGTGGATATGCTATAAATGTCTATGATGGCAATACTCCTTAAATATGAATATTACATGCATGTTGCACTATGCAATACATTTTGTAATACTGAAGAAATAAGAAACAAATAAGTCTAAATCTAGGATAATATTTTATGATAAGGAAAAATCTGTTTCTGTAAAAGCTTCTTTTCTTTTTATTCAAAATAGAGGCTTAAAGGAAAATCTGGAAGTGGCTGTAAAGTCCCAAGATAACTGCTGCTGGGTTTTTAGGCAATGACATCAATGATCGTCTTGCTGTGATGAGTCTTTCGATGAAGTGAAGTGACTCATATGGATAATACGGATAATAAGTCAAAGACAGGAACATTACTCACAGATGAGCTATATCAAAGCCTATTATAAGACATCACATACAATACTGAAGTAAGAAGTGATTCCTAACTCCACTGGAGGAATTGTACATTCTGCTGGTCTGTTCATTCTATGGTGCAATGTGATACTTTGAATATGGTACAATTTTGCCTATATTAAAAGTCAAAAAGTGGTTCTATGAGCATGTTAAAACATAAGATCAAATGTGACTTCTACATCAAGTCTTCATTCTCCTGTAGAGGATTAAGCCATAAGGAAATGGTAGGACAGCACCCAGACTGTGGCTTCATACCAGGTAGACTCATGGCTTTTGTGCACAGTTTTACAGAATTAGTGCAAACTCTATTGCCAGCTGCACAATATACTAAAGGGAACCTGAGAGGGTGCTTTTACATTTGGAAGTATAGCAATAAGACAAAAAGGAGTTTTTGGCAGAAGAAATATACATTTTATTTGTCAATTATAAAAAAAACCACACACATGATAAAAGAGGACAACAACCAAAAACCAATACCTGAGTGACAGATGCATGAAAAGTTATACAAAGTGACAAAATTGTAGGTCCCAATGGAGGAAAGTCCAGAAAAAATATTATAGGGATAAAAAATTGGTCATGGGCATAGTCTATAACATGATGCCTATTCATATACAGTATATATGATGCCTATTCTGGGGCCCTATTATTTTGTCCTGGTGACTGCAATTTGGCTCCATATGGGTACGCGTGCAATATTAGGGATATGACTTACGAACAATTATAGTTTATGTGTCTTTTCTACATGGTACCTATATATCCATAGTGTTATGCCCATGACGCATTGTTTATTCTTATAATATTTTTTCTGCACTTTCCTCCATTGGGACCTACAATTTTGTCACATTATATAACTTTTCAAGCATCTGTCAGGCAGGTATTGGTTTTTAGTTGTCGTCCTTTTTTATCATGTGTGTTTTTTTTATAATGGTCAAATAAAGTGTATATTACTTCTGCCAAAAACTCCTTTTTGTCTTATTGCTATACATTATTTCTTTGGAGTGGCATTAATATCTACCCCCATTTTTAGTATGGTTTAGGTGGACCTTTTGTAAAAATGTACCTAGTGAATCTATTGTTGTACATATGGAAGTAGTGGAATGCAGGACCGAGACAAGGATTTTTATGCCCTAGGCAGGTGAGGCAACTTGCACAGGAATAAGTGGCACTCTTGATGCTCAGCACAAAATTATTTTTCTTGCACATCACCCAAACTATGTCATTTAACTCAAACTGTTTATGACCCCATTCATCCAACCCCAAATGAATACATATCTTATCCAAGACCCAGAGGATTGAGTTGCTATATAAAATAATAACTGGGGACACTGTATGTAATAATAAAGGGACAACAGTGTATATAATATTAAGGGAGTACACTATATAATAAGGGTGGGCATTTTGTATGTTAAGGGACAAAATTGAATATAATATTAAGGGATAGCGCTGTAAATGATGTATTGTAAGTGGAGAACACTGTATGTAATATAGGGGCAGGAGGGAAGTCATTGGAGTGGGCACCCAACACACGTATGGAACAGAGCTGATTATACCTGCCATATAAGATTAAACCACATCAAATTATGCCTCTGAGTATACCACTAAAGGTACCTTCACACTAAACAACTTTCCAACGAGAACGACAACGATCCGTGACGTTGCAGCGTCCTGGATAGCGATCTCGTTGTGTTTGACACGCAGCAGCGATCTGGATCCCGCTGTGATATCGCTGGTCGGAGCTAGAGGTCCAGAACTTTATTTGGTCATCAGATCGGCGTGTATCGTCGTGTTTGACAGCAAAAGCAACGATGTCAGCAATGTTTCTTCATGGAGCGAACTGGAGCGAACAACCAGCGAGAACGATAAGTGCGTCACTGGATCGCTCCTGCATCGTTCTGCTGTTGCTGGTGTCTGACGTCTCCTAGCGACCTAAACAGCGATGCTGCAGCGATCGGCTCGTTGTCTATATCGCTGCGTCGCTTAATGTGACGGTACCTTAAGGCCGGGGAGAGATGGCCGCATGTTATCTAATGCGAGAGAATCAGGCTGATTACGCCAATGACACTCTGTTCAAACTCTCGTAGAGTTTAATCCGACTGTCACCTTAGTGTGATCCGATTTGAATCATCGCACAGCTGTGGAGAAGATGGAGAACTTAATTTCTCCATCTTCTCCATTGTCTCTGTCAACTTAAATCAGACTGCACTCAGATTGAGTCCAATATTTTACATGCACCCATGGACTTAGGTGGGTAAGCATGGTCCGATTATCGTTTTTCATATGCCGAATCGACATGAGAAAAAAGCGCCAGTCAGCACTGCCCCATAGAGTACTATCCAATAAAACATTGGAGAGAACTCAGTAATGTTATACGCTTGTGTGAGCGAGCCCGTACAGTGGTAATGCTGGGAGTTGTTTCACTAGAATGTTATCACCCATCATCACTCCCCAGACCATACAGTGATAAGATGATAGAAAAAGGAGACACAAAAAGCGCAATAGGGTCTTATCTCACGTTGCATAGGGTGCACTCACCAAGAGAACTACTCACCTGGCGAGGACGATAAAAAGACATATAACAATGGCGGCTGCTGCAGATCCACAGGTCAGTGCTGGACTTGGTAGAAGTATACACTTAGTAGGAGAAGAGGATCATCATTGCGCTGCCGCCAGTAGAATTCCAGGAATAGTAAAGGTTCAACGTGGTTTATTCAACGCATTTTAGGGTTCAGATGACCCCTTCATCAGGACATACCACTTACAATATTAATATCAATAATAAAATTGATATTGTAAGTGATATGTCATGAGTCATGACGAAGGGGTCGTCTGAACCCTGAAACGTGTTTAATAAACCACGTTGAACCTTTACTATTCCTGGAATTCTTCTGGCAGCAGCGCGATGATGATCCTCTTCTCCTACTAAGAGTATACAGTGATAAGAGGCAGAATAAATATTTGTAATCAGAACCTTACAGGTGCCGAACTCTATGGAGTTGCCCTTTATTTTCTTCTCCACCTTAACCTGTTCCTGTAGGGTTTACTACCTCAATGTCTTTGATTCCTCACCTTTACAACTTTTACATTTGCACACTATGCCCATGAAAATAACAATATCTCATACATGTATGCCCTCTGAATAAAAATTGCCCTATGTTATGCCTCTGATATCTGTCCCTTAAACTGTCCCCCTAAATAAATACATAACTAACCACTGTGCCCTTTTAATAAATAATTAGCCATTCCCTGAATATATGTAATTATCCACTATGTCCATGACTTTATAATTACCAACTTAACAATAAAAACTAAATCAGCCTCTGTGTTGATAGAATCATAGAATGTTAGAGTTGGAAGGAATCTCCAGGGTCATCATGTCCAACCCCCTGCTCAATGCAGGATTCCTTAAACCATCTCAGACAGATGTCTGTCCAGCCTCTGTTTGAAGATTTTCATTGAAGGAGAACTCACCACATCTTGTGGCAGCCTGTTCCACTCATTCATCACTCTCAGGCTGCCGTCACACTAGCAGTATTTGGTCAGTATTTTACATCAGTATTTGTAAGCCAAAACCAGGAGTGGGTGATAAATGCAGAAGTGGTGCATATGTTTCTATTATACTTTTCCTCTAATTGTTCCACTCCTGGTTTTGGATTACAAATACTGATGTAAAATACTGACCAAATACTGCTAGTGTGATGGCAGCCTCACTGTCAAAAAGTTTTTTCTAATATCTAATCTGTACTTTCTCCCTTTCAGTTTCATTCCATTGCTTCTCGTGTTGCCATGTGCAAATGAGAATAAGGATGAGCCCTCTACACTGTGACAGCCCTTCAGATATTTGTAGACAGCTATTAAGTCTCTTTTTCTCAGATCCCAGATACTTTAACTGTTCCTCGCAGGACATACTTTTCAGTCCGCTCACCATCCTGGTAGCTCTTCTCTGAACTTGCTCCAGTTTTTCAATGTATTTTTAAAATGTGGTGCCCAGAACTGGACACAGTATCCAGGTGAGGCCTGACCAAGGAGGAGAAGAGGGGGATAATTACTTCATGTGATCTAGACTCTTTGGCTGCTGCATCAGAATGTTGACTCATGTGCAGTCTGTGATCAATTAGTATACCCAAGTCTTTTTCATGTGTGCTGTGGCTTAGTTCTATTCCTCCCATTCTGTAGATGTAATTTTCGTTTTTCTTGCCCAGATGTAGAGTCTTGCATTTCTCCCTGTTAAATAACATTCTATTTATTGCTGCCCATTGTTCAAGCTTATCTAGATTCTTCTGACTTCTTTCTCTGTCTTCTCTAGTGTTAGCTAGTGTTGCATTCTCTGCAAATTTGATTAGTTTAGCTTCAGTTCCCTTATCCAGATCATTTAAAAACTATTGAACAACACTGGGGCCAGGACAGAGCCTTGCGGTACTCCACTTGAAACACTCTTCCAATTGGATGTGCAACCATTTATTACCACTCTTTGAGTATGATCACTGAGCCAGTCATGAATCCACCTAACTGTAGTCTTGCAAATCCCATATTTTGTCATTTTTTCAATAATAATAGTATGAGATACTTTACCAAATGCTTTGCTTAAGTCGACATTTACTATATCTACTGCAGTTCCCTGATCCACCCAGTCAGTGATTCCATCATTGAAGGAAATTAGATTAGTCTGGCATGACATGTTTGCTGCAAACCCATGCTGGCTGTGGTTAGTTACTGTATACTTATCCAAGTAATTAAAGTTCTTCCCCAAACAGTCACTGTGCTCCTCTTATCAAAATGATAATAACAATAAAAACAAAAAGAGATTCGTTATTTTCCATCTGATGGTATCACGCAGCTCCATCTGGCCAGGGTGATATTGAATAATGAAGATGACACAATGATATCATCATGCTGCCTGCATCTTACAGTGGAGAAGAGTGGTGAAGCAGAGAGCCGATAAAGATCTACTCTAGTGATAAAATCAACAACATCTATGTAAGGAGGTGGATGCAAGTAAATATATCAATGGCGCTGCAAAAAGTAGTAGCCATCTCACTGTCTCACTGCCCACCAGAAAAGAAGCTGCTGTGCGACCGATTGTCACTGATGACAGATACACAGGCAGACCAGTGGGCGGCAACAGTAACTCCCTGACACTGCTAACCAGAGTGGTGCACATTGGCTGTCACTTTGCTGTGTACACAGTGCCTAGAGTAGGGGATTAGCATCCCAACATTAATAACTATTTGTTTTTGCGAGAGTTAGCACCCTGGGTAAGTTGCATATCTCTGTCTACCTTTCATCCCTGCTCTACTGGAATGGCTTATAGTTGCTTGTCCGCTAATAAATATGATAAGATGCAATATGCCAGTTGTGAGGATCTGAGATTGCTTGTTGTAATAATTACCTAGGCAGGTTAACCATGCAACTATTTTTTATTTCTTAATTCCATGGTCATATAGCACAGTCTTTGCTCCTCCAGACGACGGATACCACTACAATAGCATATGTATCCAGCTCCTGCTGGCAACAACAGTCCTTAGGATAGTTCATCAAATCCAGGCAAACTATACTACAACCATAGCATGTGTATCCAGCTCCAGCTGAGAACAACAGTCCTTAGGATAGTTCCTCAAATACAGATGACAGATACCACAATCGTAGCACATGTATTGAACTTCAGCCAGCAACTGACGTCCAATCTCCATAATCCATTCATACATGGGCACCAGGACTTAGCCTCAGCAACAGGTACTCGCCCTTCGACATCACCACACCAACTCACTCACTAACCATGGGGATTATTGTTGTACCTTTCTTTTGATAAGCCCTCTGGTTGGGCTGAGATATTAATACTCCACCCCTTTAAACATTTGCTACAGGTAGCTGAAAGGATGAAGAATGTTCCAGGAAGACCAATTTCCAGCCAGTCTGCAGGGTTGTTTATTAGGGATGCCTACTGCAGAGAGGAGCAAAGACACACATACCCCCACCAAATCCAGGTCAAAAATGCTAATGTTGGCATTATGCGTACATGAGATCCAGCCAGCATGTCTGCCTCTGTTAACTGTCACTGAATGGAAACATTGATTCCTGGGGCTGAACACTCTACAGGAGGGATTTGTGAACTTTGAGCTAACAAACAAGCCAATCTATAATAAAGCACAACAATCAGAACGACGTAACTGGTGTTCCGTGCTGGAAAAAGTCCTTGTCCCTTAGAGCCGTGGACTCCGTTCTACATTCATTGATCCACTAGTCTTTAGTTCTCAGCCAGCTCCTCACACCAGTTATAAGAAATCTAGTGTAGAAAACAATAAAGTGTGCACCGCAGATAATAATAGTGAAATAAACACACACGGTGCAACTGTTGCGCTAGAAAAAGTATGTGATGGAGGAAAAGGAAAAGATAGCGCAAATCAAAAGTCCACACACAGAAAGTGTAAATAACAAGGCTTTATTGAAAATAAAAAGCGCCAAAAGACAAGTACAAGTTTTTAAAAACATTTAAAACATGAAAAAAGACACACAAAAAGAGTAAGCAGGCACAATGAGGAAAAATATCCTATGTATGAGCAAGTCAATAAATAATGTGAATAAATCGGACAAAATCGGATAGGGCATGTAGATGGCAAGATATATAATGTATTATGTTACAGTAGGTACAATGTTGAAATGACAGGTGAAACCATCCAAAAGTAACCAAGCATTAGAATGTATAGCATTAGACTAATGAAATAATATAATATACAATGCTTTGCACTCCTAGGTATTCAAAGTTTACTGAATGCTGAATGGTTACTTTTAAGGCTACGCTCCCATGATGAGTATTTGGTAGGTTTTTGACATTGCAGATTTACTGCGCCTATTAGGTAAATTAGGTTATTTGTGTGGGGTTTTTTTTACACTGCATTTTTGTCTGTTTTTGATATGTCATGTTTTAAATAAAGCTGCCTTATGTTTGACACTTCCAGGTAGTTGACTTCAGCCAGTCTCACACGTCCAGATAATTCCGGTACCGTAAAAAATCAGTACCGGAGTTATCCGTGTCCGTGTGTCCGTGAGCTCACGTAGGCCATCCGTGTGGCACACGTGCGGCAGCCGTGTGCCGCCTGGGTACCACACGGACCGTGCAGGAGAGACAGCGCTAAAGTTTAGCGCTGTCCCCTGCATCGTGCTGAAGCCGCGATTCATATCTTCTGTGCAGCAGCGTTTGCTGTAAAGAAGATATGAATAATCCATTTTTTTAGTGGTATTTCGTGTTTAAAATAAAGTTCCATGTCCCCACCCCCTGTGCGCCCCCCCGCTGTTCTGAAAATACTCACCCGCCTCCCTCGCAGTGTCCTGTCCTGGCCGCAGCTTCTCCTGTATGCGGCCACGTGGGGCCGCTCATTTACAGTAATGAATTTGCGGCTCCACCCCTATGGGAGGTGGAGCCGCATATTCATGACTGTAATCGGCGGCCCCACGTGACCGCATACAGTAGAAGGTGCGGCCAGGACAGGAAGCAGCGACAGCCAACGAGGGAGCCGGGTGAGTATTTTCAGAACAGTGGGGGGGCGCACAGGGGGTGGGGACAAGGAGCTTTATTTTAAACACGAAATACCACTAAAAAAATGGATTATTCATATTTTCTTTACAGCAAACGCTGCTGCACAGAAGATATGAATCGCGGCTTCAGCACCATGTGGGGGGGACAGCGCTTACTGGAGCGCTGTCTCCTGCACGGCACACGGAGAACGTCCGTGTGCGGTACGTGTTTTACACGGACCCATTGACTTTAATGGGTCGGTGTAATACGTGCGCTCCCACGAACACTGACATGTCTCCGTGTTTGGCACACGGAGACACGGTCCGCAAAAAATCAATGACATCTGCACAGATGCATTGATTTTAATGTGTCTACGTGTGTCAGTGGCTCCGGTACGTGAGGAAACTGTCACCTCACATACCGGAGCCACTGACATGTGAAACCGGCCTTCATCAAAGCATTACTGATACAGTCATTTGTGTATTAGATGTGTTTTTAGTGTGTTTTTGCAGCATAATAGTACTAAAAATGCATGTGCAGATTTTCAGCATCTAATGCAATTAGAAGGGGAAAATCTGCACATAAAACTCAGCGTACCCACAAGAGAAATTGACATGTTGTGGATTTTGAAAATGCACCGCCAGTTGTGTAAAATAAATGTCACAGTTGGCATCAGATTTCTATATCTCCATTCACTTTGCTGTAATTGTAAGACGTTGTATTTTTTACACAGCAAAAATAAAATATGCAGCATCGAAAACTCACCAAAAACCCATTGTGGGTACTTAACCTAAGGAGACAAGACTGGAAATAAATGTAAGGCTTCCACCGGCAAATACCAATGTATGCTTTCACCAATAGCCTTAAAAAGATGCCATTGAGCAGATCAAATCTGTATTTCCTCTCTGTTAATAAATCATTACCCTAATGCAGACCTTTCCCTACTGTCACTGGAGCCTCGTAGCAGTCACACCCTGTAAAATATACATTAGGCCTTATGAAATTCTTTTCTAAGTGCAACAAAATTGATTTTCATAATGGTATAAAAAGTACTAGCAGTGTATAATGCTGAAAGTAGGAGGAAAAGGGACCTTTCAGCCCTCCAGGGCCAGAATTTCTTTCATCTCTTTACTTTATTTCATTATAATGTTGTTAATGCTAAAAGGTTCAAAGCTCGGCACATCTGCTTCGTTGTAAGCGCCGGGCTCATAGTCCAAAAGCCCAGTGGACTTGGGAGGAATTAACTATTTGCAGCTAAGAACCCAATAAACATTCAAAACAAACATAAAATTAATGTATGATTTAATTTTTTAGTGGATTTCTAGCATTGTGCTTATCTGCAAAGCAAAACACCTTGTGCTTCAAATGAGCGGTAATTAATGTTATACCTCGTATGCGAGGTTCACATTGATACAGTGTTCTCCGCTGGACGTATATGACTTAATGGTAAAAAAAAGTCTTTTGGCTACATTTTAATCAGGTTTATGTTGTAATGCGTTTTATTGGGCTGTTAAAAAAAAAAGAATTAGCCACATTTTTTGCTCCCTCCTCCTATCCCCTGGAAACGTATGAAAAGATATGTATGTGCTTTTATCCAGTATTTTCAATGGGAGAAATATTGAAACTTATAGCAGTACATTTCAATAGATCTAAAATGCATATGTTTTTTTTTTTAAATAAAAACCTATATGGGCACAGATGGAAATTCAAACAGACGTTTTTTGATGGATGGCACACTCTTGCATACGTTTTAGATGTATACATCCTACAATATGTCTGCAGATATAAAAATATCACCTTAGCCTTAAAGGGAGCCTCTCATGTCCAGAAATATAATTGCATGCAGATATAGGATAAATCTGCAGATAAATATCATTAAAATCATGTTAGGCTGACTTACTAGAGCAGCAGCTGCAGGGTAAAAATGAACTTTTATCCTCTCTGCATTGCCTGGCTTACAGTTATCCGGAGGGTGCAAGGAGCAGTTACAGTCACCTCTCATTATACAGTGAAAGTGCTGTAATCACTCCCCTGCACTCTGAGTGACAGCCTGCTCTGCGGTGTGTGTGCAGTGGGGTGTGCAGAGCAGGCTGTCACTCAGAGTGCAGGGGAGAGATTTCAGCCGCACTAGTTCATTCAGACTGATGTTGTGTATGCCATTCTTAATGAACGGGGCTGATGGAGTATGATGCTCCTATTTCTTTAAGAGGCGTACACAACTTAATGTATTAGACATATCTTACAAGTGCTATGTGCCTCCGGCAGAAATGTAGACTAATCAGAGCCAAAAGCAAAAACAGCTATATCTAGCATTTTGTATGAACTACATGATTTTTAAGTCCAAAGAGCATAGAAATGAACCAGCTCACTGAGTATAGATAGGCATAATCTTGGGCATTGACCTTGCTCCAGTGTAGGATTCCAACGAAAGTTCAAAAATACATCTTTAGTCCAGCCACAGGAACACAGCATAAAATCTTTTTTATTGAATATTAAATATAAACTTGGAGGGATTAACATAATAAAAATGAGGTACAGATCCCACGCGTTTCAAGCGGCTTACCTGCTTTTAATAATGGTGTACAATGTTCACCTCAAAAAACAAACTTAAATATACACATATACATTTAACATACACAACTGAGGAGAAGCTGAATGTAAAAATTAAGATTCCAAATAACTGGGCGCTCATTTGAAGGTTAACCCTCTACATGGTGTGGGATATATTGCAGCATGTCTAAAATGAGAAAAAAAAGGGGGAGGGACCATTGTCAATAATGAAAAATCATGTCGCTGTGTAAATTATACCCTTCCAAGTTCTGGTTTCCAAATTAAAAATCCAAAATGATTCTATGTTGAGTTTCTCAATAGTCACCTTCTCCCCTCCACCCCTTTTTTCCCATTGTAAGCATGATGCAATATTTCCTATAACATATAAGGAGTTAAAGGGTATTCCTATCTCCAAGATCCTATCCCAATATGTAGTCGGTGTATTAATAATGATAATATTAGCAAATACCTCCAACTAAAAATGTAATATAGTTCATCTGATTTGCTATGTCACTTAACTCATGTGCAAGGCATTGCAGTAGCTTATGTATCCATAGTTATTATGACTACTAGCAACTAACTGTCACTACATGAGTTGTCGTACCCATGCATAACTAAGCTTCTACAATGCCTGCACACGGGGTAAGTGACATAGGTTATCAGGAGAACTATACTGTATTTCTAATTGGAGGTATTTGCTAATATTATTATTACACCTACCACATCTTCTACATATTTGGATAGGATCTTGGGGATGGGAGTACCCCTTTAAATCTGAAATGAGCACTAAGGTGTTTGGAATCTTAATTTTTAATCTATCTCCTCTCAGATGGTGTGTTTTAAATGTATGTTATGCATGGATATTTAAGTTTGTTTTTGAGGTGAATATTGTATGTCATGTTTAAGAGAAAGTAAGCCACTCAAAATGGGTAGGACTCATTATTACTATGTTACTTTGTCTCAACATGTTCTTTAGGACAGCACCAAGTCTTCTGGGCATGGAATTAACAATTTGGTGATATGGCAAAATCTCTGATTTTCCATTCTTAAAGATTAACCTGGATGCTGGATGAGTGTGATGCTCAACTTGTCTTTTCAGAATTTTTCCTTCAGCAGCACTCTTCACCAGCAGCACTCGGTTAGCCCCTTATAAGGACACTGCCACCACCATGCTTCACTGTAGGCACCGTGCATTTAGGAAGAATGCATGCTTACTAAGGGTACCGAGTAATAGTATCATCTTCTCTTTCAATATAGAGCAGTAAATCTGTGAATTCAAAACATCATCAATGAAATGTAGCTCTCCGACATTGAGAGCACTCTAGCAGCCCAATATAAGGATAATGCCATCAGCATGTGCTATTGTTGGCACCATGCACTAAGAAAAATTAAGTTAGAAATTCATCAGTAGACAAAAAGTGACTGATAATTAGGAAGCAGAATTTTTCTGTAATAAGATATAATACAAGGTTTATTGTCTTTGTACTGTTGATTAAAAAACAAAATGTCTGTATTATTTAAATTCATTTATTAGAAATTAGATCATGTCAACGTCATGTCTAAATGATATAAACAAAGGTACAGAGCTCCTTATGTACACCTGTTGTTAGTTAGATATGGCAGGCATATGGGGCTAATAAAGACCCCAGTAACTGCCAAATATAGTTGCAAGTTTAATAGACATGGCCTGATAGGTGCCTGTCAGATTTTATCAAATAATACTGCATTGGAATAAAGAGATAATCCAATGAATTATTTGTCAAAAGTAAAGCCCCCTATTATAACAAAGAAGTTTCTAAGTAAATATAGTTGTGTGAAAAAGTGTTTGCCTTCTTCCTGATTTCCTATTCTTTTGCATGTTTGTCACAGTTAAATGTTTCAGATCACCAAACAAATGTAAGTATTAGTGATGAGCAAATATACTCGTTACTTGAGATTTCCCGAGTACGCTGGGGGGTCCTCCAAGTATTTTTTAGAGCTCGGAGATTTAGTTTTCATCGCCTCAGCTGAATGATTTACAGCTTTTAGCCAGCATAAGTACATGTGGGGGTTGCCTGGTTGCTAGGGAATCCCCACATGTAATCAAGCTGGCTAGTAGCTGTAAATCATTCAGCTGCAGTGAAAAAAACTAAATCTCCGAGCACTAAAAAATACTAGACAAGATAACACAAAGAAACACGAAATGCAGAAATAGTAAATTAAGGGCTTTATTTTTAAGAGAAAAAGAAATCCATACCTACAGGGTCCTGTGTAAAAAAGTGATTCCACCCCTCCCCCTTTAAACATAAATTAATTGTGGTTTATCTCATCATTGGGAAGCTGAGTTCAAAAAATGACAAAAAACTTTTTATCTATTTGCATCCCATGGTAAATCGCCTAAAACATTTACAACAATTTCAACATTTTTCTATACCTTGGCAAAATGTATGAACGTTTAATATGAAGATATATGTACTCCTAAATTGTTAATTTAAAAAATAAAAATCATTCCACAAAAAACAAAAAGTATTTAAATTATTATGACCGTTGGAGTGTTGACAATGAAAATCAAATATTTCCTGCAAAGACCAAAATTGGCTGCATCTTTAAAAAGTTATTCCAATATCAGACTTTTGTGAAAGATCCACAAGATATACTATAAGTGTCTGATAGTAGCTTTTCACATCTATGAAAATAGGCAAGTGCAGTAAATGAAATCAATGTGCAACAGTGGCTACTTTTCTGGTCACAGTGGCTACAAGATGATAGATGGATGGCCAGTGTTCTAGAGAAAGATACAGGTCCGAAAGGTGGCACCTGCATCTATAAGACATTTACACCACTTATATTCTGTGGATATTCCAGAAATCTCCAAGATGAGAATACCTCTTTACTTGATTAATTGAGAGAACTGAGCTCATTTTTTACTTCTAAGGCCGCTCAGGGACATAGCTATAGGCGATTTAGAGGTACTACATGCACCTGATGTCATGTCGGACGCTGTTCAGACCAGGTCGTTCGACGGACAGCGGTAATTCCGCTTTTGACCACTATTTGCTCATTGGCGTCGGTTAGATTTTATCTAGCTGTTCCGGGGTTAATTTACCTGATCCTCGGATTGGAAGCTGGGTCATGCCCATTGCCTTTAAATAGCTCTCTTGATCATTGGGCGTCACCGATTATAGCTTCTGTCTTGTGCGTTGTTATCTCGGTCTGGAGTGGAGAGCTGGTTGCTGGAGAGTCGTTGCTGGTGGTGTATTTTCCTTTGTCTTATTTACTCCTTCCTATATTTGTATTTATTTTGCCCTGCACATTTATAGTGTATTCCTGAGTGTCTGCGGCGTGGTGTATATTTTCCTTTATCCTTGTCTGTGCTAACTGTGGGTATTGGTGAAATACATCTTCACTGGGTGGTGCGCGGAGGTTTTCAGCCTAGGGTTGAAACAAGAGACAGGGCGAGGGTCGAGGCCTGGACATGCACACCATCAGTGTAAACTCCAGGTAGAGGGTCAATCAGGATTTCCCTAGTCTGAGGGAAATTGCAGGGGCCCGGGTTATTAGCTCTCGCTCACCTAGTCTGTTATGACCCCAATGGCAGAGGGTCTCTGCAATAAATACCAAGTCTGCAAACACAAAAAACCAGCTCATAGGGCAGTGGTAACTGGGCTGACTGTATAGCTAATCCTAGCACCACAAATAGCAGCAGCCGGGGAACGTGCCTACGTTGGTTCTAGACGTCTCCTGCCAGCCGGAGAACTAACTAACCCTAGAAGGGAAAAGATAGACCTTTCTTGCCTCCAGAGAAAAGACCCCAAAAGTTGGATACAAGCCCCCAACAAATAATAACGGTGAGGTAAGAAGAAAAGACAAACGTAAGAATGAACTAGGTATTTAGCAAAGAGAGGCCCACTGACTAATAGCAGAATATAGTAAGATGACTTATACGGTCAGCAAAAACCCTATCAAAAATATCCACGCTGGATATTCAAGAACCCCCGAACCGTCTAACGGCCCGGGGGGAGAATACCAGCCCCCTAGAGCTTCCAGCAAAATCAGGAATCACATTTAGTACAAGCTGGACAAAAAATCAGAGCAATACATTAACCAAAAAACAAGGAAGCAGGACTTAGCTTAATTTTGCATGAACCAGGACCAGCAGACAGGAGCAAACAGAAAGGACTGATTACAACGATGCCAGGCACCAGACTAAGAATTCAGGAAGTTCATATAGCAACACCCCTGGACTAACGACCCAGGTGGGTGCCAAACTAGGGAAAGACAATCTCAGAGTCATACCACTAGTGACCACAAGAGGGAGCCAAAAAAGTCTAATTCACAACAGTACCCCCCCTTTAAGGAGGGGTCACCGAACCCTCACCAAGACCACCAGGGCGATCAGGATGAGCAGCGTGAAAGGCACGAACTAAATCGGCCGTATGCACATCAGAGGCAACCACCCAGGAATTATCCTCCTGACCATAGCCCTTCCACTTGACCAGATACTGAAGCCTCCGTCTGGAGAGACGAGAATCCAAGATTTTCTCCACCACGTACTCCAACTCGCCCTCAACCAACACCGGAGCAGGAGGCTCAACAGAAGGAACCACAGGTACAACGTACCGCCGCAACAAAGACCTATGGAACACGTTGTGAATGGCAAACGACACCGGAAGATCCAAGCGAAAGGACACAGGATTAAGGATTTCCAATATCTTGTAAGGACCGATGAAGCGAGGCTTGAATTTAGGAGAGGAGACCTTCATAGGAACAAATCGAGAAGACAGCCATACCAAATCCCCAACACGAAGTCGGGGACCCACACCGCGGCGGCGGTTGGCAAAACGCTGAGCCTTCTCCTGTGACAACTTCAAGTTGTCCACCACATGATTCCAAATCTGCTGCAACCTATCCACCACAGAATCTACCCCAGGACAGTCAGAAGACTCCACATGTCCCGAGGAAAAACGAGGATGGAAACCAGAGTTGCAGAAAAATGGCGAGACCAAAGTAGTGGAACTAGCCCGATTATTAAGGGCAAACTCAGCCAACGGCAAGAAGGTCACCCAATCATCCTGATCCGCAGAAACAAAACACCTCAAATAAGCCTCCAAAGTTTGATTAGTTCGCTCCGTTTGTCCATTAGTCTGAGGATGAAAGGCAGACGAAAACGACAAATCAATGCCCATCTTAGCACAAAAGGATCGCCAGAACCTGGAAACAAACTGGGATCCTCTGTCAGACACGATATTCTCAGGAATGCCGTGTAAACGAACCACATTCTGAAAGAACAAAGGAACCAGATCGGAAGAGGAAGGCAGCTTAGGCAAAGATACCAAATGGACCATCTTGGAAAATCGATCACATACCACCCAGATGACAGACATGCCCTGAGACACCGGAAGATCTGAAATGAAATCCATGGAAATGTGTGTCCAAGGCCTCTTCGGGACAGGCAAGGGCAAGAGCAACCCGCTGGCACGAGAACAGCAAGGCTTAGCTCGAGCACAAGTCCCACAGGACTGCACAAATGACCGCACATCCCGCGACAAGAAAGGCCACCAAAAGGACCTAGCCACCAAATCTCTGGTGCCAAAAATTCCCGGATGCCCTGCCAACACCGAGGAATGAACCTCGGAAATTACTCTGCTGGTCCATTTAACAGGAACAAACAGTCTGTCAGGAGTCAGGTCTACCAGCCTGAAATCTCTGCAACACACGTCGCAAATCCGGAGAAATGGCTGACAAGATTACTCCCTCTTTAAGAATACCAACTGGTTCTGCGACTCCAGGAGAGTCAGGCACAAAGCTCCTTGAAAGAGCATCAGCCTTCACATTCTTTGAACCTGGTAAATACGAGACCACAAAGTCAAAACGGGAGAAAAACAATGACCAACGGGCCTGTCTAGGATTCAGGCGTTTAGCAGACTTGAGATACATCAGATTTTTGTGATCAGTCAAGACCACCACACGATGCTTAGCACCCTCGAGCCAATGACGCCACTCCTCAAATGCCCACTTCATGGCCAGCAACTCCCGATTGCCAACATCATAATTCCGCTCAGCAGGCGAAAACTTCCTAGAGAAAAAAGCACATGGTCTCATTACAGAGCAACCAGGGCCTCTCTGCGACAAAACGGCCCCTGCCCCAATCTCAGAAGCATCCACTTCAACCTGAAAGGGAAGTGAGACATCAGGCTGGCACAAAACAGGCGCTGAAGTAAACCGGCGCTTCAACTCTTGGAAAGCCTCCACGGCTGCAGGAGCCCAGTTAGCAACATCAGAACCTTTCTTGGTCATATCCGTCAAAGGTTTAACAACGCTAGAAAAATTAGCGATAAAACGACGGTAAAAGTTAGCAAAGCCCAAGAACTTCTGAAGACTCTTAACTGACGTGGGTTGAGTCCAATCATGAATAGCTCGGACCTTGACTGGGTCCATCTCCACCGCAGAAGGGGAGAAAATAAAACCCAAAAAGGGAACTTTCTGTACTCCAAAGAGACACTTTGAGCCCTTAACAAACAAAGCATTCTCACGCAAAACCTGAAACACCATCCTGACCTGCTCTACATGCGAGTCCCAATCATCAGAAAAAAAACAGAATATCATCCAGATAAACAATCATAAATTTATCCAGATACTTCCGGAAAATATCATGCATAAAGGACTGAAACACTGAAGGAGCATTAGAGAGCCCAAAAGGCATCACCAAGTACTCAAAATGACCTTCGGGCGTATTAAATGCAGTTTTCCATTCATCTCCTTGCTTAATGCGCACAAGGTTGTACGCACCACGAAGATCTATCTTGGTGAACCACTTGGCACCTTTAATCTGGGCAAACAAGTCCGACAACAGAGGCAAAGGATACTGAAATTTAACAGTGATTTTATTCAGAAGCCGATAGTCAATACAAGGTCTCAAAGATCCGTCCTTCTTGGCCACAAAAAAGAATCCCGCACCAGGAGGGGAAGAGGATGGACGGATATGCCCCTTCTCCAGAGATTCCTTGA
Organism: Ranitomeya variabilis; assembly: GCF_051348905.1. NCBI lineage: Eukaryota > Metazoa > Chordata > Amphibia > Anura > Dendrobatidae > Ranitomeya > Ranitomeya variabilis. The sequence goes on from NC_135237.1 coordinate 128,859,706, forward strand.
TATACGAACGCATTGCGGTATGCTCAGGTACAGACAGATTAAATAATCGTCCCTTAGGAAATTTACTACCCGGAATCAAATCTATATCGCAGTCACAGTCCCTATGAGGAGGAAGAGCACTGGACCTGGACTCGCTGAATACATCCTGATAATCAGACAAATACTCAGGAACTTCCGAAGGAGTAGAGGAAGCAATAGACACCGGTGGGGAATCACCATGAATTCCCTGACAGCCCCAACTTGACACAGACATTGCCTTCCAATCCAAGACTGGATTATGGGTCTGTAACCATGGCAGACCCAAAACGACCAAATCATGCATTTTATGCAGAACAAGAAAACGAATCACCTCCCGATGTTCAGGAGTCATGCACATGGTTACCTGTGTCCAAAACTGCGGTTTATTTTCCGCCAATGGCGTAGCATCAATACCTCTAAGAGGGATAGGATTTACCAATGGCTCAAGAACAAAACCACAGCGCTTGGCAAATGACAGATCCATAAGACTCAGGGCAGCACCTGAATCCACAAACGCCATAACAGGGTAGGAAGACAATGAGCAAATTAAAGTCACAGACAAAATAAATTTAGGTTGCAAATTACCAATGGCGACAGGGCTAACAACCCTTGTAAGGCGTTTAGAGCATGCTGATATAACATGTGTAGAATCACCACAGTAAAAACACAACCCATTCTGACGTCTATGATTTTTCCGTTCATTTCTAGTCTGAATTCTATCACATTGCATTAAATCAGGTGTTTGTTCAGACAACACCACCAGATGATTAGCAGTTTTGCGCTCCCGCAAACGCCGGTCAATTTGAATAGCCAGCGCCATGGAATCATTCAGACTTGTAGGAATGGAGAAACCCACCATCACATTCTTAATGGCTTCAGAAAGGCCATTTCTGAAATTTGCGGCCAGAGCACACTTATTCCACTGAGTAAGCACGGACCATTTCCGAAATTTTTCGCAATACACTTCAGCTTCATCCTGGCCCTGAGAAATAGCCAGCAAGGCTTTTTCTGCCTGAATTTCAAGATTGGGTTCCTCGTAAAGCAATCCGAGCGCCAGAAAAAACGTATCAATATTCGCCAATGCCGGATCTCCTGACGCTAGCGAGAAGGCCCAATCCTGAGGGTCGCCCCGTAAGAAAGAGATAACAATTTTAACTTGCTGAGCTGAGTCTCCAGACAAACGGGGTCTCAGAGAAAGAAACAATTTACAATTATTCCTGAAATTCCCAAACTTAAATCGATCTCCAGAGAACAGTTCAGGAATAGGTATTTTAGGTTCAGACATAGGACTACTGGTAACAAAATCTTGTATGCCCTGCACACGAGCAGCAAGCTGGTCCACACTTGTAATCAGATTCTGGACATTCATGTCTGCAGCAAGCTTAAGCCACTCAGAGGTAAAGGGGAGGAAGAAAGAGAGGAAAAAAAAAAAACTCAGAATTTCTTTTCTTATTATCCCACTTCTGCAATGCATTAAACATTCAACTTAGGCCTGGCATACTGTTATGACCCCAATGGCAGAGGGTCTCTGCAATAAATACCAAGTCTGCAAACACAAAAAACCAGCTCATAGGGCAGTGGTAACTGGGCTGACCGTATAGCTAATCCTAGCACCACAAATAGCCGCAGCCGGGGAACGTGCCTACGTTGGTTCTAGACGTCTCGCGCCAGCCGGAGAACTAACTAACCCTAGAAGGGAAAAGATAGACCTTTCTTGCCTCCAGAGAAAAGACCCCAAAAGTTGGATACAAGCCCCCAACAAATAATAACGGTGAGGTAAGAAGAAAAGACAAACGTAAGAATGAACTAGGTATTTAGCAAAGAGAGGCCCACTGACTAATAGCAGAATATAGTAAGATGACTTATACGGTCAGCAAAAACCCTATCAAAAATATCCACGCTGGATATTCAAGAACCCCCGAACCGTCTAACGGCCCGGGGGGAGAATACCAGCCCCCTAGAGCTTCCAGCAAAATCAGGAATCACATTTAGTACAAGCTGGACAAAAAATAAGAGCAATACATTAACCAAAAAACAAGGAAGCAGGACTTAGCTTAATTTTGCATGAACCAGGACCAGCAGACAGGAGCAAACAGAAAGGACTGATTACAACGATGCCAGGCACCAGACTAAGAATTCAGGAAGTTCATATAGCAACACCCCTGGACTAACGACCCAGGTGGGTGCCAAACTAGGGAAAGACAATCTCAGAGTCATACCACTAGTGACCACAAGAGGGAGCCAAAAAAGTCTAATTCACAACACTAGTCCCCCCGTTATATTATATATATATTATATATACATTATAATCGGCCCAACAAAAAAATAAAAATAAAAAGGGGTGTCTTTTTTTTGTGTTTGTCATGGATCCCATGACTTCCATAACCCGCCAGTTGGAGGCGCTGTCCCTACAGGTCACTGAGTTGAGGGGGGCTGTACAGCAACAGGGACTAGCAGTATCTAATGTGCAAGCTGGAGCGACAGGAAGAGTTGCTGAGCCTAAATTTCCTTTGCCTGAAAAATTTGCAGGGGAACGCAGTAAATTTGTTTCTTTTCATGAAGCTTGCAAACTATATTTCCGTATGCGCCCGATCTCCTCGGGTAATGAGGCTCAGCGTGTGGGCCTGGCGTTGTCATTGTTAAGCGGGGATCCCCAAGCATGGGCGTTTTCTTTGCCATCTGATTCTGCTGCATTTGACTCTGTGGAGAGTTTTTTTTCTTCTCTTGGGAAAATCTACGATGAGCCTGACAGAATGGCTCAAGCAGAATCTAAGATACGCACTATTCGCCAGGGGGAGCGAGTTGCAGAGGATTACTGTTCTGAATTTCGTCACTGGGCAATCGATACACAATGGAATGATCCAGCAATGCGGAGTCAGTTTATACATGGGATTTCTGGAAGGGTTAAAAAAGCCCTTCTGATGTACGAGACTCCTACTTCTCTAGATTCCGCTATGAGTCTGGTTGTCCGCAATGATCGCCGTTTGCGTCAGAGGGAGCATGAGACGCCGCCTGTGGGTGAAGGTTTAGGTTCACGTGAGGTTGCTGCAGGTGAGCCCATGGAGCCTATGCAAATCGCAGGGGTGTCACATGTTAAGCGTCGAGTCCCTGAGCTCAGGAAGCAGGGAGCCTGTTTTTACTGTGGTATAACTGGTCATTTTGTTAACATCTGTCCTCTGCTGTCTAAGAAAAACGCAAAGGCGGAAAACTTCTAAGCTCAGAGGGTGTGGAGGAGACCAATCTGAGCTTATGTATATCCTCCATGGTGGTTTCTCAATGCATGCTCCCTGCTAAGGTTTTTATCGCTGGCAGTGAGCTGCCAATTACTGTTTTTGTGGATAGTGGTTCAGGCACAAATCTCATTGATGAGGAGTTTGCGCGCACAGCAGGTTTTAGGATTGAAAAACTGTCTCATCCTATCCGCGTGGTCACCATCAATGCTGCTCCTCTCTCTCAGGGGGAGATTACTGAATTTGTGGCTGAGGTGAAACTCCACATTGGAGTTCTACATTCCGAGCAGGTTACATGTAAGGTGCTCAAGAATCTTCCTGCTCAGGTGGTTTTGGGTTTTCCTTGGTTGTCTATGCACAACCCGGAAATTGACTGGAAAACTCAGGACATAATTCTGTGGAGCGAGTTCTGCCAGGAGACTTGCCTGGCCACATGTGTGGCTGCGGTGACTTCAAGCGTTCCGGAGTCACTTCTGGATTTTGTGGATGTGTTCTCTGAGAAGGGTTGTTCAGAGTTGCCACCACATCGTCCCTATGACTGTTCTATCAGGTTTAAACCAGGGGCCAAATTGCCTAAAGCAAGCATGTTTAACATCTCCGGTCCAGAGAGACAAGCGTTAAAAGATTACATTGCTGAAAGCTTGAGCAAAGGGTACATCAGGCCGTCATCCTCGCCGGTGGCAGCAGGGTTCTTCTTCGTGAAGAAGAAAGATGGCGGATTATGCCCGTGTTTGGATTTCAGGGAGTTGAACCAGATTACGGTTCGTGATCCATACCCTATGCCACTGATACCAGATTTGTTCAACCAGGTGGCAGGTGCTAAGTGGTTTACCAAGCTTGACCTCAGGGGGGCGTACAATCTCATAAGAGTCCGTCAAGGTGATGAGTGGAATACGGCTTTTAATACCCCTGAGGGTCATTTTGAAAATTTGGTGATGCCATTTGGGTTGACTAACGCACCTGCAGTGTTCCAACATTTCATCAATGATGTGTTCTCGCATGTTTTGGGGAAATTCGTTATTGTGTACCTAGATGACATTCTCATATATTCTTGCGACCATGATGCTCATTTAGATCATGTCAGGCAGGTGTTACAGCTTCTCAGAGAGAATAAGCTGTATGCTAAACTTGAGAAATGTGTATTTTCTGTTCAAGAGCTGCCTTTCTTGGGTTATATTGTGTCCGCTTCTGGTTTTAAAATGGATGCCGCTAAGGTGCAAGCGGTGCTGCATTGGGAACGTCCTGATAACCTGAAAGCACTTCAGCGGTTCCTTGGGTTTTCTAACTACTATAGGAAATTTATCAAGGATTTTTCCATCATTGCTAAACCGCTAACTGACATGACTAAAAAGGGTACCAATTTATCCGTTTGGCCTGAGGCTGCTGTGCGCGCATTTGAATTTCTTAAAAACAGTTTTGTTTCAGCCCCCATTCTTGTGCAGCCAGACGTATCAAAACCTTTTGTTGTGGAGGTCGATGCGTCTGAGGTTGGTGTGGGGGCGGTACTATCTCAAGGCTCATCTTTGAGTGGTTTGCGTCCGTGCGCCTATTTCTCCAAGAAACTGTCGTCTGCCGAACGTAACTACGATATCGGCAACAGGGAGTTGTTGGCAATTAAGTTGGCCTTTGAGGAATGGCGACACTTCTTGGAGGGGTCGGTACATCAGGTAACTGTTATTACCGATCATAAGAATCTGCTGTATTTGGAGTCAGCCAAGCGTTTGTCCCCCAGGCAGGCTCGCTGGGCATTGTTTTTTATGCGGTCCAATTTTGTTGTCACTTATAAACCGGGGTCTAAAAACACTAAGGCAGATGCTCTGTCCAGGTGTTTTCCGGGGGGAGAACCTCGGAAGGATCCAGTACCCATCCTCCAAAAGGGTGTTGTGGTTTCGGCTCTCACTACCAAGGTTGAGGCTGTGATTGCCGAGGCTCAGGAGGAGGTACCATCTGAGCTTCCCATCAACAAATCTTTTGTACCGCTTCATCTCCGCTTAAAGGTTTTGGCGGAGCATCATGATGCTGTCCTGGCTGGCCACCCAGGGGTTAGAGGTACCTTGGAGTTGGTGTCACGTCGGTTTTGGTGGCCCAAGATCCGACAGGACGTGGTCTCATACGTGTCAGCTTGTACCACGTGCGCTAGGGCTAAGACGCCCCGCTCCCATCCTGTTGGCACACTACTTCCTCTTGAGGTACCTAGTAAGCCGTGGACTGAGATCTCCATGGATTTCATCACTGATTTGCCCTCATCAGCTGGGAACACGGTCATCTTGGTGATTGTTGATCGGTTTTCTAAAATGTCGCACTTTGTGTCTTTGCCTTCGTTGCCTAACGCTAAGACTCTGGCTCAGGTATTTGTGCAGGAGGTGGTCAGACTTCATGGGGTTCCATCTGACATCGTGTCTGATAGGGGATCTCAGTTTGTGGTAAAATTTTGGAAAGCATTTTGCTCACGGCTGGGGATCAAGTTGTCTCATTCTTCGGCGTTTCATCCTCAGTCAAATGGCCAGACGGAGCGTATGAACCAAAATTTGGAACAGTACTTACGCTGCTTTGTCTCTGATAACCAGGAGGAGTGGTCTACCTTTCTTCCTTTGGCTGAGTTTGCCATCAATAATCACCACCAGGAGTCGTCTGGGGATACTCCGTTTTTTTGTGTTTACGGGCTACATCCTCAATTTTGTACTTTGAGTCAGAGGGGCTCTTCCGGCTTTCCGGAGTAGGACCAGTTAAGAGCACAATTGTCATCAGTCTGGAGGAGAGTTAAACAGCGCCTGTTGAGTGTGGGTGCTAGGTACAAACATGTGGCTGACAGTAGGCGTGTGCCAGGTCCGGACCTGAGTGTGGATGACTGGGTGTGGTTATCCACAAAAAACATAAGACTCAAAATACCATCCCTTAAATTGGGTCCACGGTTTATTGGTCCATTTAGGGTCACCACCGTCATTAACCCAGTAGCGTACCGATTGGAGCTCCCTACGGTGTATAAGATACACAACGTGTTTCACAGGTCTCTTCTAAAGAAGGTGGTGGGTTCTGTGGACGCGGCGCCTATGCCACCTCCAGTCTTGGTGGATGGTAATTTGGAGTTTGAAGTCTCCAAGGTGGTTGACTCTCGTGTAGTGCGCCGCACTTTACAGTACTTGGTACACTGGCGTGGTTATGGGCCTGAGGAGAGGTCCTGGGTACCTGCCTCGGACATTCATGCGGATCGGCTGGTCAGGTTTTTTCATCGTCGCCATCCAGACAAGCCAGGTCCTATAAGCCGTGAGGGCCCTGGGGTCCCTCGTAGAAGGCGGGGTACTGTCATGTCGGACGCTGTTCAGACCAGGTCGTTCGACAGATAGCGGTAATTCCGCTTTTGACCACTATTTGCTCATTGGCATCGGCTAGATTTTATCTAGCTGTTCCGGGGTTAATTTACCTGATCCTCGGATTGGAAGCTGGGTCATGCCCATTGCCTTTAAATAGCTCTCCTGATCATTGGGCGTCGCCGATTATAGCTTCTGTCTTGTGCGTTGTTATCTCGATCTGGAGTGGAGAGCTGGTTGCTGGAGAGTCGTTGCTGGTGGTGTATTTTCCTTTGTCTTATTTACTCCTTCCTATATTTGTATTTATTTTGCCCTGCACATTTATAGTGTATTCCTGAGTGTCTGCGGCATGGTGTATATTTTCCTTTATCCTTGTCTGTGCTAACTGTGGGTATTGGTGAATTACATCTTCACTGGGTGGTGGGCGGAGGTTTTCAGCCTAGGGTTGAAACAGGAGACAGGGCGAGGGTCGAGGCCTGGACATGCACACCATCAGTGTAAACTCCAGGTAGAGGGTCAGTCAGGATTTCCCTAGTCTGAGGGAAATTGCAGGGGCCCGGGTTATTAGCTCTCGCTCACCTAGTCCCCCCGTGACACCTGATACATGAAGAGGTTCTCTTGCCAGAGAAAACCCCAGTGTTATAAATGGCACAGGATAGGTTGGAAGTCGAAATACTGATCTTACATTGTAACACAGAAACTTCAAGATATGATGCTGTAGATACCAGGATAGGCTGAGGCAAAGAAAAGGTTGCACACACTACTAGTGTATTAGTATGATCTAATACTGAAGATACCAGGATTGCTGAGGTAAAATGAGGCTGATCTCACTGGTTTTCAACATGTCATTCTGATCTAATACTTGAAATACAAGTGCTAATGTATGAAATGGCTACTCACACTACTGTCCACCCAGTCTTTGTGATTTCATAGGAAATACATTGGGTGCTAATGTATGAAAAGGCTACTCACATTGCTATCCACCTTGTATGTCTGATCTAAAATGGAGATAATAGGTACATGGTTGTTGTGAATTCCGCTCTTGGGCTCCCTCCGGTGGTTGTAAGTAGCACTTTTGTGAATTCTGCTCTTGGGCTCCCTCCTGTGGTTTTGAGTGGTATAGCTGCTTCTTGGATTTAGCATTAGCAGCTGCTTCCACTGATCGTCTTTCTGGCTCGGCTATTTTAGTCTGGCCTTAGCCCTCAATCAATGCCAGTTGCCAATTGTTCCTGCTTGGAGCCACTGCTCTTTTGGATTTCCCTGACACTCTGTCCAGTTCAGCAAAGATAAGTCCTTGCTTGTCCTTTAGCAGTCCATTTGTTGTGGACTTTATTGTTCAGCACATTCTATGTTTTGCTCATTTGTCCAGCTTATCAGTATGGATCTATTTAGCTAAGCTGGAAGCTCTGGGCTGCAGATTTTGCCCTCCACACCTTTAGTCAGGTGTGGGGATTTTTGCATATCTCTGCGGTGGACTTTTTCTAGTTTTTATTACTGACCGCACAGTGTTCTTTCCTTACTATGTATATAGCTAGAAGTGGCCTCCTTTGCTAAATCTTGTTTCATACTACGTATGTCATTTCCTTCTCCTCTCACAGTCAATATTTGTGGGGGGCTATCCTATCCTTTGGGGATTTTCTCTGAGGCAAGATAGCTTTCCTGTTTCTACCTTTAGGGGTAGCTAGTTCTCCGGCTGTGACGAGGTGTCCAGGGAGTGACAGGAACATCCCACGGCTACTGCTAGTGTTGTGTTAAGATCAGGAACAGCGGTCAGTATACTTACCACCTGCTCAGAGCTAGTCGCATGTCGCTCCAAAATTACCAGTCCATAACAGTGCAACTGGCCAAAAATGAGTTGAATGCATCTCAAAAGAAGGAAAAGAAAAAGAGTTCTGAGCCATTTTTTTTTTCTTTAGTCTGTTTTGTCTTTTTCCTTCCTCTTAATCTCTGGGTGGATTTGGGCGTGGACATGGATGTTCAGGGTCTGTTTTCTCGTGTGGATCAGCTTGCTGCAAGAGTTCAGAGTATCCAAGATTATGTTGTTCAGACTCCAGCCTTAGAGCCTAGAATTCCTACTCCAGATTTGTTTTACGGGGATAGATCTAAGTTTTTGAACTTTAAAAATAACTGCAAATTATTTTTTGCTCTGAAACCCCGTTCCTCTGGTGACCCCACTCAGCAAGTTAAAATAGTTATTTCTCTGCTGCGTGGTGACCCTCAGGACTGGGCATTCTCCCTTGAGTCAGGGGATCCGGCATTGCTTAATGTAGATGCATTTTTTCAATCGCTCGGATTATTGTATGATGAACCTAACTCTGTGGATCATGTTGAAAAAACCTTGTTGGCTCTGTGTCAGGGTCAGGCAGCAGCAGAATTATACTGCCAGAAATTTAGAAAATGGTCTGTGCTCACTAAATGGAATGAGGACGCTCTGGCAGCAATTTTCAGAAAGGGTCTTTCTGAAGCCCTTAAAGATGTTATGGTGGGGTTCCCCACGCCTGTTGGTCTGAGCGAATCTATGTCTCTAGCCATTCAGATCGATCGGCGCCTGCGTGAGCACAAAGTGGCGCACCATATGGCAGCATCCTCTGAGCGGAGTCCTGAGCCTATGCAATGTGATAGGATTCTGACTAGAGCGGAACAGAGGGGATACAGACGTCAGAATGGGCTGTGTTTTTACTGTAGTGATTCAGCTCATACTATCTCTGATTGCCCTAAGCGTATTAAGAGGGTCGCTAGATCTGTTACCATTAGTACTGTACAGTGTTATGGACCTGGTGGTTAGGAGCACCCGGAATGACCTGATGAGTAAACTAGTAATCGGAACAAGCTCTGGGAAAGTGGGAACTCTGCTGACCGCAAATCCTACTCCTATCACACACACACTAGAAATAGCCGTGGAGCGTACCTAACTCTCCCTAGACGCCTCTTCACAGCCTAAGAGCTAACTACCCCTAAAGATAGAAATAGAAGCCTAACCTTGCCTCAGAGAAACTCCCCAAAGGTAAAGGCAGCCCCCCACATATATTGACTGTGAGTTAAGAGGAAAGTCACAAACACAGGAATGAAACAGGTTTTAGCAGAGGAGGCCAGACTTCACTAAATAGTCAGAGGATAGAAAAGGGAACTAAGCGGTCAGCACAAAAGACTACAAAAAGCCACGCAGAGTAAGCAAAAAGACTCCCCACACCGACTCACGGTGTGGAGGTGCCACTCTGCACCCCAGAGCTTCCAGCTAGCAAGGGAATATCATGATAGCAAGCTGGACAAGAAATTGGCAGTACTAAGAAATATATTCAGGAAGCAGTAACAACAAATGAACTAGCAAAGACTTAGCTTCTGCTGGAGTAGACAGGTCCTCAGAGAAGTCCAAGAGAGATCTGAACCAATACTGAAACATTGACAGCTGGCATCAAGTAACAATCTGAGTGGAGTTAAATAGGGAAGCCAACATAGCAATAAACGAGAGCAGCTGACAAAGCCAACCTCAGTGACCAGCAGTTCCGCTCAAAGCCACCAGAGGGAGTCCAAGAGCAGAACTAACCAAAGTACCATTCATGACCACCGGAGGGAGTCCGAGAACGGAATTCACAACAGTACAGCCTAAGTTTCTCCTGTCTGTGACCCTGATTTGCTCATTGTCATCTTTCTCTGTCATGGCATTTGTGGATTCAGGCGCTGCCCTGAACTTAATGGACTTAGAATTTGCCAGGCGCTGTGGTTTTTCTTTGCAGCCTTTGCAGAGCCCTATTCCTTTGAGGGGTATTGATGCTACACCGTTGGCCAAGAATAAACCTCAGTATTGGACTCAGTTGACTATGTGCATGGCTCCAGCACATCAGGAAGATTGTCGTTTTCTGGTGTTGCATAATTTACATGATGTTGTTGTACTGGGTTTTCCATGGTTACAAGTACACAATCCAGTGTTGGATTGGAAATCGATGCCTGTGACTAGTTGGGGTTGTCAAGGGGTACATAGTGACGTTCCTTTAATGTCAATTTCCTCTTCCCCCTCTTCTGATGTTCCTGAATTTTTGTCAGATTTCCAGGATGTATTCGATGAACCCAAGTCCAGTTCCCTTCCTCCACATAGGGACTGTGATTGTGCTATTGATTTGATTCCAGGCTCTAAGTTCCCTAAGGGCCGACTTTTCAACCTGTCTGTGCCAGAACATACCGCTATGCGGAGCTATGTTAAGGAGTCCTTGGAGAAGGGGCATATTCGGCCGTCTTCGTCACCATTGGGAGCGGGATTCTTTTATGTTGCCAAGAAAGATGGCTCCTTGAGACCCTGTATTGATTATCACCTTCTTAATAAGATCACAGTCAAATTCCAATACCCTTTACCTTTGCTCTCTGATTTGTTTGCTCGGATTAAGGCGGCTAGTTGGTTTACCAAGATTGACCTTCGAGGGGCATATAATCTTGTTCGTATTAAACAGGGTGACGAATGGAAAACTGCATTTAATACGCCCGAAGGCCATTTTGAATACCTGGTGATGCCTTTCGGGCTTTCTAATGCTCCTTCTGTATTTCAGTCCATCATGCACGACATTTTCCGCAATTATCTTGATAAATTCTTGATTGTGTATTTGGATGATATTTTGATTTTTTCCAATGATTGGGAGTCTCATGTGAAGCAGGTCAGGATGGTATTCCAGATCCTTCGTGATAATGCTCTATTTGTTAAGGGGTCTAAGTGCCTATTTGGAGTTCAGAAGGTCTCTTTTTTGGGGTTTATTTTTTCTCCTTCGTCTATAGAAATGGATCCTGTTAAGGTCCAAGCCATTCATGACTGGATTCAACCCACATCTGTGAAAAGCCTTCAGAAAACTTTGGGCTTTGCTAATTTTTATCGCCGTTTCATTGCTAACTTCTCTAGTGTGGTTAAGCCCCTGACCGATTTGATGAAGAAAGGCGCTGATGTGACAAATTGGTCCTCTGAGGCTGTTGAGGCCTTTCAGGAGCTTAAGCGCCGATTTACTTCTGCCCCTGTATTGCGTCAGCCGGATGTGTCTCTTCCTTTTCAGGTTGAGGTTGACGCTTCTGAGATTGGGGCAGGGGCCGTTTTGTCACAGAGGAATTCTGATGGTTCCTTGATGAAACCATGTGCCTTCTTTTCCCGAAAGTTTTCGCCTGCGGAACGCAATTATGATGTCGGCAATCGGGAGTTGTTGGCTATGAAGTGGGCATTTGAGGAGTGGCGACATTGGCTTGAGGGGGCCAAGCACCGTATTGTGGTCTTGACCGATCATAAGAATCTGATTTACCTTGAGTCGGCCAAGCGGCTGAACCCTAGACAGGCTCGATGGTCCCTGTTTTTCTCCCGTTTCGATTTTGTGGTTTCATATCTTCCGGGATCTAAGAATGTTAAGGCAGATACCCTCTCTAGGAGTTTTTTGCCTGATTCTCCTGGAGTTCTTGAGCCGGTTGGCATTCTTAGGGAAGGGGTGATTCTTTCTGCCATCTCCCCTGATTTACGGCGGGTGCTTCAGGAATTGCAGGCTGATAAACCTGACCGCTGTCCTGTGGGGAAGCTGTTTGTTCCTGATAGATGGAAAAGTAAGGTAATTTCTGAGGTCCATTGTTCGGTGTTGGCCAGTCATCCTGGGATTTTTGGTACCAGAGATTTGGTGGCTAGGTCCTTTTGGTGGCCTTCCTTGTCGCGGGATGTGCGTTCTTTTGTGCAGTCCTGTGGGACTTGTCCCCGGGCTAAGCCTTGCTGTTCCCACGCTAGTGGGTTGCTTTTGCCTTTGCCTGTCCCTGAGAGGCCCTGGACGCATATTTCCATGGATTTTATTTCGGATCTTCCTGTGTCCCAGAGGATGTCTGTTATCTGGGTGGTTTGTGACCGGTTCTCTAAAATGGTCCATTTGGTACCTTTACCTAAATTGCCTTCCTCCTCTGATTTGGTTCCATTGTTTTTTCAGCATGTGGTTCGTTTGCATGGCATTCCGGAAAATATTGTGTCGGACAGAGGTTCCCAGTTTGTTTCCAGGTTTTGGCGGGCCTTTTGTGCTAGGATGGGCATTAATTTGTCTTTTTCTTCGGCGTTCCATCCTCAGACAAATGGCCAAACTGAGGGAACTAATCAAACCTTGGAAACCTATTTGAGATGCTTTGTGTCTGCTGATCAGGATGATTGGGTGGCTTTCTTGCCGTTGGCCGAGTTTGCCCTTAATAATCGGGCCAGTTCGGCTACTTTGGCTTCGCCTTTTTTTTGTAATTTTGGTTTCCATCCTCGTTTTTCTTCAGGGCAGGTTGAGCCTTCTGATTGTCCTGGTGTAGATTCTGTGGTGGACAGGTTACAGCAGATTTGGACTCATGTGGTAGACAATTTGACGTTGTCTCAGGAAAAGGCTCAGCGTTTTGCTAACCGCCGTCGGTGTGCTGGTCCTCGGCTTCGTGTGGGGGATTTAGTTTGGTTATCTTCTCGTCATGTTCCTATGAAGGTTTCTTCCCCTAAGTTCAAGCCTGGGTTTATTGGTCCTTATAAGATCTCTGAGATTATCAATCCAGTGTCTTTTCGTTTGGCCCTTCCTGCCTCTTTTGCCATCCACAATGTTTTCCATAGATCTTTGTTGCGGAGATATGTGGTGCCCGTTGTTCCCTCTGTTGATCCTCCTGCCCCGGTGTTGGTTGAGGGGGAGTTGGAATATGTGGTTGAGAAAATTTTGGATTCTCGTTTTTCAAGGCGGAGGCTTCAGTATCTTGTTAAGTGGAAGGGTTATGGCCAGGAGGATAATTCTTGGGTGGTTGCCTCCGATGTCCATGCTGCCGATTTGGTTCGTGCTTTTCACTTGGCTCGTCCTGATCGGCCTGGTGGCTCTGGTGAGGGTTCGGTGACCCCTCCTCAAGGGGGGGTACTGTTGTGAATTCCGCTCTTGGGCTCCCTCCGGTGGTTGTAAGTAGCACTTTTGTGAATTCTGCTCTTGGGCTCCCTCCTGTGGTTTTGAGTGGTATAGCTGCTTCTTGGATTTAGCATTAGCAGCTGCTTCCACTGATCGTCTCTCTGGCTCGGCTATTTTAGTCTGGCCTTAGCCCTCAATCAATGCCAGTTGCCAATTGTTCCTGCTTGGAGCCACTGCTCTTTTGGATTTCCCTGACACTCTGTCCAGTTCAGCAAAGATAAGTCCTTGCTTGTCCTTTAGCAGTCCATTTGTTGTGGACTTTATTGTTCAGCACATTCTATGTTTTGCTCATTTGTCCAGCTTATCAGTATGGATCTATTTAGCTAAGCTGGAAGCTCTGGGCTGCAGATTTTGCCCTCCACACCTTTAGTCAGGTGTGGGGATTTTTGCATATCTCTGCGGTGGACTTTTTCTAGTTTTTATTACTGACCGCACAGTGTTCTTTCCTTACTATGTATATAGCTAGAAGTGGCCTCCTTTGCTAAATCTTGTTTCATACTACGTATGTCATTTCCTTCTCCTCTCACAGTCAATATTTGTGGGGGGCTATCCAATGCTTTGGGGATTTTCTCTGAGGCAAGATAGCTTTCCTGTTTCTACCTTTAGGGGTAGCTAGTTCTCCGGCTGTGACGAGGTGTCCAGGGAGTGACAGGAACATCCCACGGCTACTGCTAGTGTTGTGTCAAGATCAGGAACTGCGGTCAGTATAGTTACCACCTGCTCAGAGCTAGTCGCATGTCGCTCCTAAATTACCAGTCCATAACACATGGTATAGTTTATCTCCATGTCAGCGCAGCATGGACTCCTACTACACATGCACGCAGTCCTTTTATATTAACATTCTGGGACAGGTTTCTGTTCACGAGCCAGCAGCCATTTCAATGTACTATAGTTAATACCTCATTAGACAAAAATATGTGATTTGCTAATTAAGGGTGTTAAGATCTGAGTTTGTCGGTTGTAATAATCACCTAGGCAGGTTTAAAATGTAACTATTTTATTCCTTGCGTCCCTGATCTTACAGCAGTTCCAGGCAGATGGTCACAATGCAATGTCCCCAGTCCACAAGACCCCATCTTGGGGCCAATAGTTCCACTGCCCCCATACCAGGCGATAACCACTGTCTCCTAACTTTTGGTTGGCCCACAGCTTTTGTATCTCCGGGCCATTATAGTCTGCAGTCAAAGTCCAGGGTCCTCCAGACGATAGATACCACAACCATAGCACATGTATCCAACTCCAGCCAGCAACAACCCCTCCATTTCCTCGTCAGTGTCCTAAATACCCCAAGCCACCCCACCCCTCAGAATTGAGCCCGGCCCTAGGGAAACACCCCCCCCCCCCAAGCTAACTATGCATTGCTTGAGGTATTTTCCTCAGGCCGAGCCCCATCACCTTTGACTGCATGTGAGACCCCTGTGATGACAGCTCTTCTGGGTCTACTATCCCCATCCACATAATGAAACTAGTGACTGGGAGAACAATGGCTTGAGGCCCTTTAGACACTAACAAGAGTTAAGGCCCCGTCTCACTAAGCGATTTACCAACGATCACGACCAGCGATACGACCTGTGTTGTGTAATTGGATTTTGGGCTCCCCCGGTGGCCACTGGTGGAATTGAACTGGTGTGCATCATCCTCTCTGTTCACCTGTTTCCATCAGGATGTGGGAGTCGCTATTTAGCCTTGCTCCTCTGTCACTTCCATGCCGGTCAACATTGTAATCAGAAGCCTTTCTGTGCATGTTCCTGCTGCTAGACAACTCCCAGCTAAGTTGGACTTTAGTCCTTGTTTGTTTTTGCATTTTGTTCCAGTTCACAGCTGTAGTTTCGTTTCTGTGTCTGGAAAGCTCTTGTGATCTGAAATTGCCACTCTGATGTTTTGAGTTAATACTAGAGTCTTAAAGTAATTTCAGGATGGCGTTTTGATAGGGTTTTCAGCTGACCATGAAAGTGCCCTTTCTGTCTTCCTGCTATCTAGTAAGCGGACCTCAATTTTGCTAAACCTATTTTCATACTACGTTTGTCATTTCATCTAAAATCACCGCCAATATTTGTGGGGGCCTCTGTCTGCCTTTCGGGGAAATTTCTCTAGAGGTGAGCCAGGACTATATTTTCCTCTGCCAGGATTAGTTAGTCCTCCGGCCGGCGCTGGGCGTCTAGGGATAAAACGCAGGCTACGCTACCCGGCTACTGTTAGTTGTGCGGCAGGTTTAGTTCATGGTCAGTTTAGTTTCCATCCTTCCAAGAGCTAGTTCTTATGTTCGCTGGGCTATGTTCTCTTGCCATTGAGAACCATAACAGTTTGACCGGCCAAAAAGGGTTAAATTAATTGACAGAGAAAGGAGAGAAAAGAGAAGTCTGCTGAAGATTTTTTTTTTTTTTTTTCAGTTCTGAGTGTGCTTGTAATTGAATCTCTTGCAAGTCTGCCTATATTGCAGCCTTTCTCTCTCTCTCTCCTTCTAATCCTGGAATGGCTCTGTGTTCACCTGTTTAAAATGGATATTCAGAGTTTAGCTGCAGGTTTGAATAATCTCACCACGAAAGTTCAAAATTTACAAGATTTTGTTGTTCATGTTCCTATATCTGAACCTAGAATTCCTTTGCCTGAATTTTTCTCGGGGAATAGATCTTGCTTTCAAAATTTCAAAAATAATTGCAAGTTGTTTTTGTCCCTGAAATCTCGCTCTGCTGGAGATCCTGCTCAGCAGGTCAGGATTGTGATTTCCTTGCTCCGGGGCGACCCTCAGGATTGGGCTTTTGCATTGGCTCCAGGGGATCCTGCGTTGCTCAATGTGGATGCGTTTTTTCTGGCCTTGGGGTTGCTTTATGAGGAACCTCAGTTAGAACTTCAGGCGGAAAAGGCCTTGATGTCCCTATCTCAGGGGCAAGACGAAGCTGAAATATACTGCCAGAAATTCCGTAAATGGGCTGTGCTTACTCAGTGGAATGAGTGCGCCCTGGCGGCGAATTTCAGAGAGGGTCTCTCTGATGCCATTAAGGATGTTATGGTGGGGTTCCCTGTGCCTGCGGGTCTGAATGAGTCCATGACAATGGCTATCCAGATCGATAGGCGTCTGCGGGAGCGCAAACCTGTGCACCATTTGGCGGTGTCTACTGAGAAGACGCCAGAGAATATGCAATGTGATAGAATTTTGTCCAGAAGTGAACGGCAGAATTTTAGACGAAAAAATGGGTTGTGCTTCTATTGCGGTGATTCAACTCATGTTATATCAGCATGCTCTAAGCGTACTAAGAAGCTTGATAAGTCTGTTTCAATTGGCACTTTACAGTCTAAGTTTATTCTATCTGTGACCCTGATTTGTTCTTTATCATCTATTACCGCGGATGCCTATGTCGACTCTGGCGCCGCTTTGAGTCTTATGGATTGGTCCTTTGCCAAATGCTGTGGGTATGATTTGGAGCCTCTTGAAACTCCTATACCCCTGAAGGGGATTGACTCCACCCCATTGGCTAGCAATAAACCACAATACTGGACACAAGTAACTATGCGGATTAATCCGGATCACCAGGAGATTATTCGCTTTCTTGTGCTGTATAACCTACATGATGTGTTGGTGCTTGGATTGCCATGGCTGCAATCTCATAACCCAGTCCTTGACTGGAAAGCTATGTCTGTGTTAAGCTGGGGATGTAAGGGGACGCATGGGGACGTACCTGTGGTTTCCATTTCATCATCTATTCCCTCTGAGATTCCTGAATTCTTGACTGAATATCGTGACGTTTTTGAAGAACCTAAGCTTGGTTCATTACCTCCGCACCGGGAGTGCGATTGTGCCATAGATTTGATTCCGGGTAGTAGATACCCTAAGGGTCGTTTATTTAATCTGTCTGTGCCTGAACATGCTGCTATGCGAGAATATATAAAGGAGTCCTTGGAAAAGGGACATATTCGTCCTTCGTCATCTCCCTTAGGAGCCGGTTTTTTCTTTGTAGCTAAGAAAGATGGCTCTTTGAGGCCGTGCATTGATTATCGGCTTTTGAATAAAATCACGGTTAAATATCAATATCCGTTGCCACTGCTGACTGATTTGTTTGCTCGCATAAAGGGGGCCAAGTGGTTCTCTAAGATAGATCTCCGTGGGGCGTATAATTTGGTGCGAATTAAGCAGGGGGATGAGTGGAAGACCGCATTTAATACGCCCGAGGGCCACTTTGAGTATTTGGTGATGCCTTTTGGTCTTTCAAATGCCCCTTCAGTCTTTCAGTCCTTTATGCATGACATTTTCCGTGATTATTTGGATAAATTTATGATTGTTTATCTGGATGATATTTTGATTTTTTTCGGATGACTGGGACTCTCATGTCCAGCAGGTCAGGAGGGTTTTTCAGGTTTTGCGGTCTAATTCCTTGTGTGTGAAGGGCTCTAAGTGCGTTTTTGGGGTTCAAAAGATTTCCTTTTTGGGATATATTTTTTCCCCCTCTTCCATCGAGATGGATCCTGTCAAGGTTCAGGCTATTTGTGATTGGACGCAACCCTCTTCTCTTAAGAGTCTTCAGAAATTTTTGGGCTTTGCTAACTTTTATCGTCGATTTATTGCTGGTTTTTCTGATGTTGTTAAACCATTGACTGATTTGACTAAGAAGGGTGCTGATGTTGCTGATTGGTCCCCTGCTGCTGTGGAGGCCTTTCGGGAGCTTAAGCGCCGCTTTTCTTCCGCCCCTGTGTTGCGTCAGCCTGATGTTGCTCTTCCTTTTCAGGTTGAGGTCGACGCTTCTGAAATCGGAGCTGGGGCGGTTTTGTCGCAGAGAAGTTCCGATTGCTCCGTGATGAGACCTTGTGCTTTTTTCTCGCGTAAATTTTCGCCCGCCGAGCGGAATTATGATGTTGGGAATCGGGAGCTTTTGGCCATGAAGTGGGCTTTTGAGGAGTGGCGTTATTGGCTTGAGGGGGCTAGACATCAGGTGGTGGTATTGACTGACCACAAAAATCTAATTTATCTTGAGTCCGCCAGACGCCTGAATCCTAGACAGGCGCGCTGGTCGTTGTTTTTCTCTCGGTTTAATTTTGTGGTGTCCTACCTGCCGGGTTCTAAGAATGTTAAGGCGGATGCCCTTTCTAGGAGTTTTGAGCCTGACTCCCCTGGTAATTCTGAACCTACAGGTATCCTTAAGGATGGAGTGATATTGTCTGCCGTTTCTCCAGACCTGCGGCGGGCCTTGCAGGAGTTTCAGGCGGATAGACCTGGTCGTTGCCCACCTGGTAGACTGTTTGTTCCTGATGATTGGACCAGTAAAGTCATTTCTGAGGTTCATTCTTCTGCGTTGGCAGGTCATCCTGGAATCTTTGGTACCAGGGATTTGGTGGCAAGGTCCTTCTGGTGGCCTTCCCTGTCTCGAGATGTGCGAGGCTTCGTGCAGTCTTGTGACGTTTGTGCTCGGGCCAAGCCTTGTTGTTCTCGGGCTAGTGGATTGTTGTTGCCCTTGCCTATCCCGAAGAGGCCCTGGACGCACATCTCGATGGATTTTATTTCGGATCTTCCTGTTTCTCAGAAGATGTCTGTCATCTGGGTGGTGTGTGATCGTTTCTCTAAGATGGTCCATTTGGTTCCCCTGCCTAAGTTGCCTTCTTCTTCCGAGTTGGTTCCTCTGTTTTTTCAAAATGTGGTCCGTTTGCATGGTATTCCGGAGAATATCGTTTCTGACAGAGGTACCCAATTCGTGTCTAGATTTTGGCGAGCATTCTGTGCTAGGATGGGCATAGATTTGTCTTTCTCGTCTGCTTTCCATCCTCAGACTAATGGCCAGACCGAGCGGACGAATCAGACCTTGGAGACATATTTGAGGTGTTTTGTGTCTGCAGATCAGGATGATTGGGTTGCTTTTTTGCCTTTAGCGGAGTTTGCCCTCAATAATCGGGCCAGCTCTGCCACCTTGGTGTCTCCCTTTTTCTGTAATTCGGGGTTTCATCCTCGATTTTCTTCTGGTCAGGTGGAATCTTCGGATTGTCCTGGAGTGGATGCTGTGGTGGAGAGGTTGCATCAGATTTGGGGGCAGGTAGTGGACAATTTGAAGTTGTCCCAGGAGAAGACTCAGCTTTTTGCCAACCGCCGGCATCGGGTTGGTCCTCGGCTTTGTGTTGGGGACTTGGTGTGGTTGTCTTCTCGTTTTGTCCCTATGAGGGTTTCTTCTCCCAAGTTTAAGCCTCGGTTCATCGGCCCGTACAAGATATTGGAGATTCTTAACCCTGTGTCCTTCCGTTTGGACCTCCCTGCATCTTTTTCTATTCATAATGTTTTTCATCGGTCATTATTGCGCAGGTATGAGGTACCGGTTGTGCCTTCCGTTGAGCCTCCTGCTCCGGTGTTGGTTGAGGGCGAGTTGGAGTACGTTGTGGAAAAAATCTTGGACTCCCGTGTTTCCAGACGGAAACTCCAGTATCTGGTCAAATGGAAGGGATACGGTCAGGAGGATAATTCTTGGGTGACTGCCTCTGATGTTCATGCCTCCGATTTGGTCCGTGCCTTTCATAGGGCTCATCCTGATCGCCCTGGTGGTTCTGGTGAGGGTTCGGTGCCCCCTCCTTGAGGGGGGGGTACTGTTGTGTAATTGGATTTTGGGCTCCCCCGGTGGCCACTGGTGGAATTGAACTGGTGTGCATCATCCTCTCTGTTCACCTGTTTCCATCAGGATGTGGGAGTCGCTATTTAGCCTTGCTCCTCTGTCACTTCCATGCCGGTCAACATTGTAATCAGAAGCCTTTCTGTGCATGTTCCTGCTGCTAGACAACTCCCAGCTAAGTTGGACTTTAGTCCTTGTTTGTTTTTGCATTTTGTTCCAGTTCACAGCTGTAGTTTCGTTTCTGTGTCTGGAAAGCTCTTGTGATCTGAAATTGCCACTCTGATGTTTTGAGTTAATACTAGAGTCTTAAAGTAATTTCAGGATGGCGTTTTGATAGGGTTTTCAGCTGACCATGAAAGTGCCCTTTCTGTCTTCCTGCTATCTAGTAAGCGGACCTCAATTTTGCTAAACCTATTTTCATACTACGTTTGTCATTTCATCTAAAATCACCGCCAATATTTGTGGGGGCCTCTGTCTGCCTTTCGGGGAAATTTCTCTAGAGGTGAGCCAGGACTATATTTTCCTCTGCCAGGATTAGTTAGTCCTCCGGCCGGCGCTGGGCGTCTAGGGATAAAACGCAGGCTACGCTACCCGGCTACTGTTAGTTGTGCGGCAGGTTTAGTTCATGGTCAGTTTAGTTTCCATCCTTCCAAGAGCTAGTTCTTATGTTCGCTGGGCTATGTTCTCTTGCCATTGAGAACCATAACAGACCTGGCCGTGATCGTTGGTAAGTCGCTGTGTGGTCGCTGGGGAGCTGTCACACAGACAGCTCTCTCCAGCGACCAACGATCAGGGGAACGACTTCGGCATCGTTGAAACTGTCTTCAACGATGCCGAAGTCCCCCTGCAGCACCCGGGTAACCAGGGTAAACATCGGGTTACTAAGCGCAGGGCCGCGCTTAGTAACCCGATGTTTACCCTGGTTACCAAAAAAAACAAACAGTACATACTCGCCTTTCGGTGTCCAGGTCCCTTGCCGTCTGCTTCCTGCTCTGACTGAGATCCGGCCGTACAGTGAGAGCAGAGCGCAGCGGTGACGTCACTGCTGTGCTCTCACTTCTCACTGTACGGCCGGCAGTCAGTGAGAGCAGGAAGCAGACGGCAAGGGACCTGACGGACATCAGAAGGCGAGTATGTATTGTTTGTTTTTTTTTACATTTACGTTGGTAACCAGGGTAAACATCGGGTTACTAAGCGCGGCCCTGTGCTTAGTAACCCGATGTTTACCCTGGTTACCAGTGAAGACATCGCTGGATCGGTGTCACACACACCGATTCAGCGATGTCAGCGGGGCCTCAACGGCCGAAAAAAGGTCCAGGCCATTCCGACACGACCAGCGATCTCACAGCAGGGGCCTGATCGCTGGTACGTGTCACACATAGCGAGATCGCTATGGAGGTCGCTGTTGCGTCACAAAACTTGTGACTCAGCAGCGATCTCGCTAGCGATCTCGCTATGTGAGACGGGGCCTTAATGGAATGATTGCTTTCCAATCGTGAGTCCTTGCCTTATGTACGCATAAGATCCAGCCCGCATGTTTTCCTTTGCTTAAGGTACCGTCACACTCAGCAACTTTGCAGCGAGAACGACAACAATCCGTGATGTTACAGAGTCCTGAATAGTGATCTCGTTGTGTTTGACACGCAGCAGCGATCTGGATCCCGCTGTGCCATCGCTGGTCGGAGCTAGAAGTCCAGAACTTTATTTCGTCGCCAGGTCAGCGTGTATCGTCATGTTTGACATCAAAAGCAACGACGATAACAATGGATGTAATGGAGGTAACAACCAGCGAGAACGAGAAGTGAGTCACCGTTGCGTCACTGGATCGCTCCTGCATCGTTCTGGAGCTGCTGTGTTTGACGTCTCTACAGCGACCTAAACAGCGACGCTCCAGCGATCTAGTTTAGGTCGGATCGTTGTCTATATCGCTGCAGCGTCGCTGAGTGTAA
This sequence comes from Ranitomeya variabilis, assembly GCF_051348905.1. Lineage (NCBI taxonomy): Eukaryota > Metazoa > Chordata > Amphibia > Anura > Dendrobatidae > Ranitomeya > Ranitomeya variabilis. The sequence goes on from NC_135237.1 coordinate 128,881,703, forward strand.
CGGTACCTTTACTGTTACTGACACTGATTCCTGAGGCTGAACTGATGAGCAATCAAATATCTAATAAAACACAGCAAGCAAGTCTCTAACAAAACAACAATAAGATCGGCGTAACCGGTGCCCCGTGCTGGAAAAAGCCTGCATCCCTTAGCCGTGGATTCTGCTCTACGTGCATTGGTCCAATAGTCTTAGCTTGTGTTTAACTCATTGTTGATTTGCATTTTCTCAGTAGCATGTATTATCAGTTATAATGCAGTGGCTTAGTGCGGTTTGTGTATAGAATCCTGTAATACTGATGTACAATGTCGACTTGCGGTATCCTTACTCATGTTCATGTGAAGAGTAGACAGGAAACATCTGCCAGCAGTAAGTAAATAGTTAATGATTTCCAGTAACTTTATTCCAACCTCTTCACAGTAGGTAGAAATGCGGAGACAGCAGTGTCATTGATTCCTGCATTATGTTATCAGTTGCATGTTTCAGTCGAGTACAGTAATATGTTCCTAGACTGTCTGGCCTCCTTTATTCAGATGGCATAGACAGACTATGCAGCTCTTAAGACTGCTAATTTTTGCATCTTTTTTTTTTATAATTTAACAATGCAATATTGAAAAGAATTAAATTCTAAATGTATGGTTTGCCTTACAGAGTACATTTAGACAAGGTGAGTGGGAGGAAGAACAGGATCACAGCTGTTACTGCAAATCTCAAATAATAACCCATGGTAGGGTCTATAAATGGAAATCAGTTTACAATTGAACTGAGAATCTGTCCCAGACGCTGTAATAATGCTCTGTATTTGAGAAAGGCACTACCATATGTTTCTTTATGCAAGTGACTCCATATGAAAAGTTGTTTTCACTCTTCACTATATGGTACTGATTACATTGTCATAAATACTGTAAGAATTATGCAAATATTCCTTGATTTGAATGTAAGAAGTATTGGACACAAAATCTCAGCTTTTAAAGTGAATGTCTCATGAAACACTGAAATAAAGATAAGTGAATGCAACATCCACACAAAACCTCCAATATAGTTAACAGATTCAGTGAAAAATTGTGAAAAGTGTGAAGGCAAAACACATGCAGCAAATATATGTACATAATAATAAGAAAGTATTTTCAGTGAGGTTTACTGAGGATGTTAAAGCTGATTTTTATAAAGCTTAACGCGTCCATACACAGTAGAGCAAAGACGTTCTGATCAGATGTGTATGTGCACCTCCCAACCTTCCTAACTAATGATATTGGGGAGAAATCAGGATCAAGCATGTGGACTTTTAATGGTTACTCCTTGTGTTCTCAGAAGAGATACATTATACTGCCCAAAGAGACGTCCAAAGGCGGCTTACCCTCAAAATTGAAAATATGCAAGTCCAGCCAATCCGCACCTATATGGGGGGCCGTATGAAATAGGTTTTGAATAGGTGTTGGTCAACAGCTATTAAATGTGTTTCTGTACATTATGAGTCAAGATGTTGGCAAATGAGCAGATATGTTTTAGCCAAATCATCACAATCTTGATCAATTTTATTGAGCCAGGAATGCCCTTAGGATCAGCAGTTGGCACATCCTTCTTTCCCGGAGAGTAGAGGTAGTTATGTGTGGTGCGTAGGTTGGCAACGGTACATAGCAAAAGTGGGAAGGGATTAGCTGATTAGTCATTACAACCAATTAAATCATTGTAATATTCAGTTATTGCACTGGGGCACTGAATAAGATAAGGTGTACCTGCATACAGACTGAATTATATTTTCGCAAAAGACTGAGCAGTAAATAGGGTTGCTAACAAGGGATCTTACACTGGACAGGCCACCTTCCATAGATGAGTAATTTTTATGACTATTCTCCTGAATCTGGCATTGCTTATTTTTGTTTCTGCACTTCCACATGCTTTAGATATGGCTCTCTCTTCCTTGCATGTAACTCCAGTCTTTTTAACGAACTTGGTGTGATACTCAATAAAACTCGTAGACAAGAGTTTCAGACCAAGCCCACTTAGAAGCACTAGAATTACATAAAGGGAAGAGAGGACCATATCTAAGGAACAGGTAAAGGAACAAAGGTAAAACATCACCAGATTCAGGAGAATAGCGACATTTCCTGCAGGTAAAATATTTTTATTACATATTTATGGCATGTGAGAGTTCCACTTTAAGCTGGCCTTGCAGTGGCTTTTGGTACCTTTTAAGAAGATTCCTACAATCTGACTAACCACTATGCCATTATCTTGTAGAGATGCACTTAAAGAGAATATAGAAGTAGGTTGAACCCTCTTAAAATGTCTATATGGGCATGTAAATCATAGGAAGTTTAATAAAATGACCCCTTGATATCTGACAATCGGGCAAGGTATCAGATATCAGACAAGGTTATTTTCCTGATTTGTTTTCTCATTGACTCTCATAGTTGTAGTCTACTTATGATGTCAATTACAGGCCTCTCTCATATTTTTAAGTGGGAGAACTTGCACAATCAATTGGTGGCTGACTAAATACTTTTTTCTCCACTGTAATTAGTTATGAAGATTCTTGTCTTGTAACTGCATTGTTACTGTTTTGCTCCTGAAAATCTAAATTTTTATTTTTATTGTTTTGTTAGTATTTTGTAAATCTACCTTTGGCTTTCAACATTGCCTGAATGTTTCTTGACATACTCTCGATCAGATTCAAGCATGTCTCAGCTTAAATCTGATCCCAGGTCTCTTCTACACGTTCCCAAAGTTGGTGCATGCTGGTAGACTCACTTGGGAATGTATACAGTTTTTTCGTCAACTCTACCCATGTGTTCTATTGCGTTGAGGTCTGGGGACTTTAGGGGCCAATCCAGCACCTCTATTTCATTGTTATTGAACCATTTCTTTGCAAATCTGAATGTATGCTTTGGGTCGCTGTCCTGCTGGAACACTATGTAGTCCTTTTCATACCCATAGTACTCAAGAGTACAAAGTAAATCATCTTGTAGGATCCTCAGATATAGCTCAGCATTGAGACCACCAAGATGGTGCACCACCACATTATGTGTGTCAGGTCCGAGCATTCCTACATGAACAGTTTCCTGGAAAGTGGATTGGTCGTCGTGGGTCAGTTGAATGGCCACCAAGGTCTCCTGATCTGACCCCCTTAGACTTTTATCTTTGGGGTCATCTGAAGGCAATTGTCTATGCTGAGAAGATACGAGATGTGCAGCATCTGAAACAACGGATACTGGAAGCCTGTGCTAGCATTTCTTCTGTGGTGTTGCTATCAGTGTTTCTAGAGTGGGAGAAGAGTGTTGCATTGACAATCCAGCACAATGGGCAGCACTTTGAACACATTTTATAAGTGGTCATAAACATGTAAATAACTCATGAAAGAATAAAGTTACATTAAAACCAAGCACACCATAGTTTTTCTTGTGAAATTCTCAATAGGTTTGATGTGTCACATGACCCTCTTCCCATTGAAAAAAATAAAGTCTGAGTTCAAAATGGCCGCCATTGGCACCACCCATCTTGAAAAGTTTTCCCTTCCCATATATTAATGTGCCACAAGCAGAAAGTTGATATCACCAACCATTCCCGTTTTATTTAGGTGTATCCATATAAATGGCCCACCCTGTACAATAAGATCTGACCAGTTATTATAGGAAGAGGTAATGACCAGATTAGAAGCAGCTGAAATGGAGCTGCATGTTTCTGACCAGCATAGAAATGATCGTTAACCTATCCAGCACCAGAGGAAAAGAAGACCTGCGATTCATTACGCGACATCACTGTCTAACTCCTGGTCTTCCAGGGGGATGTGACACTTGTGAGGCTGTGGCCTCTGATACAGCTAGGGAGTGCTGTTTGTTCTCCCCAGAATGTGCATGCAGACAGAGGAAGTCCATAGGTGTGCATGAGAGTCATGGATTTCCGGTCCAGGTTTTCCTGGTGGCTGGAGGCCACAGGTTTGTGTGTGTTTAGAAACCCTGCAGTAAGGGGTATGGGTGTGTCAGGCCGTGTCATGCCGTGTCAGGTGTGCGAGGTGCACATCAGTGTCAGTCTGGTGTGTGCTGGTCTGCAGAGTGCATGGAGGCACAGGCCAGCAGGGCCAGCACCCAGGGCAGCTGAATAGCCTGGCACCCGCAGCATACACAGAGATGCAAGTCATTCATGGTACTGGTCTCGGATGTGGACAATCCTGTGCCCGGAGGTGGATGTCCTGTGCCCGAAAGAGGACTAGCATGTGCAACGATTGCAAACAGGTGGATATGGTGCCCAGCTGCTATCCGGAGGATATCCTGAACTGTGTACAACTGTGTGAGTAAAGAGTCTGTAAAGAGACTGTGATACAGCGATGCAGGACACCCACGAGCAGGGGTGGATTAAGGGTAGCCAGGGCCCCGGGCTGTTCAGACACTGTGGGCCCCCTCCGGTCATGTGACGGGGGTCATGTGACGGGGGTCATGTTATACCCAAACCAGATTATTCCAGAAAAATGGCCGGGCCCTACTCTACTGTAACCTAGTAAATATTTGTTAAAATCTGCAATACAATTTAGGTATATTTTGACCAATAATATCACATGCAAGGAACAAATACCACCGCGCCATGACCAGACCACAAATTATAACCACAGTGATCGAATAATATCACATACAAGGAACAAATACCACTGCACCATGTCAAGACCACATACTACCACCACTTGGTGACCAAATAGCACATTCAAGGGACAAATACCACAACACCATTTCCAGACCACATATTACCACCACATAGTGACTGAATACTACAATACTGATGAATAATAAAAAAAACACAATACTATCACCATCAGTGCCATTATACACAGGAGATCTGTACTTAGTATGCAGTGTCTGTGTAGAGGTAATACAGAGATCACTGGTGGTATTATACACAGGAGCTCTGTATATAATGTATAGGTAATACAGTGATCACTGGTGACATTGTACACAGGACCTCTGTATATAGTATACAGTGTATAGTGTCAGTGTATAGGTAACACTGACTCACCAGTGACGTCTCTAGGTGAAGTCCTTCATTTTTCATCCAGCACAGACCGCCATCACTTCATTCAGCCAGGACTCATTTCTGCAGGAAATAACACAGTTATCTCGAGCTCTGCTTGCAGAACACATTACTTAATTTTTCACAACTTCTACATTACACCACATGGAGAAAAAAAGGCGATATAGTGTCACTCTGCACAGTAACAGGACCGCCCCCACATTTAAAACAGTATACTCAAAAAATAAAATAAATACATCACTGCAGTAATAATATCCCTTAATTAGCCCCTATGGTAATAATATTCCCACACCCTGGCCCCGTGTGTCTCATTCCTGGCTCCAGCCATATGTTCTCCCATCCTGCACTCATGAGTATCCATTCTGCCCCATCTGATCTCCCCATCCTGCCCCATCTGTCTCCATCGTATCCATCCCGCCCCATCTGTCTCCATCGTATCCATCCTGCCCCATGATCCAATCCTGCCCCATGTCTTTCATTCTGCCCCGTGTCTCCAATCATGCCCCGTGTCTACATTCTGCCCATGCCTCCAGTCCTGCCCCCAGTGTGTCCAGCAATCTGCCCCAGTGTGTCCAGCATATTACCCCAGTGTGTCCAGCAATCTGCCCCAGTATATCCAGCATATTGCCCCAGTGTGTCCAGCATTGCCCCCAGACAGTGTCTCCAGCAATCTGCCCCAGTGTTTGACTCCAGCATATTGCCCCAAGTGTGTCCAGCATTGCCCCCAGACAGTTTGTCCAGCAATCTGCCCCAGTGTGTCCAGCAATCTGCCCCAGTGTGTCCAGCATATTACCACCAGTGTGTCCAGCAATCTTCCCCAGTGTGCCCAGCATATTACCACCAGTGTGTCCAGCAATCTGCCCCAGTATGTCCAGCATTGCCCCAGTGTGTCCAGCATATTACCACCAGTGTGTCCAGCAATCTGCCCCAGAATGTCCAATTGTCCAGCATTGCCCACAGTGTCCATCATTGCCCCAGTGTCTCCAGCATTGCCCCAGTGTCTCCAGCATTGCCCCCAGACAGTGTGTTCAACAATCTGCCCCAGTATGTCCAGCATATTGCCCCAGAGTATCCAGCATTGCCCCCAGTGTGTCCAGCAATCTGCCCCAGTGCCTCCAGCATATTACCCCCAGTGTGTCCAGCAATCTGCGCCAGTATGTCCAGCATTGCCGTCAGTCTGTCCAGCAATTTGCCCCAGTGTCTCCAGCATTGCCCCAGTGTCTCCAGCAATCATCTGCCCCAGTGTGTCCAGCAGTCTGCCCCAGTGTGTCCTCCAGCATTGCCCCAGTGTGTCCAGCAGTCTGCCCCAGTGTCTCCAGCATTGCCCCAGTGTCTCCAGCAATCTGCCCCAGTGTGTCCTCCAGCATTGCCCCAGTGTGTCCAGCAATCTGCCCCAGTGTCTCCAGCAATCTGCCCCAGTGTCTCCAGCATTGCCCCAGTGTCTCCAGCAATCTGCCCCAGTGTCTCCAGCAATCTGCCCCAGTGTCTCCAGCAATCTGCCCCACTGTCCCCAGCATTGCCCCAGTGTCTCCAGCAATCTGCCCCAGTGTCTCCAGCATTGCCCCCAGTGTGTCCAGCAATCTGCCCCAGTGTCTCCAGCATTGCCCCCAGTGTGTCTAGCATTGCCCCAGTGTCTCCAGCAATCATCTGCCCCAGTGTGTCCAGCAGTCTGCCCCAGTGTGTCCTCCAGCATTGCCCCCAGTGTCTCCAGCAATCATCTGCCCCAGTGTGTCCAGCATTGCCCCCAGTGTGTCCAGCATTGCCCCCAGTGTCTCCAGCATTGCCCCCAGTGTCTCCAGCATTGGCCCTAGTGTCTCCAGCAATCTGCCCCAGTGTGTCCTCCAGCATTGCCCCCAGTGTCTCCAGCATTGCCCCAGTGTGTCCAGCATTGCCCCCAGTGTGTCCAGCATTGCCCCCAGTGTCTCCAGCATTGCCCCCAGTGTCTCCAGCATTGCCCCCAGTGTCTCCAGCATTGCCCCCAGTGTCTCCAGCAATCTGCCCCAGTGTGTCCTCCAGCATTGCCCCCAGTGTCTCCAGCATTGCCCCCAGTGTCTCCAGCATTGCCCCCAGTGTCTCCAGCAATCTGCCCCAGTGTGTCCTCCAGCATTGCCCCCAGTGTGTCCTCCAGCATTGCCCCCAGTGTGTCCAGCAATCTGTCCCAGTGTCTCCAGCATTGCCCCAGGCCCCCCGGATTGCCATTCGCAAAAACAACCAAAAACGAATTCTCCTCACCTGACCTGTGCGCTCCAGCGGCGAGCTCCCTCCAGCAGCGCACACTCGCCGGCGACTGACAATGACATCAGACGCCGGCGACGTGTGCGCTGCGGCCGACTTCAGCTGCCAGTCTCCAATTGGCTGGCGGCTGTTGTTAACTATTGACGTGCGGGCGCGCGCCCGCACGTCAATAGGAAACCGCCGCAGCGCCGGAAGGGGCCCGGTGAGCAGATGAGAAGGGGCCCGATGCGGGCCCCCTCTCTCTGCCCACCGGGTCCGGGGGCACAGTACTCGGGCGGATTATCAGAGGGTCAATCTGTGCGGTAGGCCAGAGCCCCCCCACACCACTGGGCCCTGGGCTACCGCCCATATTGACCCTCTGATAATCCGACCCTGCCCACGAGAACTAGTCAGAGGAGGGCTGGTGTGTGTAGTGTCTGCAACATATGAGGCTGTGTGTTTGGAGACGTATAGAGACTGTGAGATGGTGTGCGGTCGCACAGGGAAACTGGACAAGGGAAGTCTGGCCTGTTTAGGGACCGCAAATCTAAAGCCATGTGATGTGTATTGCTTTGAACCGGTGTAAACTGGTCACTGATAATATCCACTGAAGTTATATGCATTTATGTGAACTGGACTTTCATGCTGTGAAGAAACACATTAAAAGAGACTTTTGTGTTTGAATTTGTGGGTCACTGCTTCTTCACTATGTATGATGCTACTGCAGCTTTACACACTGTCCTGATTTATATTTTACAGTATACAGGGAGACAAAGATTTTTCCACCACCAGGAGCAAATCAGTAGCAATACAATGACATGACAAGAATCTGCATAACTAATCATATGCTAAATGGTTGCACATCAAATTTATGTATGAGAAAACCAAGATGATTGTCCCTATAAAATGATAGTAGTCTCACGTTCGATGCAGTGGTGAATGGTGAGATGTGGAGTCTGAAAGTCAAAAGTTCAAAACATTGTTAAAGGGAACCTGTCAGCAGGATTGTACTCAGTAACCTACAGAAAGTGTCAGTTTGGCGCCGTTATACTGATTAAAATGATACCATGGTTGATGAAATCCATCTTGTGGTTGTTGATTAATCTTTATTTGTAGTTTTCAGTTAATAATATGCTCATGCTCCGGGACGGCCTGTGGGGGGTCTTTCTGTGCTGCTCTGCTTACATATTTTTCTGTATGGCTTATGACAGGTCACTGATCCCTCAGTGACCTACCCACTATTTTACATACTGAATATTATATGTTTTGAAAAATAATTTAAAAAATTCACATTCAGCAGACAAGCTCCAGTGGCGTAGCTTGATTGCATGTATAATGTCCATTCAATTATTGTTTTTGGTGATAAATATCTTCAGTAAAAAAAAAATTCTCTCTCAAAATGGCGCGAGCAATCCGATAGATGGTACTGCACTGCTGCCATTTTGCTAGAGGGAAAAAAAATTGCTTCCTCCAAGATAGCGCAGACAGCGAATGCACAGTAGCATCTATCGGATTGCCGATACATACTACTGTGCAGGCGCGACCAGCGCCATTTTGAGAGATAATTTTTATTCTGAATTAATGTGGAGCGCCCCCAGACGCAAGTGGCGGCAAGTGGCAATCCACAGTCTTTGCAATAAGTCACAGTCCAAGCACAATAAATCACAGTTCCAAGGCACACTGTCATGATTCCCCAATGGCATGGGAACATCAGAAACACAAAAATAACAGACTAGCTCTCGGGTGATGGAAACTCAAGCTGACCGTGACCTAAATCTACCACACAACTAACAGTAGCCAGGAAGCATTCCTACGGCTGCCTAGATGCCATGCGCCAGCCGGAGAACTAACTACGCCTGGAAGAGGAAGGAACAGACCTGGCTTACCTCTAGAGAAATTCCCCAAAGATGATAGTGGCCCCCACGTATATTAACGGTGAGTTCAGAGGAAAAGACATACACAGTATGAAGGTAGATTTAGCAAAGCGAGGTCCACTTACTAGATAGAGGAAGGATACAAAAGAGGACTTCACGGTCAGCTGAAAAACCCTTTCAAAAAACCCATCCTGAAATTACTTTAAGACTCCTGTGTCAACTCATGACACAGGAGTGGCAATTTCAGTCCACAAGAGCTTCCAGTAACAGGAAATGACAAAACTGTAAACTGGACAAGAAAAACAAAATAATAAGGACAAGAGTCCACTTAGCTGATCAGCAGACTAGTAGCAGGAACATGCAACTGAAAGACTCAGGTTACAATGATGACCGGCAAGGAAGTGACTGGAGAGCAAGGCTAAATAGGGAACTCCCAAAACTGATGGAAGCAGGTGAGCTGAGGCAGAAAAGCACACAGAAGTCTCCAGTACCACCAGCCACCACCAGGGGAGCCAAAAAGCGGATCACAACAGTACCCCCCCCTTAAGGAGGGGGCACCAAACCCTCACAAGAACCGCCAGGGCGACCTGGATGAGCCCTATGAAAGGCACGAACCAAATCCGAGGCATGAACATCAGAGGCAGCTACCCAAGAATTATCTTCCTGACCATAGCCCTTCCATTTAACCAGGTACTGGAGTCTCCGCCTGGAAATACGGGAGTCCAAGATCTTCTCTATAACGTACTCCAATTCACCCTCAACCAGCACAGGAGCAGGAGGCCCAGCAGAAGGAACCACCGGCACCTCGTATCTCCGCAACAACGACCGATGGAACACATTATGGATAGCGAAAGATGCCGGAAGGTCCAAACGAAAGGAAACAGGGTTAATAATCTCCAAAATCCTATAGGGACCGATGAACCGAGGCTTAAATTTAGGAGAAGAAACCCTCATAGGGACAAAACGGGAAGACAACCACACCAAGTCCCCAACACGAAGGCGAGGACCAACCCGACGCTGGCGGTTAGCAAACCGCTGAGTCCTCTCCTGGGACAAATTCAAATTGTCCACCACTTGTTCCCAAATCCGATACAACCGATCCACCACAGCATCTACTCCAGGACAATCCGAAGACTCCACCTGACCAGAAGAAAAACGGGGATGAAACCCCGAATTGCAAAAGAAGGGGGAAACCAAAGTGGCAGAACTGGCCCGGTTATTAAGAGCAAACTCCGCCAACGGCAAAAAGGCAACCCAATCATCCTGATCCGCAGACACAAAACACCTCAAATACGTCTCCAAAGTTTGATTAGTTCGCTCCGTCTGGCCATTAGTCTGAGGATGGAAGGCAGACGAAAAAGACAAATCAATGCCCAACCTGGCACAGAATGCCCGCCAAAATCTAGAAACGAACTGGGTACCCCTATCAGAAACGATATTTTCAGGAATACCATGCAAGCGAACCACATTTTGAAAAAACGAAGGAACCAACTCAGACGAGGAAGGCAACTTCGGCAATGGCACCAAATGAACCATCTTAGAAAAACGGTCACACACCACCCAGATAACAGACATCCTCTGAGAGACAGGAAGATCAGAAATAAAGTCCATCGAGATGTGCGTCCAAGGCCTCTTCGGGATAGGCAAGGGCAACAACAACCCGCTAGCCCTAGAACAACAAGGCTTGGCCCGAGCACACACATCACAAGACTGCACAAAAACACGCACATCACGAGACAGAGATGGCCACCAGAAGGATCTAGCCACCAAATCCCTGGTACCAAAAATTCCAGGATGACCAGCCAGCGTAGAAGAATGAACCTCCGAGATGACTCTACTGGTCCAATCATCAGGAACAAACAGTCTACCAGGTGGACAGCGATCAGGTCTATCCGCCTGAAACTCTTGCAAAGCACGTCGCAGATCTGGGGAAATAGCGGATAATATCACCCCATCCTTAAGGATACCTGTAGGTTCCGAATCACACTCTCTGTGGGGAGGGAGAGAACCAATTTTAGGCTCTTCAAAAATATCCCCAAAATCCGACAAAAATGCAGGAATCTCAGAGGGAATAGATGACGAGATAGGAACCAAAGGTATGTCCCCATGAGCCCCCCGACATCCCCAGCTTAACACAGACATAGTTTTCCAGTCCAGTACTGGGTTATGAGATTGTAACCATGGTAATCCAAGCACTAAAACATCATGTAAATTATACAACACGAGGAAGCGAATCATCTCCTGATGGTCTGGAGTCATACGCATAGTCACTTGCGTCCAGAACTGTGGTCTATTACAAGCCAGAGGTGTAGAATCAATACCCTTCAGAGGTATAGGAACTTCCAGAGGCTCCAAATCAAACCCACAGCGCCTGGCGAAGGACCAATCCATGAGACTCAGAGCGGCGCCAGAGTCCACATAGGCATCCACGGTAATAACAGATAATGAACAAATCAGAGTTACAGACAGAAGAAATTTAGACTGTAAAGTGCCAATAGAAACAGATTTGTCAACCTTCCTAGTACGTTTAGAGCATGCTGATATAACATGCGCGGAATCACCACAGTAGAAGCACAAGCCATTTTTGCGCCTATAATTCTGCCGCTCGCTTCTTGACAGAATTCTGTCACATTGCATTTTCTCTGGCGTCCCTTCAGAAGATACCGCCAAATGGTGCACGGGTTTGCGCTCCCGCAAACGCCGATCAATCTGAATCGCCATTGTCATGGACTCATTCAGACCTGTGGGCGTAGGAAACCCCACCATGACATCCTTAACGGCATCAGAAAGGCCCTCTCCGAAACCTGCCGCCAGGGCACCCTCATTCCACTGAGTAAGCACAGACCATTTACGAAATTTTTGGCAGTATATCTCAGCTTCATCTTGCCCTTGAGACAGGGCTATTAAAGCTTTTTCAGCTTGAATCTCCAAATTAGGTTCCTCATACAGCAACCCTAAAGCCAGAAAAAACGCATCCACATTGAGCAACGCAGGATCCCCTGGTGTCAATGAAAATGCCCAATTTTGAGGGTCACCTCGCAGTAACGAAATCACAATTTTAACCTGCTGAACAGGATCTCCAGAGGAGTGAGGTCTGAGAGAAAGGAATAATTTACAATTACATTTGAAATTCAGAAATCGAGATCTATCTCCGGAAAATACCTCGGGTGTAGGAATCTTAGGTTCAGAAATAGGAGTACGTATAACATAATCTTGAAAATTCTGAACCTTCGTAGCAAGATTATTTAAACCTGCAGCCAAACTCTGAGGGTCCATCCTTAAACCGGAGAGATCAGAGCCATTCAAGGATTAGAAGGAGAGAAAGGCAAGGCTGTAAATAGAGCAGAAATACAACTGAGCCAACTAAGTAGCAAACATGAGAGGAAAAAAAAAAAAAAATCTACAGACTTCTTTTACTCTCCTTTCTTCTGCCAATTACTTTAACAGTGGCCGGTCATACTGTCATGATTCCCCAATGGCATGGGAACATCAGAAACACAAAAATAACAGACTAGCTCTCGGGTGATGGAAACTCAAGCTGACCGTGACCTAAATCTACCACACAACTAACAGTAGCCAGGAAGCATTCCTACGGCTGCCTAGATGCCATGCGCCAGCCGGAGAACTAACTACGCCTGGAAGAGGAAGGAACAGACCTGGCTTACCTCTAGAGAAATTCCCCAAAGATGATAGTGGCCCCCACGTATATTAACGGTGAGTTCAGAAGAAAAGACATACACAGTATGAAGGTAGATTTAGCAAAGCGAGGTCCACTTACTAGATAGAGGAAGGATACAAAAGAGGACTTCACGGTCAGCTGAAAAACCCTTTCAAAAAACCCATCCTGAAATTACTTTAAGACTCCTGTGTCAACTCATGACACAGGAGTGGCAATTTCAGTCCACAAGAGCTTCCAGTAACAGGAAATGACAAAACTGTAAACTGGACAAGAAAAACAAAATAATAAGGACAAGAGTCCACTTAGCTGATCAGCAGACTAGTAGCAGGAACATGCAACTGAAAGACTCAGGTTACAATGATGACCGGCAAGGAAGTGACTGGAGAGCAAGGCTAAATAGGGAACTCCCAAAACTGATGGAAGCAGGTGAGCTGAGGCAGAAAAGCACACAGAAGTCTCCAGTACCACCAGCCACCACCAGGGGAGCCAAAAAGCGGATCACAACAGTACCCCCCCCTTAAGGAGGGGGCACCGAACCCTCACAAGAACCGCCAGGGCGACCTGGATGAGCCCTATGAAAGGCACGAACCAAATCCGAGGCATGAACATCAGAGGCAGCTACCCAAGAATTATCTTCCTGACCATAGCCCTTCCATTTAACCAGGTACTGGAGTCTCCGCCTGGAAATACGGGAGTCCAAGATCTTCTCTATAACGTACTCCAATTCACCCTCAACCAGCACAGGAGCAGGAGGCCCAGCAGAAGGAACCACCGGCACCTCGTATCTCCGCAACAACGACTGATGGAACACATTATGGATAGCGAAAGATGCCGGAAGGTCCAAACAAAAGGAAACAGGGTTAATAATCTCCAAAATCCTATAGGGACCGATGAACCGAGGCTTAAATTTAGGAGAAGAAACCCTCATAGGGACAAAACGGGAAGACAACCACACCAAGTCCCCAACACGAAGGCGAGGACCAACCCGACGCTGGCGGTTAGCAAACCGCTGAGTCCTCTCCTGGGACAAATTCAAATTGTCCACCACTTGTTCCCAAATCCGATACAACCGATCCACCACAGCATCTACTCCAGGACAATCCGAAGACTCCACCTGACCAGAAGAAAAACGGGGATGAAACCCCGAATTGCAAAAGAAGGGGGAAACCAAAGTGGCAGAACTGGCCCGGTTATTAAGAGCAAACTCCGCCAACGGCAAAAAGGCAACCCAATCATCCTGATCCGCAGACACAAAACACCTCAAATACGTCTCCAAAGTTTGATTAGTTCGCTCCGTCTGGCCATTAGTCTGAGGATGGAAGGCAGACGAAAAAGACAAATCAATGCCCAACCTGGCACAGAATGCCCGCCAAAATCTAGAAACGAACTGGGTACCCCTATCAGAAACGATATTTTCAGGAATACCATGCAAGCGAACCACATTTTGAAAAAACAAAGGAACCAACTCAGACGAGGAAGGCAACTTCGGCAATGGCACCAAATGAACCATCTTAGAAAAACGGTCACACACCACCCAGATAACAGACATCCTCTGAGAGACAGGAAGATCAGAAATAAAGTCCATCGAGATGTGCGTCCAAGGCCTCTTCGGGATAGGCAAGGGCAACAACAACCCGCTAGCCCTAGAACAACAAGGCTTGGCCCGAGCACACACATCACAAGACTGCACAAAAACACGCACATCACGAGACAGAGATGGCCACCAGAAGGATCTAGCCACCAAATCCCTGGTACCAAAAATTCCAGGATGACCAGCCAGCGTAGAAGAATGAACCTCCGAGATGACTCTACTGGTCCAATCATCAGGAACAAACAGTCTACCAGGTGGACAGCGATCAGGTCTATCCGCCTGAAACTCTTGCAAAGCACGTCGCAGATCTGGGGAAATAGCGGATAATATCACCCCATCCTTAAGGATACCTGTAGGTTCCGAATCACACTCTCTGTGGGGAGGGAGAGAACCAATTTTAGGCTCTTCAAAAATATCCCCAAAATCCGACAAAAATGCAGGAATCTCAGAGGGAATAGATGACGAGATAGGAACCAAAGGTATGTCCCCATGAGCCCCCCGACATCCCCAGCTTAACACAGACATAGTTTTCCAGTCCAGTACTGGGTTATGAGATTGTAACCATGGTAATCCAAGCACTAAAACATCATGTAAATTATACAACACGAGGAAGCGAATCATCTCCTGATGGTCTGGAGTCATACGCATAGTCACTTGCGTCCAGAACTGTGGTCTATTACAAGCCAGAGGTGTAGAATCAATACCCTTCAGAGGTATAGGAACTTCCAGAGGCTCCAAATCAAACCCACAGCGCCTGGCGAAGGACCAATCCATGAGACTCAGAGCGGCGCCAGAGTCCACATAGGCATCCACGGTAATAACAGATAATGAACAAATCAGAGTTACAGACAGAAGAAATTTAGACTGTAAAGTGCCAATAGAAACAGATTTGTCAACCTTCCTAGTACGTTTAGAGCATGCTGATATAACATGCGCGGAATCACCACAGTAGAAGCACAAGCCATTTTTGCGCCTATAATTCTGCCGCTCGCTTCTTGACAGAATTCTGTCACATTGCATTTTCTCTGGCGTCCCTTCAGAAGATACCGCCAAATGGTGCACGGGTTTGCGCTCCCGCAAACGCCGATCAATCTGAATCGCCATTGTCATGGACTCATTCAGACCTGTGGGCGTAGGAAACCCCACCATGACATCCTTAACGGCATCAGAAAGGCCCTCTCCGAAACCTGCCGCCAGGGCACCCTCATTCCACTGAGTAAGCACAGACCATTTACGAAATTTTTGGCAGTATATCTCAGCTTCATCTTGCCCTTGAGACAGGGCTATTAAAGCTTTTTCAGCTTGAATCTCCAAATTAGGTTCCTCATACAGCAACCCTAAAGCCAGAAAAAACGCATCCACATTGAGCAACGCAGGATCCCCTGGTGTCAATGAAAATGCCCAATTTTGAGGGTCACCTCGCAGTAACGAAATCACAATTTTAACCTGCTGAACAGGATCTCCAGAGGAGTGAGGTCTGAGAGAAAGGAATAATTTACAATTACATTTGAAATTCAGAAATCGAGATCTATCTCCGGAAAATACCTCGGGTGTAGGAATCTTAGGTTCAGAAATAGGAGTACGTATAACATAATCTTGAAAATTCTGAACCTTCGTAGCAAGATTATTTAAACCTGCAGCCAAACTCTGAGGGTCCATCCTTAAACCGGAGAGATCAGAGCCATTCAAGGATTAGAAGGAGAGAAAGGCAAGGCTGTAAATAGAGCAGAAATACAACTGAGCCAACTAAGTAGCAAACATGAGAGGAAAAAAAAAAAAAAATCTACAGACTTCTTTTACTCTCCTTTCTTCTGCCAATTACTTTAACAGTGGCCGGTCATACTGTCATGATTCCCCAATGGCATGGGAACATCAGAAACACAAAAATAACAGACTAGCTCTCGGGTGATGGAAACTCAAGCTGACCGTGACCTAAATCTACCACACAACTAACAGTAGCCAGGAAGCATTCCTACGGCTGCCTAGATGCCATGCGCCAGCCGGAGAACTAACTACGCCTGGAAGAGGAAGGAACAGACCTGGCTTACCTCTAGAGAAATTCCCCAAAGATGATAGTGGCCCCCACGTATATTAACGGTGAGTTCAGAGGAAAAGACATACACAGTATGAAGGTAGATTTAGCAAAGCGAGGTCCACTTACTAGATAGAGGAAGGATACAAAAGAGGACTTCACGGTCAGCTGAAAAACCCTTTCAAAAAACCCATCCTGAAATTACTTTAAGACTCCTGTGTCAACTCATGACACAGGAGTGGCAATTTCAGTCCACAAGAGCTTCCAGTAACAGGAAATGACAAAACTGTAAACTGGACAAGAAAAACAAAATAATAAGGACAAGAGTCCACTTAGCTGATCAGCAGACTAGTAGCAGGAACATGCAACTGAAAGACTCAGGTTACAATGATGACCGGCAAGGAAGTGACTGGAGAGCAAGGCTAAATAGGGAACTCCCAAAACTGATGGAAGCAGGTGAGCTGAGGCAGAAAAGCACACAGAAGTCTCCAGTACCACCAGCCACCACCAGGGGAGCCAAAAAGCGGATCACAACAGTACCCCCCCCTTAAGGAGGGGGCACCGAACCCTCACAAGAACCGCCAGGGCGACCTGGATGAGCCCTATGAAAGGCACGAACCAAATCCGAGGCATGAACATCAGAGGCAGCTACCCAAGAATTATCTTCCTGACCATAGCCATTCCATTTAACCAGGTACTGGAGTCTCCGCCTGGAAATACGGGAGTCCAAGATCTTCTCTATAACGTACTCCAATTCACCCTCAACCAGCACAGGAGCAGGAGGCCCAGCAGAAGGAACCACCGGCACCTCGTATCTCCGCAACAACGACCGATGGAACACATTATGGATAGCGAAAGATGCCGGAAGGTCCAAACAAAAGGAAACAGGGTTAATAATCTCCAAAATCCTATAGGGACCGATGAACCGAGGCTTAAATTTAGGAGAAGAAACCCTCATAGGGACAAAACGGGAAGACAACCACACCAAGTCCCCAACACGAAGGCGAGGACCAACCCGACGCTGGCGGTTAGCAAACCGCTGAGTCCTCTCATGGGACAAATTCAAATTGTCCACCACTTGTTCCCAAATCCGATACAACCGATCCACCACAGCATCTACTCCAGGACAATCCGAAGACTCCACCTGACCAGAAGAAAAACGGGGATGAAACCCCGAATTGCAAAAGAAGGGGGAAACCAAAGTGGCAGAACTGGCCCGGTTATTAAGAGCAAACTCCGCCAACGGCAAAAAGGCAACCCAATCATCCTGATCCGCAGACACAAAACACCTCAAATACGTCTCCAAAGTTTGATTAGTTCGCTCCGTCTGGCCATTAGTCTGAGGATGGAAGGCAGACGAAAAAGACAAATCAATGCCCAACCTGGCACAGAATGCCCGCCAAAATCTAGAAACGAACTGGGTACCCCTATCAGAAACGATATTTTCAGGAATACCATGCAAGCGAACCACATTTTGAAAAAACAAAGGAACCAACTCAGACGAGGAAGGCAACTTCGGCAATGGCACCAAATGAACCATCTTAGAAAAACGGTCACACACCACCCAGATAACAGACATCCTCTGAGAGACAGGAAGATCAGAAATAAAGTCCATCGAGATGTGCGTCCAAGGCCTCTTCGGGATAGGCAAGGGCAACAACAACCCGCTAGCCCTAGAACAACAAGGCTTGGCCCGAGCACACACATCACAAGACTGCACAAAAACACGCACATCACGAGACAGAGATGGCCACCAGAAGGATCTAGCCACCAAATTCCTGGTACCAAAAATTCCAGGATGACCAGCCAGCGTAGAAGAATGAACCTCCGAGATGACTCTACTGGTCCAATCATCAGGAACAAACAGTCTACCAGGTGGACAGCGATCAGGTCTATCCGCCTGAAACTCTTGCAAAGCACGTCGCAGATCTGGGGAAATAGCGGATAATATCACCCCATCCTTAAGGATACCTGTAGGTTCCGAATCACACTCTCTGTGGGGAGGGAGAGAACCAATTTTAGGCTCTTCAAAAATATCCCCAAAATCCGACAAAAATGCAGGAATCTCAGAGGGAATAGATGACGAGATAGGAACCAAAGGTATGTCCCCATGAGCCCCCCGACATCCCCAGCTTAACACAGACATAGTTTTCCAGTCCAGTACTGGGTTATGAGATTGTAACCATGGTAATCCAAGCACTAAAACATCATGTAAATTATACAACACGAGGAAGCGAATCATCTCCTGATGGTCTGGAGTCATACGCATAGTCACTTGCGTCCAGAACTGTGGTCTATTACAAGCCAGAGGTGTAGAATCAATACCCTTCAGAGGTATAGGAACTTCCAGAGGCTCCAAATCAAACCCACAGCGCCTGGCGAAGGACCAATCCATGAGACTCAGAGCGGCGCCAGAGTCCACATAGGCATCCACGGTAATAACAGATAATGAACAAATCAGAGTTACAGACAGAAGAAATTTAGACTGTAAAGTGCCAATAGAAACAGATTTGTCAACCTTCCTAGTACGTTTAGAGCATGCTGATATAACATGCGCGGAATCACCACAGTAGAAGCACAAGCCATTTTTGCGCCTATAATTCTGCCGCTCGCTTCTTGACAGAATTCTGTCACATTGCATTTTCTCTGGCGTCCCTTCAGAAGATACCGCCAAATGGTGCACGGGTTTGCGCTCCCGCAAACGCCGATCAATCTGAATCGCCATTGTCATGGACTCATTCAGACCTGTGGGCGTAGGAAACCCCACCATGACATCCTTAACGGCATCAGAAAGGCCCTCTCCGAAACCTGCCGCCAGGGCACACTCATTCCACTGAGTAAGCACAGACCATTTACGAAATTTTTGGCAGTATATCTCAGCTTCATCTTGCCCTTGAGACAGGGCTATTAAAGCTTTTTCAGCTTGAATCTCCAAATTAGGTTCCTCATACAGCAACCCTAAAGCCAGAAAAAACGCATCCACATTGAGCAACGCAGGATCCCCTGGTGTCAATGAAAATGCCCAATTTTGAGGGTCACCTCGCAGTAACGAAATCACAATTTTAACCTGCTGAACAGGATCTCCAGAGGAGTGAGGTCTGAGAGAAAGGAATAATTTACAATTACATTTGAAATTCAGAAATCGAGATCTATCTCCGGAAAATACCTCGGGTGTAGGAATCTTAGGTTCAGAAATAGGAGTACGTATAACATAATCTTGAAAATTCTGAACCTTCGTAGCAAGATTATTTAAACCTGCAGCCAAACTCTGAGGGTCCATCCTTAAACCGGAGAGATCAGAGCCATTCAAGGATTAGAAGGAGAGAAAGGCAAGGCTGTAAATAGAGCAGAAATACAACTGAGCCAACTAAGTAGCAAACATGAGAGGAAAAAAAAAAAAAAAATCTACAGACTTCTTTTACTCTCCTTTCTTCTGCCAATTACTTTAACAGTGGCCGGTCATACTGTCATGATTCCCCAATGGCATGGGAACATCAGAAACACAAAAATAACAGACTAGCTCTCGGGTGATGGAAACTCAAGCTGACCGTGACCTAAATCTACCACACAACTAACAGTAGCCAGGAAGCATTCCTACGGCTGCCTAGATGCCATGCGCCAGCCGGAGAACTAACTACGCCTGGAAGAGGAAGGAACAGACCTGGCTTACCTCTAGAGAAATTCCCCAAAGATGATAGTGGCCCCCACGTATATTAACGGTGAGTTCAGAGGAAAAGACATACACAGTATGAAGGTAGATTTAGCAAAGCGAGGTCCACTTACTAGATAGAGGAAGGATACAAAAGAGGACTTCACGGTCAGCTGAAAAACCCTTTCAAAAAACCCATCCTGAAATTACTTTAAGACTCCTGTGTCAACTCATGACACAGGAGTGGCAATTTCAGTCCACAAGAGCTTCCAGTAACAGGAAATGACAAAACTGTAAACTGGACAAGAAAAACAAAATAATAAGGACAAGAGTCCACTTAGCTGATCAGCAGACTAGTAGCAGGAACATGCAACTGAAAGACTCAGGTTACAATGATGACCGGCAAGGAAGTGACTGGAGAGCAAGGCTAAATAGGGAACTCCCAAAACTGATGGAAGCAGGTGAGCTGAGGCAGAAAAGCACACAGAAGTCTCCAGTACCACCAGCCACCACCAGGGGAGCCAAAAAGCGGATCACAACAGTACCCCCCCCTTAAGGAGGGGGCACCGAACCCTCACAAGAACCGCCAGGGCGACCTGGATGAGCCCTATGAAAGGCACGAACCAAATCCGAGGCATGAACATCAGAGGCAGCTACCCAAGAATTATCTTCCTGACCATAGCCCTTCCATTTAACCAGGTACTGGAGTCTCCGCCTGGAAATACGGGAGTCCAAGATCTTCTCTATAACGTACTCCAATTCACCCTCAACCAGCACAGGAGCAGGAGGCCCAGCAGAAGGAACCACCGGCACCTCGTATCTCCGCAACAACGACCGATGGAACACATTATGGATAGCGAAAGATGCCGGAAGGTCCAAACAAAAGGAAACAGGGTTAATAATCTCCAAAATCCTATAGGGACCGATGAACCGAGGCTTAAATTTAGGAGAAGAAACCCTCATAGGGACAAAACGGGAAGACAACCACACCAAGTCCCCAACACGAAGGCGAGGACCAACCCGACGCTGGCGGTTAGCAAACCGCTGAGTCCTCTCCTGGGACAAATTCAAATTGTCCACCACTTGTTCCCAAATCCGATACAACCGATCCACCACAGCATCTACTCCAGGACAATCCGAAGACTCCACCTGACCAGAAGAAAAACGGGGATGAAACCCCGAATTGCAAAAGAAGGGGGAAACCAAAGTGGCAGAACTGGCCCGGTTATTAAGAGCAAACTCCGCCAACGGCAAAAAGGCAACCCAATCATCCTGATCCGCAGACACAAAACACCTCAAATACGTCTCCAAAGTTTGATTAGTTCGCTCCGTCTGGCCATTAGTCTGAGGATGGAAGGCAGACGAAAAAGACAAATCAATGCCCAACCTGGCACAGAATGCCCGCCAAAATCTAGAAACGAACTGGGTACCCCTATCAGAAACGATATTTTCAGGAATACCATGCAAGCGAACCACATTTTGAAAAAACAAAGGAACCAACTCAGACGAGGAAGGCAACTTCGGCAATGGCACCAAATGAACCATCTTAGAAAAACGGTCACACACCACCCAGATAACAGACATCCTCTGAGAGACAGGAAGATCAGAAATAAAGTCCATCGAGATGTGCGTCCAAGGCCTCTTCAGGATAGGCAAGGGCAACAACAACCCGCTAGCCCTAGAACAACAAGGCTTGGCCCGAGCACACACATCACAAGACTGCACAAAAACACGCACATCACGAGACAGAGATGGCCACCAGAAGGATCTAGCCACCAAATCCCTGGTACCAAAAATTCCAGGATGACCAGCCAGCGTAGAAGAATGAACCTCCGAGATGACTCTACTGGTCCAATCATCAGGAACAAACAGTCTACCAGGTGGACAGCGATCAGGTCTATCCGCCTGAAACTCTTGCAAAGCACGTCGCAGATCTGGGGAAATAGCGGATAATATCACCCCATCCTTAAGGATACCTGTAGGTTCCGAATCACACTCTCTGTGGGGAGGGAGAGAACCAATTTTAGGCTCTTCAAAAATATCCCCAAAATCCGACAAAAATGCAGGAATCTCAGAGGGAATAGATGACGAGATAGGAACCAAAGGTATGTCCCCATGAGCCCCCCGACATCCCCAGCTTAACACAGACATAGTTTTCCAGTCCAGTACTGGGTTATGAGATTGTAACCATGGTAATCCAAGCACTAAAACATCATGTAAATTATACAACACGAGGAAGCGAATCATCTCCTGATGGTCTGGAGTCATACGCATAGTCACTTGCGTCCAGAACTGTGGTCTATTACAAGCCAGAGGTGTAGAATCAATACCCTTCAGAGGTATAGGAACTTCCAGAGGCTCCAAATCAAACCCACAGCGCCTGGCGAAGGACCAATCCATGAGACTCAGAGCGGCGCCAGAGTCCACATAGGCATCCACGGTAATAACAGATAATGAACAAATCAGAGTTACAGACAGAAGAAATTTAGACTGTAAAGTGCCAATAGAAACAGATTTGTCAACCTTCCTAGTACGTTTAGAGCATGCTGATATAACATGCGCGGAATCACCACAGTAGAAGCACAAGCCATTTTTGCGCCTATAATTCTGCCGCTCGCTTCTTGACAGAATTCTGTCACATTGCATTTTCTCTGGCGTCCCTTCAGAAGATACCGCCAAATGGTGCACGGGTTTGCGCTCCCGCAAACGCCGATCAATCTGAATCGCCATTGTCATGGACTCATTCAGACCTGTGGGCGTAGGAAACCCCACCATGACATCCTTAACGGCATCAGAAAGGCCCTCTCCGAAACCTGCCGCCAGGGCACCCTCATTCCACTGAGTAAGCACAGACCATTTACGAAATTTTTGGCAGTATATCTCAGCTTCATCTTGCCCTTGAGACAGGGCTATTAAAGCTTTTTCAGCTTGAATCTCCAAATTAGGTTCCTCATACAGCAACCCTAAAGCCAGAAAAAACGCATCCACATTGAGCAACGCAGGATCCCCTGGTGTCAATGAAAATGCCCAATTTTGAGGGTCACCTCGCAGTAACGAAATCACAATTTTAACCTGCTGAACAGGATCTCCAGAGGAGTGAGGTCTGAGAGAAAGGAATAATTTACAATTACATTTGAAATTCAGAAATCGAGATCTATCTCCGGAAAATACCTCGGGTGTAGGAATCTTAGGTTCAGAAATAGGAGTACGTATAACATAATCTTGAAAATTCTGAACCTTCGTAGCAAGATTATTTAAACCTGCAGCCAAACTCTGAGGGTCCATCCTTAAACCGGAGAGATCAGAGCCATTCAAGGATTAGAAGGAGAGAAAGGCAAGGCTGTAAATAGAGCAGAAATACAACTGAGCCAACTAAGTAGCAAACATGAGAGGAAAAAAAAAAAAAAATCTACAGACTTCTTTTACTCTCCTTTCTTCTGCCAATTACTTTAACAGTGGCCGGTCATACTGTCATGATTCCCCAATGGCATGGGAACATCAGAAACACAAAAATAACAGACTAGCTCTCGGGTGATGGAAACTCAAGCTGACCGTGACCTAAATCTACCACACAACTAACAGTAGCCAGGAAGCATTCCTACGGCTGCCTAGATGCCATGCGCCAGCCGGAGAACTAACTACGCCTGGAAGAGGAAGGAACAGACCTGGCTTACCTCTAGAGAAATTCCCCAAAGATGATAGTGGCCCCCACGTATATTAACGGTGAGTTCAGAAGAAAAGACATACACAGTATGAAGGTAGATTTAGCAAAGCGAGGTCCACTTACTAGATAGAGGAAGGATACAAAAGAGGACTTCACGGTCAGCTGAAAAACCCTTTCAAAAAACCCATCCTGAAATTACTTTAAGACTCCTGTGTCAACTCATGACACAGGAGTGGCAATTTCAGTCCACAAGAGCTTCCAGTAACAGGAAATGACAAAACTGTAAACTGGACAAGAAAAACAAAATAATAAGGACAAGAGTCCACTTAGCTGATCAGCAGACTAGTAGCAGGAACATGCAACTGAAAGACTCAGGTTACAATGATGACCGGCAAGGAAGTGACTGGAGAGCAAGGCTAAATAGGGAACTCCCAAAACTGATGGAAGCAGGTGAGCTGAGGCAGAAAAGCACACAGAAGTCTCCAGTACCACCAGCCACCACCAGGGGAGCCAAAAAGCGGATCACAACAGTACCCCCCCCTTAAGGAGGGGGCACCGAACCCTCACAAGAACCGCCAGGGCGACCTGGATGAGCCCTATGAAAGGCACGAACCAAATCCGAGGCATGAACATCAGAGGCAGCTACCCAAGAATTATCTTCCTGACCATAGCCCTTCCATTTAACCAGGTACTGGAGTCTCCGCCTGGAAATACGGGAGTCCAAGATCTTCTCTATAACGTACTCCAATTCACCCTCAACCAGCACAGGAGCAGGAGGCCCAGCAGAAGGAACCACCGGCACCTCGTATCTCCGCAACAACGACTGATGGAACACATTATGGATAGCGAAAGATGCCGGAAGGTCCAAACAAAAGGAAACAGGGTTAATAATCTCCAAAATCCTATAGGGACCGATGAACCGAGGCTTAAATTTAGGAGAAGAAACCCTCATAGGGACAAAACGGGAAGACAACCACACCAAGTCCCCAACACGAAGGCGAGGACCAACCCGACGCTGGCGGTTAGCAAACCGCTGAGTCCTCTCCTGGGACAAATTCAAATTGTCCACCACTTGTTCCCAAATCCGATACAACCGATCCACCACAGCATCTACTCCAGGACAATCCGAAGACTCCACCTGACCAGAAGAAAAACGGGGATGAAACCCCGAATTGCAAAAGAAGGGGGAAACCAAAGTGGCAGAACTGGCCCGGTTATTAAGAGCAAACTCCGCCAACGGCAAAAAGGCAACCCAATCATCCTGATCCGCAGACACAAAACACCTCAAATACGTCTCCAAAGTTTGATTAGTTCGCTCCGTCTGGCCATTAGTCTGAGGATGGAAGGCAGACGAAAAAGACAAATCAATGCCCAACCTGGCACAGAATGCCCGCCAAAATCTAGAAACGAACTGGGTACCCCTATCAGAAACGATATTTTCAGGAATACCATGCAAGCGAACCACATTTTGAAAAAACAAAGGAACCAACTCAGACGAGGAAGGCAACTTCGGCAATGGCACCAAATGAACCATCTTAGAAAAACGGTCACACACCACCCAGATAACAGACATCCTCTGAGAGACAGGAAGATCAGAAATAAAGTCCATCGAGATGTGCGTCCAAGGCCTCTTCGGGATAGGCAAGGGCAACAACAACCCGCTAGCCCTAGAACAACAAGGCTTGGCCCGAGCACACACATCACAAGACTGCACAAAAACACGCACATCACGAGACAGAGATGGCCACCAGAAGGATCTAGCCACCAAATCCCTGGTACCAAAAATTCCAGGATGACCAGCCAGCGTAGAAGAATGAACCTCCGAGATGACTCTACTGGTCCAATCATCAGGAACAAACAGTCTACCAGGTGGACAGCGATCAGGTCTATCCGCCTGAAACTCTTGCAAAGCACGTCGCAGATCTGGGGAAATAGCGGATAATATCACCCCATCCTTAAGGATACCTGTAGGTTCCGAATCACACTCTCTGTGGGGAGGGAGAGAACCAATTTTAGGCTCTTCAAAAATATCCCCAAAATCCGACAAAAATGCAGGAATCTCAGAGGGAATAGATGACGAGATAGGAACCAAAGGTATGTCCCCATGAGCCCCCCGACATCCCCAGCTTAACACAGACATAGTTTTCCAGTCCAGTACTGGGTTATGAGATTGTAACCATGGTAATCCAAGCACTAAAACATCATGTAAATTATACAACACGAGGAAGCGAATCATCTCCTGATGGTCTGGAGTCATACGCATAGTCACTTGCGTCCAGAACTGTGGTCTATTACAAGCCAGAGGTGTAGAATCAATACCCTTCAGAGGTATAGGAACTTCCAGAGGCTCCAAATCAAACCCACAGCGCCTGGCGAAGGACCAATCCATGAGACTCAGAGCGGCGCCAGAGTCCACATAGGCATCCACGGTAATAACAGATAATGAACAAATCAGAGTTACAGACAGAAGAAATTTAGACTGTAAAGTGCCAATAGAAACAGATTTGTCAACCTTCCTAGTACGTTTAGAGCATGCTGATATAACATGCGCGGAATCACCACAGTAGAAGCACAAGCCATTTTTGCGCCTATAATTCTGCCGCTCGCTTCTTGACAGAATTCTGTCACATTGCATTTTCTCTGGCGTCCCTTCAGAAGATACCGCCAAATGGTGCACGGGTTTGCGCTCCCGCAAACGCCGATCAATCTGAATCGCCATTGTCATGGACTCATTCAGACCTGTGGGCGTAGGAAACCCCACCATGACATCCTTAACGGCATCAGAAAGGCCCTCTCCGAAACCTGCCGCCAGGGCACCCTCATTCCACTGAGTAAGCACAGACCATTTACGAAATTTTTGGCAGTATATCTCAGCTTCATCTTGCCCTTGAGACAGGGCTATTAAAGCTTTTTCAGCTTGAATCTCCAAATTAGGTTCCTCATACAGCAACCCTAAAGCCAGAAAAAACGCATCCACATTGAGCAACGCAGGATCCCCTGGTGTCAATGAAAATGCCCAATTTTGAGGGTCACCTCGCAGTAACGAAATCACAATTTTAACCTGCTGAACAGGATCTCCAGAGGAGTGAGGTCTGAGAGAAAGGAATAATTTACAATTACATTTGAAATTCAGAAATCGAGATCTATCTCCGGAAAATACCTCGGGTGTAGGAATCTTAGGTTCAGAAATAGGAGTACGTATAACATAATCTTGAAAATTCTGAACCTTCGTAGCAAGATTATTTAAACCTGCAGCCAAACTCTGAGGGTCCATCCTTAAACCGGAGAGATCAGAGCCATTCAAGGATTAGAAGGAGAGAAAGGCAAGGCTGTAAATAGAGCAGAAATACAACTGAGCCAACTAAGTAGCAAACATGAGAGGAAAAAAAAAAAAAAATCTACAGACTTCTTTTACTCTCCTTTCTTCTGCCAATTACTTTAACAGTGGCCGGTCATACTGTCATGATTCCCCAATGGCATGGGAACATCAGAAACACAAAAATAACAGACTAGCTCTCGGGTGATGGAAACTCAAGCTGACCGTGACCTAAATCTACCACACAACTAACAGTAGCCAGGAAGCATTCCTACGGCTGCCTAGATGCCATGCGCCAGCCGGAGAACTAACTACGCCTGGAAGAGGAAGGAACAGACCTGGCTTACCTCTAGAGAAATTCCCCAAAGATGATAGTGGCCCCCACGTATATTAACGGTGAGTTCAGAGGAAAAGACATACACAGTATGAAGGTAGATTTAGCAAAGCGAGGTCCACTTACTAGATAGAGGAAGGATACAAAAGAGGACTTCACGGTCAGCTGAAAAACCCTTTCAAAAAACCCATCCTGAAATTACTTTAAGACTCCTGTGTCAACTCATGACACAGGAGTGGCAATTTCAGTCCACAAGAGCTTCCAGTAACAGGAAATGACAAAACTGTAAACTGGACAAGAAAAACAAAATAATAAGGACAAGAGTCCACTTAGCTGATCAGCAGACTAGTAGCAGGAACATGCAACTGAAAGACTCAGGTTACAATGATGACCGGCAAGGAAGTGACTGGAGAGCAAGGCTAAATAGGGAACTCCCAAAACTGATGGAAGCAGGTGAGCTGAGGCAGAAAAGCACACAGAAGTCTCCAGTACCACCAGCCACCACCAGGGGAGCCAAAAAGCGGATCACAACAGTACCCCCCCCTTAAGGAGGGGGCACCGAACCCTCACAAGAACCGCCAGGGCGACCTGGATGAGCCCTATGAAAGGCACGAACCAAATCCGAGGCATGAACATCAGAGGCAGCTACCCAAGAATTATCTTCCTGACCATAGCCATTCCATTTAACCAGGTACTGGAGTCTCCGCCTGGAAATACGGGAGTCCAAGATCTTCTCTATAACGTACTCCAATTCACCCTCAACCAGCACAGGAGCAGGAGGCCCAGCAGAAGGAACCACCGGCACCTCGTATCTCCGCAACAACGACCGATGGAACACATTATGGATAGCGAAAGATGCCGGAAGGTCCAAACAAAAGGAAACAGGGTTAATAATCTCCAAAATCCTATAGGGACCGATGAACCGAGGCTTAAATTTAGGAGAAGAAACCCTCATAGGGACAAAACGGGAAGACAACCACACCAAGTCCCCAACACGAAGGCGAGGACCAACCCGACGCTGGCGGTTAGCAAACCGCTGAGTCCTCTCATGGGACAAATTCAAATTGTCCACCACTTGTTCCCAAATCCGATACAACCGATCCACCACAGCATCTACTCCAGGACAATCCGAAGACTCCACCTGACCAGAAGACAAACGGGGATGAAACCCCGAATTGCAAAAGAAGGGGGAAACCAAAGTGGCAGAACTGGCCCGGTTATTAAGAGCAAACTCCGCCAACGGCAAAAAGGCAACCCAATCATCCTGATCCGCAGACACAAAACACCTCAAATACGTCTCCAAAGTTTGATTAGTTCGCTCCGTCTGGCCATTAGTCTGAGGATGGAAGGCAGACGAAAAAGACAAATCAATGCCCAACCTGGCACAGAATGCCCGCCAAAATCTAGAAACGAACTGGGTACCCCTATCAGAAACGATATTTTCAGGAATACCATGCAAGCGAACCACATTTTGAAAAAACAAAGGAACCAACTCAGACGAGGAAGGCAACTTCGGCAATGGCACCAAATGAACCATCTTAGAAAAACGGTCACACACCACCCAGATAACAGACATCCTCTGAGAGACAGGAAGATCAGAAATAAAGTCCATCGAGATGTGCGTCCAAGGCCTCTTCGGGATAGGCAAGGGCAACAACAACCCGCTAGCCCTAGAACAACAAGGCTTGGCCCGAGCACACACATCACAAGACTGCACAAAAACACGCACATCACGAGACAGAGATGGCCACCAGAAGGATCTAGCCACCAAATCCCTGGTACCAAAAATTCCAGGATGACCAGCCAGCGTAGAAGAATGAACCTCCGAGATGACTCTACTGGTCCAATCATCAGGAACAAACAGTCTACCAGGTGGACAGCGATCAGGTCTATCCGCCTGAAACTCTTGCAAAGCACGTCGCAGATCTGGGGAAATAGCGGATAATATCACCCCATCCTTAAGGATACCTGTAGGTTCCGAATCACACTCTCTGTGGGGAGGGAGAGAACCAATTTTAGGCTCTTCAAAAATATCCCCAAAATCCGACAAAAATGCAGGAATCTCAGAGGGAATAGATGACGAGATAGGAACCAAAGGTATGTCCCCATGAGCCCCCCGACATCCCCAGCTTAACACAGACATAGTTTTCCAGTCCAGTACTGGGTTATGAGATTGTAACCATGGTAATCCAAGCACTAAAACATCATGTAAATTATACAACACGAGGAAGCGAATCATCTCCTGATGGTCTGGAGTCATACGCATAGTCACTTGCGTCCAGAACTGTGGTCTATTACAAGCCAGAGGTGTAGAATCAATACCCTTCAGAGGTATAGGAACTTCCAGAGGCTCCAAATCAAACCCACAGCGCCTGGCGAAGGACCAATCCATGAGACTCAGAGCGGCGCCAGAGTCCACATAGGCATCCACGGTAATAACAGATAATGAACAAATCAGAGTTACAGACAGAAGAAATTTAGACTGTAAAGTGCCAATAGAAACAGATTTGTCAACCTTCCTAGTACGTTTAGAGCATGCTGATATAACATGCGCGGAATCACCACAGTAGAAGCACAAGCCATTTTTGCGCCTATAATTCTGCCGCTCGCTTCTTGACAGAATTCTGTCACATTGCATTTTCTCTGGCGTCCCTTCAGAAGATACCGCCAAATGGTGCACGGGTTTGCGCTCCCGCAAACGCCGATCAATCTGAATCGCCATTGTCATGGACTCATTCAGACCTGTGGGCGTAGGAAACCCCACCATGACATCCTTAACGGCATCAGAAAGGCCCTCTCCGAAACCTGCCGCCAGGGCACACTCATTCCACTGAGTAAGCACAGACCATTTACGAAATTTTTGGCAGTATATCTCAGCTTCATCTTGCCCTTGAGACAGGGCTATTAAAGCTTTTTCAGCTTGAATCTCCAAATTAGGTTCCTCATACAGCAACCCTAAAGCCAGAAAAAACGCATCCACATTGAGCAACGCAGGATCCCCTGGTGTCAATGAAAATGCCCAATTTTGAGGGTCACCTCGCAGTAACGAAATCACAATTTTAACCTGCTGAACAGGATCTCCAGAGGAGTGAGGTCTGAGAGAAAGGAATAATTTACAATTACATTTGAAATTCAGAAATCGAGATCTATCTCCGGAAAATACCTCGGGTGTAGGAATCTTAGGTTCAGAAATAGGAGTACGTATAACATAATCTTGAAAATTCTGAACCTTCGTAGCAAGATTATTTAAACCTGCAGCCAAACTCTGAGGGTCCATCCTTAAACAGGAGAGATCAGAGCCATTCAAGGATTAGAAGGAGAGAAAGGCAAGGCTGTAAATAGAGCAGAAATACAACTGAGCCAACTAAGTAGCAAACATGAGAGGAAAAAAAAAAAAAAAATCTACAGACTTCTTTTACTCTCCTTTCTTCTGCCAATTACTTTAACAGTGGCCGGTCATACTGTCATGATTCCCCAATGGCATGGGAACATCAGAAACACAAAAATAACAGACTAGCTCTCGGGTGATGGAAACTCAAGCTGACCGTGACCTAAATCTACCACACAACTAACAGTAGCCAGGAAGCATTCCTACGGCTGCCTAGATGCCATGCGCCAGCCGGAGAACTAACTACGCCTGGAAGAGGAAGGAACAGACCTGGCTTACCTCTAGAGAAATTCCCCAAAGATGATAGTGGCCCCCACGTATATTAACGGTGAGTTCAGAGGAAAAGACATACACAGTATGAAGGTAGATTTAGCAAAGCGAGGTCCACTTACTAGATAGAGGAAGGATACAAAAGAGGACTTCACGGTCAGCTGAAAAACCCTTTCAAAAAACCCATCCTGAAATTACTTTAAGACTCCTGTGTCAACTCATGACACAGGAGTGGCAATTTCAGTCCACAAGAGCTTCCAGTAACAGGAAATGACAAAACTGTAAACTGGACAAGAAAAACAAAATAATAAGGACAAGAGTCCACTTAGCTGATCAGCAGACTA
This sequence comes from Ranitomeya variabilis, assembly GCF_051348905.1. Taxonomy (NCBI): domain Eukaryota; kingdom Metazoa; phylum Chordata; class Amphibia; order Anura; family Dendrobatidae; genus Ranitomeya; species Ranitomeya variabilis. The sequence goes on from NC_135237.1 coordinate 128,913,074, forward strand.
GTAGCAGGAACATGCAACTGAAAGACTCAGGTTACAATGATGACCGGCAAGGAAGTGACTGGAGAGCAAGGCTAAATAGGGAACTCCCAAAACTGATGGAAGCAGGTGAGCTGAGGCAGAAAAGCACACAGAAGTCTCCAGTACCACCAGCCACCACCAGGGGAGCCAAAAAGCGGATCACAACAGTACCCCCCCCTTAAGGAGGGGGCACCGAACCCTCACAAGAACCGCCAGGGCGACCTGGATGAGCCCTATGAAAGGCACGAACCAAATCCGAGGCATGAACATCAGAGGCAGCTACCCAAGAATTATCTTCCTGACCATAGCCCTTCCATTTAACCAGGTACTGGAGTCTCCGCCTGGAAATACGGGAGTCCAAGATCTTCTCTATAACGTACTCCAATTCACCCTCAACCAGCACAGGAGCAGGAGGCCCAGCAGAAGGAACCACCGGCACCTCGTATCTCCGCAACAACGACCGATGGAACACATTATGGATAGCGAAAGATGCCGGAAGGTCCAAACAAAAGGAAACAGGGTTAATAATCTCCAAAATCCTATAGGGACCGATGAACCGAGGCTTAAATTTAGGAGAAGAAACCCTCATAGGGACAAAACGGGAAGACAACCACACCAAGTCCCCAACACGAAGGCGAGGACCAACCCGACGCTGGCGGTTAGCAAACCGCTGAGTCCTCTCCTGGGACAAATTCAAATTGTCCACCACTTGTTCCCAAATCCGATACAACCGATCCACCACAGCACTACTCCAGGACAATCCGAAGACTCCACCTGACCAGAAGAAAAACGGGGATGAAACCCCGAATTGCAAAAGAAGGGGGAAACCAAAGTGGCAGAACTGGCCCGGTTATTAAGAGCAAACTCCGCCAACGGCAAAAAGGCAACCCAATCATCCTGATCCGCAGACACAAAACACCTCAAATACGTCTCCAAAGTTTGATTAGTTCGCTCCGTCTGGCCATTAGTCTGAGGATGGAAGGCAGACGAAAAAGACAAATCAATGCCCAACCTGGCACAGAATGCCCGCCAAAATCTAGAAACGAACTGGGTACCCCTATCAGAAACGATATTTTCAGGAATACCATGCAAGCGAACCACATTTTGAAAAAACAAAGGAACCAACTCAGACGAGGAAGGCAACTTCGGCAATGGCACCAAATGAACCATCTTAGAAAAACGGTCACACACCACCCAGATAACAGACATCCTCTGAGAGACAGGAAGATCAGAAATAAAGTCCATCGAGATGTGCGTCCAAGGCCTCTTCGGGATAGGCAAGGGCAACAACAACCCGCTAGCCCTAGAACAACAAGGCTTGGCCCGAGCACACACATCACAAGACTGCACAAAAACACGCACATCACGAGACAGAGATGGCCACCAGAAGGATCTAGCCACCAAATCCCTGGTACCAAAAATTCCAGGATGACCAGCCAGCGTAGAAGAATGAACCTCCGAGATGACTCTACTGGTCCAATCATCAGGAACAAACAGTCTACCAGGTGGACAGCGATCAGGTCTATCCGCCTGAAACTCTTGCAAAGCACGTCGCAGATCTGGGGAAATAGCGGATAATATCACCCCATCCTTAAGGATACCTGTAGGTTCCGAATCACACTCTCTGTGGGGAGGGAGAGAACCAATTTTAGGCTCTTCAAAAATATCCCCAAAATCCGACAAAAATGCAGGAATCTCAGAGGGAATAGATGACGAGATAGGAACCAAAGGTATGTCCCCATGAGCCCCCCGACATCCCCAGCTTAACACAGACATAGTTTTCCAGTCCAGTACTGGGTTATGAGATTGTAACCATGGTAATCCAAGCACTAAAACATCATGTAAATTATACAACACGAGGAAGCGAATCATCTCCTGATGGTCTGGAGTCATACGCATAGTCACTTGCGTCCAGAACTGTGGTCTATTACAAGCCAGAGGTGTAGAATCAATACCCTTCAGAGGTATAGGAACTTCCAGAGGCTCCAAATCAAACCCACAGCGCCTGGCGAAGGACCAATCCATGAGACTCAGAGCGGCGCCAGAGTCCACATAGGCATCCACGGTAATAACAGATAATGAACAAATCAGAGTTACAGACAGAAGAAATTTAGACTGTAAAGTGCCAATAGAAACAGATTTGTCAACCTTCCTAGTACGTTTAGAGCATGCTGATATAACATGCGCGGAATCACCACAGTAGAAGCACAAGCCATTTTTGCGCCTATAATTCTGCCGCTCGCTTCTTGACAGAATTCTGTCACATTGCATTTTCTCTGGCGTCCCTTCAGAAGATACCGCCAAATGGTGCACGGGTTTGCGCTCCCGCAAACGCCGATCAATCTGAATCGCCATTGTCATGGACTCATTCAGACCTGTGGGCGTAGGAAACCCCACCATGACATCCTTAACGGCATCAGAAAGGCCCTCTCCGAAACCTGCCGCCAGGGCACACTCATTCCACTGAGTAAGCACAGACCATTTACGAAATTTTTGGCAGTATATCTCAGCTTCATCTTGCCCTTGAGACAGGGCTATTAAAGCTTTTTCAGCTTGAATCTCCAAATTAGGTTCCTCATACAGCAACCCTAAAGCCAGAAAAAACGCATCCACATTGAGCAACGCAGGATCCCCTGGTGTCAATGAAAATGCCCAATTTTGAGGGTCACCTCGCAGTAACGAAATCACAATTTTAACCTGCTGAACAGGATCTCCAGAGGAGTGAGGTCTGAGAGAAAGGAATAATTTACAATTACATTTGAAATTCAGAAATCGAGATCTATCTCCGGAAAATACCTCGGGTGTAGGAATCTTAGGTTCAGAAATAGGAGTACGTATAACATAATCTTGAAAATTCTGAACCTTCGTAGCAAGATTATTTAAACCTGCAGCCAAACTCTGAGGGTCCATCCTTAAACCGGAGAGATCAGAGCCATTCAAGGATTAGAAGGAGAGAAAGGCAAGGCTGTAAATAGAGCAGAAATACAACTGAGCCAACTAAGTAGCAAACATGAGAGGAAAAAAAAATAAAAAATCTACAGACTTCTTTTACTCTCCTTTCTTCTGCCAATTACTTTAACAGTGGCCGGTCATACTGTCATGATTCCCCAATGGCATGGGAACATCAGAAACACAAAAATAACAGACTAGCTCTCGGGTGATGGAAACTCAAGCTGACCGTGACCTAAATCTACCACACAACTAACAGTAGCCAGGAAGCATTCCTACGGCTGCCTAGATGCCATGCGCCAGCCGGAGAACTAACTACGCCTGGAAGAGGAAGGAACAGACCTGGCTTACCTCTAGAGAAATTCCCCAAAGATGATAGTGGCCCCCACGTATATTAACGGTGAGTTCAGAGGAAAAGACATACACAGTATGAAGGTAGATTTAGCAAAGCGAGGTCCACTTACTAGATAGAGGAAGGATACAAAAGAGGACTTCACGGTCAGCTGAAAAACCCTTTCAAAAAACCCATCCTGAAATTACTTTAAGACTCCTGTGTCAACTCATGACACAGGAGTGGCAATTTCAGTCCACAAGAGCTTCCAGTAACAGGAAATGACAAAACTGTAAACTGGACAAGAAAAACAAAATAATAAGGACAAGAGTCCACTTAGCTGATCAGCAGACTAGTAGCAGGAACATGCAACTGAAAGACTCAGGTTACAATGATGACCGGCAAGGAAGTGACTGGAGAGCAAGGCTAAATAGGGAACTCCCAAAACTGATGGAAGCAGGTGAGCTGAGGCAGAAAAGCACACAGAAGTCTCCAGTACCACCAGCCACCACCAGGGGAGCCAAAAAGCGGATCACAACAGCACACATGACCTGATTCTTCAGGCTTAAGTAGATCCTGTTCGTGACGCCAAGTTTTGGAGCGCCCCCAGACGCAGGGCCGCGGGGTACTCGGTACTGGGCCTCTCTGTCTCAGTTCTGGGGTTGTCACGGTGGCTAGACCCGGTCTGTGACCCTGCTAAGGGGCGTCCAATGAAAGTTGTAGGTGGTGGTGCGTGGTGCAGGTCGCAATGAATAACGAGGACACAGGGTTGCAGTCTCTTTACCTCTTTACTGAAGGCTTCAAGATCCTCAATCCAGAGTACGGTTAACAGGGCTGTCTGAGACCGGCCGGTCCGATGGCACCTCCAGAGTTCCCTTTGCAGGTGGAAATCTGTGCCTACCTTCTAGCGCCTGTGTGTTGTAGTACTTCCCTGCTGAGCACCACGGGATAGTCCTCACAACTGTTGTGTCTGTTCTGATGTTCTTTCCCACAACTTATGTCTGTTCTGATGTTCTTCTCCGTCCCCCAGACGATATGGATAGGACGCACCCGTATGACGGGTAGGCCTGGAGTTCTTCCGGGACCCTAGTGACGCCCCTCTCCCACAGTTGCCCCCTATGTCAGCTTAGGTGATTTAGGTGAGACAGCCAACCTATAATTAACTGTCCTGCCGTTGGTTTGAAGTAATGCTTGGAGCCCAATACTTCCTCGGCGTTCCGGCCACCGGCTACGCGCCTCAGTAGGATGTTGCCTCGATCTTACAGCACGACTCCTACTGGTGTTATCTCCTTTTTGCTTTGATCTCGTTTCTCACTCTCCACAATAAACCTCGCTTCTTGTCCTTTCTTGAGATACCGCCGTGATGTAGTGCAGGCGCGGTTCCTTAACGTTCTGTCCTTTTCGCTAGGCCTCTGTCAGGATCCAACCCCTGACAGGGACCCCCCTGAATCTTCCCCTGCAACACCCTCTGCCACAGGATGTTGCCTGGTTCCAACCCAGTCAGCTTCTCCCTAACTTTCTATCCAACCCCCAGTTTTACCAGATTGTGAGGAGTGGCCAAATACATAGCACCCTTAGCTCCCCCTGGAGGCCAGACTATGAAGTGTATTGGTGTCTGTGATACCTGGTCAGGTGAACTCCTTCAGTGCCATCAGACATAGCATCATTCCCATTAGCGACAGTACTGCAACGACCAGGACTCTGGGGCGCTGCAAATGTATATCACCAAATACAATAATTAAATTGACATTATACATGCGATCATGCTACAGTGCAAGCGGCACCTGCCTGCTGAATGTGAATTTATATATATTTTTTCAAAGCATATTATATGCGGCATGTAAAATAGGTGGCAGGTCACTGAGGGATCAGATGGATTTCATCAACCAAAGTATCATTGTAATCAGTATAACGGCGCCAACCTGACACTGTCTGTAGGTTACTGTGCACAATCTTGCTGACATTTTCCCTTTAGCCTTTTGTTTGTTAGTGTACATAGTCTATAGACAGTGAGCTGCTTATCACAGGAGAGAGTGGAGGCAGATGATTACTCTCATGCCTGATAGTCACAGCAATGTTAAACAACACCAGTTAATTAATCCTTCAGGTTAAGTAAACAACACTAGACAGCTGGACTTGTGACACATCGATGAACCTAGTGTTATAACTCCTACCTTATACTGTCCTCAGATTACATAGCAAAAACCTGCTGAGAGATTCCCTTTAAGCTTTATGGAAAAATATTCTGTAATTGATATAATTCTACAGAACTGCCTTCTTCATTTTGTTGCTAACCATTAGTTTTACCTTCTGTGCCTGGAAGGCATGGGAGGAAGTTTATTTGTATCTTAATGCATTGTTACATGATAGAAGGAATGATAGAGGTTGATTTATATATCAGTTCAACCCTACACAACAGGAAACAGATCGGGTGTACAGCATCTTAATGGATCACCCTACTAAAACACTAGTCTCTTCAAAGAAATCAATAGCATATATATATATATATATATATATATATATATATATATATATATATATATATATATATATATATATACGTATACCTAATGTTGACTTATCTTATGGACCTTTCAGCCTTAGGGGAAAAATGTCATGTAAGCTCTTAGACAAACAGATGAATCAAGTACGGTATTAACCATTGTCATAGGGTTTGATGTAGATAAGCAGAAAATATACAAAACATAGCAAATTTGACAAATGTTCTGGTACTGTTAGAAGGGTATTTACCATGAGCAAGCACTAAAATGTTCTCGCTTTCATTCGAATAGGTGCTGTGCAGCGCCCCAGAGTCCTGGTCGTTGCAGTACTGACGCTCCGCCACTAAGGGGAGTGATGGTACGTCTGATGGCACTAAAGGAGTTCACCTGACCAGGTATCACAGTCACACACTACACTTCACACTCTGGCCACCAGGGGGAGCAAAGGGTTCTATGTATTAGGCCACTCCTCACACTCTGGTAAAACTGGGGGCTGGATAGGAAGTTAGGGAGAAGCTGACTGGGTTTTGCCCAGGTAACACCTTGTGAGAGAAGAGGTTGCTTGGGAAGATCCAGGGGGGTCCCTGTCAGGGGTGGGATCCTGGCAGAGGCCAAGCGAAAAGGACAGATCGTTACGGAGCCGCGCCTGCACTTCATTGCGGCGGCATCTTAAGAAAGGACACGAAGCGAAGTATATTGTTGAGAAGTGAGAAACGAGATCACAGCAAAAAGGCGATAGAACCAGTAGGAGTCGTGCCCCGAGATCGGCAACATCCTACTGAGGCGCGTAGCCGGTGGCCGGAACGCCGAGGAGTTATTGGGCTCTATGCATTACTTCAAACCAACGGCAGGGCAGTTAATTTTAGGTTGGCTGCCTCACCTAATGAAGACAACTGAGGCAATTGTGGGAGAGGGGCGTCTCTAGGGTCCCTATAAAATAACTCCAGGCCTACCCCGTCATACGGGTGCGTCCTATCCATATCATCTGGGGGACGGAGAGAAAGAACAGAAACATACACGACAGTTGTGAGGACTATCCCGTGGTGCTCAGCAGGGAAGTACTACAACACACAGGCGCTAGAAGGTAGGCACTGATTTCCACCTGCAAAGGGTTCTCTGGATGTGCCTTCGGACCGGCCGGTCTCAGCCAGCCCAGTTAACAGTGCTCTGGATTGCGGATGCCAAAGCCTTCAGTAAAGAGGTAAAGAGACTGCAACCCTGTGTCCTCATTATTTACTGCGACCTACACTACCACCTACACCTTTTATTGGGCGGGGCGCAATAAGCAGGACCACGGACCGGGTCAGGCCACCGTGACATCCTCAGAACCGATAGACCCGGTACCGAGTACCCCGCCGTCCTGCGTCTGGGGGCCGCTCCAGCTGTGTATTACACAGTTTTTCTTCAGTAGAAATGTGGGGTGGTCCTAATCTTAAATATCAACTAACTGCACGCTGTTTCAACAGACAAATGATTTGTTTGCAGACTACTTACATTTGGTAATGGGTTTGTCTATTTAAAACATCCACAAACATTTCTAACACTTTTTTTAACAGAAAAAAATCAAACAAACTTGACAACTGATAAAAAAAAAATCCAACAGTGGAGAGTGTCCATCAGAAAAAAATGTGCTTATCTATACTTTTATTTAATATTACTATTGCCCGCTAGCATGCAAATAATGAAAATATATAATTTTTCATTATTATTATTATCATTTATTTTTAGAACACCATTGATTCCATTGTGATTTACATCAGAACGGTTACATACAAGATACAGATACAGAATAAAATGAACAGACTAACAATGATGGACTGGAGCAAAGGGAGAGAGGATCCTGCCCTTACAGGTTTACAGTCTACAAGGTAATAGGAGAGGAGACAGTAGGTTGCAGGTTGCAGCAGCTCCGGAGGTGGTGAGGTGACAGTGAGATCATTGTTATAGATGTCCACTGGCTGATCTGACTGCATGTACCTGTGCTCTTTTATATTTTTCTACTATTCTTCAATAAAATGGAAATTTTATACATATAAGACCTCTGAAGGTGCAGTGGATTCTTCATCGCCGTATCATTTACACTTTTTCGGATTTCATTGCAGGCTGTAGGTTTCCTTGAAAAGATGGGTTTTCAAGTTGCGTCTGAAGGTTACAAATGTGGTGGATAATCAGAAATGTTAGGGCATGGAATTCCAAAGGTTGGGGATACTCGGGAGAAGTCTTGGAGGCCATTAGGTGAGAAATGTATGAGTGCAGAGGAGAGAATCAGGTCTCGGGAGCAGTGGACAGTATGTGTGGGAAGGTATCAGGAGATTAGACCTGAAATATACGGAGGGGACAGATTATGGACAGCCTTGCAGGTCAGTGTTAGTAGTTTGAACTGGATTTGTTGTGGTAGCCAGTGAAGGGATTTGCAGAGGGGATAAGCAGAGGTGTAATGAGGGGAGACATGGATTAGTTGGGCAGTAGAGTTAAGGATGGACTGGAGTGATGCAAGAGTGTTTAGCAGGGAGGCCATAGAGCAGAGTATTGCAGTAGTTGAGGGGGGAGATGATGAGGGCATGTGCTAATATTTTAGTAGATTCAGGATTGAGGAAAGGACGGATTATGGAAATATTTTTGACCTGGAGGCAGAGGGATGTAGTAAGAGCTGGGATGTGCGATTTGAAGGATAAGGCAGAGTCAATGGTTACTCTGAGGCATCAGACTCCTGGCACAGGGGAAAGCTGATTAGTATGTAACAAAATATAAATTAATGTTTTCAACTTAATTGAATGGAGAGAAAATGTTTCCCACCCAGCCGCCACCTATAAAAATATTTATTGTATATAAGAAATAGATCATAATATAGTGAAATATAATTTGCTAAAAGCATTAAAAAAATGCAAAAAATACAAGAAATGAGTATTTATAGCAATATATAAAACAGTCCATAAAATGAATGCTGGCACTCTCAGCATGGATATCCCCAGTGACTTCAGTGGTGACACGTAAAAAAAAAAAACTTTCCAAAAATTAGGCAAGACATGGCATTGTAAAATATATATTTTCTTTATTAATTCAGATTAAAAGACATAGAAAACATAATTAAAAAGGGGGGGAAAGGGGGGGGAGAAAAAGTGGGTGGGAAGAATAAAGTAAGAGGGGGATGGATGTGCACTGAGTATATATAAATCTCAGAAATGACATCAAATGGCCGGTACATAATATGGTAAAACATCATAATTAGTGTTGAGCAATACCGTCCGATACTTGAAAGTATCGGTATCGGAAAGTATCGGCCGATACCGGCAAAGTATCGGATCCAATCCGATACCGATACCCGATACCAATACAAGTCAATGGGACTCAAGTATCGGACGGTATCCCTGATGGTTCCCAGGGTCTGAAGGAGAGGAAACTCTCCTTCAGGCCCTGGGATCCATATTAATGTGTAAAAGAAAGAATTAAAATAAAAAATATTGCTATACTCACCTCTCCGACGCAGCCTGGACCTCACCGAGGGGACCGGCAGCGTTGTTTGCTTAAAATTCGCGCGTTTACTTCCTTACGTGAAGTCCCGGCTTGTGATTGGTCGCGTGCCGCCCATGTGGCCGCGACGCGACCAATCACAGCAAGCCATGACGTAATTTTAGGTCCTTCAGGATTTTAAAATTACGTTCTGGCTTGTGATTGGTCGCGTCGCGGTCACATGGGCGACGCGACCAATCACAAGCCGTGACGTCACGGGAGGCTGGACACGCGCGCATTTTAAAATGCGCGCTTGTCCTGCCTCCCGTGACGTCACGGCTTGTGATTGGTCGCGTCGCCCATGTGACCGCGACGCGACCAATCACAAAGCCGGAACGTAATTTTAAAATCCTGAAGGACCTAAAATTACGTCACGGCTTGCTGTGATTGATCGCGTCGCGGCCACATGGGCGACGCGACCAATCACAAGCCGGGACGTCACGGGAGGCAGGACACGCGCGCATTTTAAAATGCGCGCGTGTCCAGCCTCCCGTGACGTCCCGGCTTGTGATTGGACGCGTCGCCCATGTGACCGCGACGCGACCAATCACAAAGCCGGAACGTAATTTTAAAATACTGAATGCCTAGAAGGACCTGAAAGTTACGTCACGGCTTGCTGTGATTGGTCGCGTCGCGGCCACATGGGCGGCACGCGACCAATCAGAAGCCGTGACGTCACGGAAGGAAGGAAAAGCGCGCATTTTAAGCAAAGAATGCTGCCGGTTCCCTCGGTGAGGTCCAAGCTGCGTCGGAGAGGTGAGTATAGCAATATTTTTTATTTTAATTCTTTATTTTACACATTAATGTTGTTTCGATACCGATACCCGATACCACAAAAATATCGGATCTCGGTATCGGAATTCCGATACAGCAAATATCGGCCGATACCCGATACTTGCGGTATCGGAATGCTCAACACTAATCATAATACTATTTATTGCACATTTTTATACTGATCATGATTGTATAAATTAATGTAATATGGATTTTATCGCTGTACCCAAAAATAACCAGTCATCAAATAAATATAATAAAAAAAGTGCATTGCGCCTTAAATAGATATAAATATGCATAGCAACATATGAAGTACAAATGTTAATCAACTTGTGCAAGACTAATAATAATAACATACACTCACCGGCCACTTTATTAGGTACACCTGTCCAACTTCTTGTTAACACTTAATTTCTAATCAGCCAATCACATGGCGGCAACTCAGTGCATTTAGGCATGTAGACATGGTCAAGACAATCTCCTGCAGTTCAAACCGAGCATCAGTATGGGGAAGAAAGGTGATTTGAGTGCCTTTGAATGTGGCATGGTTGTTGGTGCCAGAAGGGCTGGTCTGAGTATTTCAGAAACTGCTGATCTACTGGGATTTTCACGCACAACCATCTCTAGGGTTTACAGAGAATGGTCCGAAAAAGAAAAAAAATCCAGTGAGCGGCAGTTCTGTGGGCGGAAATGCCTTGTTGATGCCAGAGGTCAGAGGAGAATGGGCAGACTGGTTCGAGCTGATAGAAAGGCAACAGTGACTCAAATCGCCACCCGTTACAACCAAGGTAGGCCTGTTGTGAATTTGGATTCTGGGCTCCCCCGGTGGCTACTGGTGGAATTGAACTGGTGTCTTCATCTTCTCTGTTCACCTGTTCCCATCAAGATGTGGGAGTCGCTATATAACCTTGCTGCTCTGTTAGTTGCTTGCCGGTCAACAATGTTATCAGAAGCCTCTCTGTGCTTGTTCCTGCTCCTAGACAACTACTAGATAAGTTGGACTCTTGTCCATGTTTGTTTTTGCATTTTGTTCCAGTTCACAGCTGTAGTTTCGTTACTGTGTCTGGAAAGCTCTTGTGAACGGGAATTGCCACTCTGGTGTTATGAGTTAATGCCAGAGTTTTAAAGTAATTTCTGGATGGTGTTTTTTGATAGGGTTTTCAGCTGACCATGAAAGTGTCCTTTCTGTCTTCTGCTATGTAGTAAGTGGACCTCAAATTTGCTAAACCTATTTTCTTACTACGTTTGTTATTTCATCTCAACTCACCGCCAATACATGTGGGGGGCCTCTGTCTCCTTTCGGGGTATTTCTCTAGAGGTGAGCTAGGACTAATATTTTCCTCTGCTAGCTTTATTTAGTCCTCCGGCTGGGCTGGGCATCTAGAATCAACGTAGGCATGCTACCCGGCCACTGCTAGTTGTGCGTTAGGTTTAGTTCATGGTCAGCTCAGTTCCCATCTTCCAAGAGCTAGTTCCTATATATGCTTATGCTATGTTCTCTTGCCATTGAGATCATGACAGTTTGACCGGCCCGCAAAGTGTTAATTGTTTGGGCTGAAGCAGGAGAAAAAGAAGTGTTGAAGGGAAATTTTTTTTTTTTTTCCCCTCAGAGTTTGGCTGCCTAGCCCTTAATTGCTGTCTAGCTGCTTCTTACCTCCTCTTAACCCTTGAATGGCTCTGTGTCCACCTGTTTGTAATGGATCTTCAGAGTGTAACTGCAGGTTTGAATAATCTCGCCACGAAGGTACAAAATTTGCAAGATTTTGTTTGTCATGCACCTGTATCTGAGCCGAGAATTCCTTTGCCGGAATTTTTCTCGGGGAATAGATCCGGGTTTCAGAATTTTCGAAATAATTGCAAATTATTTTTGTCTCTGAAATCTCGCTCTGCCGGAGACCCTGCACAGCAGGTCAGGATTGTGATTTCCTTGCTCCGGGGCGACCCTCAAGACTGGGCTTTTTCATTGACACCAGGGGATCCTGCGTTGCTCAATGTGGATGCGTTTTTTCTGGCCTTGGGGTTGCTTTATGACGAACCTCATTTGGAGCTTCAGGCAGAAAAAACTTTGATGTCCCTATCTCAGGGGCAAGATGAAGCGGAAATTTACTGCCAAAGATTCCGTAAATGGTCTGTGCTTACTCAGTGGAATGAGTGCGCCCTGGCGGCGACTTTCAGAGAGGGTCTCTCTGATGCCATTAAGGATGTTATGGTGGGGTTCCCTGTGCCTGCGGGTCTGAATGAGTCCATGACAATGGCTATTCAGATCGATAGGCGTTTGCGGGAGCGCAAACCAGTGCACCATCTGGCGGTGTCCACTGAGAAGTCGCCAGAGAGTATGCAGTGTGATAGAATTCTGTCCCGAAGCGAGCGGCAGAATTTTAGACGGAAAAATGGGTTGTGTTTCTATTGTGGTGATTCTACTCATGTTATATCAGCATGCTCTAAGCGCACTAAAAAGCTTGGTAAATCTGTTTCCATTTGCACCTTACCGTCTAAATTTATTCTATCTGTGACCCTGATTTGCTCTTTGTCATCTATTACCACGGACGCCTATGTCGACTCTGGCGCCGCTTTGAGTCTTATGGATTGGTCCTTTGCCAAACGCTGTGGGTATGATTTAGAGCCTTTGGAGACTTCTATTCCTCTGAAGGGGATTGACTCCACCCCATTGGCTAATAATAATCCACAATACTGGACACAAGTAACTATGCGTATTAATCCGGATCACCAGGAGATTATTCGCTTTCTGGTGCTGTATAATCTACATGATGATTTGGTGCTAGGATTGCCTTGGCTGCAATCTCACAACCCAGTCCTCGACTGGAGAGCTATGTCTGTGTTGAGCTGGGGATGTAAGGGGGCTCATGGGGATGTACCTGTGGTTTCCATTTCATCATCCATTCCCTCTGAAATTCCTGAGTTCCTGTCTGACTATCGTGACGTCTTTGAAGAATCCAAGCTTGGTTCGTTACCTCCGCACCGAGAGTGCGATTGTGCCATAGATTTAATCCCGGGTAGTAAATACCCAAAGGGTCGTTTATTTAATCTGTCTGTGCCTGAACATGCTGCTATGCGAGAATATATAAAGGAGTCCTTGGAAAAGGGACATATTCGTCCATCGTCATCTCCCTTAGGAGCCGGTTTTTTCTTTGTGTCAAAAAAAGACGGCTCTTTGAGACCATGTATTGATTATCGGCTTTTGAATAAAATCACTGTTAAATATCAATACCCATTGCCGTTGCTGACTGATTTGTTTGCTCGCATAAAGGGGGCCAAGTGGTTCTCTAAGATTGACCTTCGTGGGGCGTATAATTTGGTGCGAATCAGGCAGGGGGATGAGTGGAAAACCGCATTTAATACGCCCGAGGGCCACTTTGAGTATTTAGTGATGCCTTTTGGTCTTTCTAATGCTCCGTCAGTTTTCCAGTCCTTTATGCATGATATTTTTCGCGATTATTTGGATAAATTTATGATTGTGTATCTGGATGATATTCTGATTTTTTCGGATGACTGGGACTCTCATGTCCAGCAAGTCAGGAGGGTTTTTCAGGTTTTGCGGTCTAATTCTTTGTGTGTGAAGGGTTCTAAGTGTGTTTTTGGGGTACAGAGGATTTCCTTTTTGGGATATATTTTTTCCCCCTCTTCCATTGAAATGGATCCTGTCAAGGTTCAAGCTATTTGTGATTGGACGCAGCCCTCTTCTCTTAAGAGTCTTCAGAAATTTTTGGGCTTTGCTAACTTTTATCGTCGATTTATTGCTGGTTTTTCGGATATTGCTAAGCCATTGACCGATTTGACTAAGAAGGGTGCTGATGTTGCTGATTGGTCCCCTGATGCTGTGGAGGCCTTTCGGGAGCTTAAGCGCCGTTTTTCCTCTGCCCCTGTGTTGCGTCTGCCTGATGTTGCTCTACCTTTTCAGGTTGAGGTCGACGCTTCTGAGATCGGAGCTGGGGCAGTGTTGTCGCAGAAAAGTTCTGACTGCTCCGTGATGAGGCCTTGTGCCTTCTTTTCCCGTAAATTTTCGCCCGCTGAGCGGAATTATGATGTTGGGAATCGGGAGCTTTTGGCCATGAAGTGGGCTTTTGAGGAGTGGCGCCATTGGCTCGAGGGGGCCAGACATCAGGTGGTGGTATTGACTGACCACAAAAATTTGATTTATCTTGAGACCGCCAGGCGCCTGAATCCTAGACAGGCGCGCTGGTCATTATTTTTCTCTCGGTTTAATTTTGTGGTGTCATACCTACCGGGTTCTAAGAATGTTAAGGCGGATGCCCTTTCTAGGAGTTTTGAGCCTGACTTGCCTGGTAACTCTGAGCCCACAGGTATCCTTAAGGATGGAGTGGTATTGTCAGCCGTTTCTCCAGACCTGCGGCGGGCCTTGCAGGAGTTTCAGGCGGAGAGACCTGATCGTTGCCCACCTGATAAACTGTTTGTTCCTGATGATTGGACCAGTAGAGTCATCTCTGAGGTTCATTCTTCTGCGTTGGCAGGTCATCCTGGCATTTTTGGTACCAGGGATTTGGTGGCAAGGTCCTTCTGGTGGCCTTCCCTGTCACGAGATGTGCGAGGCTTTGTGCAGTCTTGTGACGTTTGTGCTCGGGCCAAGCCTTGTTGTTCTCGGGCTAGTGGATTATTGTTGCCCTTGCCTATTCCTAAGAGGCCTTGGACGCACATCTCGATGGATTTTATTTCAGATCTGCCTGTTTCTCAGAAGATGTCTGTCATCTGGGTGGTGTGTGACCGTTTTTCTAAGATGGTCCATTTGGTTCCTCTGCCCAAGTTACCTTCTTCTTCCGAGTTGGTTCCTCTGTTTTTTCAAAATGTTGTTCGTTTGCATGGTATTCCTGAGAATATCGTTTCTGACAGAGGGACCCAATTCGTGTCTAGATTTTGGCGGGCATTCTGTGCTAGGATGGGCATAGATTTATCTTTTTCGTCCGCTTTCCATCCTCAGACGAATGGCCAGACCGAGCGGATTAATCAGACCCTGGAGACATATCTGAGGTGTTTTGTGTCTGCTGACCAGGATGATTGGGTTGCTTTTTTGCCATTGGCGGAGTTCGCTCTCAATAATCGGGCCAGCTCTGCCACTTTGGTGTCCCCGTTTTTCTGTAATTCGGGGTTTCATCCTCGATTTTCCTCTGGTCAGGTGGAATCTTCGGATTGTCCTGGAGTGGATGCTCTGGTGGAGAGATTGCATCAGATCTGGGGGCAGGTGGTGGACAATTTGAGGTTGTCCCAGGAGAAGACTCAGCTTTTTGCCAACCGCCACCGTCGTGTTGGTCCTCGGCTTTCTGTTGGGGATTTGGTGTGGTTGTCTTCTCGTTTTGTCCCTATGAGGGTCTCTTCTCCTAAGTTTAAGCCTCGGTTTATCGGCCCGTATAAGATATTGGAGATTCTTAACCCTGTTTCCTTCCGTTTGGACCTCCCTGCATCCTTTTCTATTCATAACGTTTTTCATCGGTCATTATTGCGCAGGTATGAGGTACAGGTTGTGCCTTCCGTTGAGCCTCCTGCTCCGGTGTTGGTTGAGGGTGAGTTGGAGTACGTTGTGGAGAAAATCTTGGACTCTCGTGTTTCCAGACGGAGACTCCAGTATCTGGTCAAGTGGAAGGGATACGGCCAGGAGGATAATTCTTGGGTGAATGCTTCTGATGTTCATGCCTCCGATCTGGTTCGTGCCTTTCATAGGGTCCATCCTGATCGCCCTGGTGGTTCTGGTGAGGGTTCGGTGCCCCCTCCTTGAGGGGGGGGTACTGTTGTGAATTTGGATTCTGGGCTCCCCCGGTGGCTACTGGTGGAATTGAACTGGTGTCTTCATCTTCTCTGTTCACCTGTTCCCATCAAGATGTGGGAGTCGCTATATAACCTTGCTGCTCTGTTAGTTGCTTGCCGGTCAACAATGTTATCAGAAGCCTCTCTGTGCTTGTTCCTGCTCCTAGACAACTACTAGATAAGTTGGACTCTTGTCCATGTTTGTTTTTGCATTTTGTTCCAGTTCACAGCTGTAGTTTCGTTACTGTGTCTGGAAAGCTCTTGTGAACGGGAATTGCCACTCTGGTGTTATGAGTTAATGCCAGAGTTTTAAAGTAATTTCTGGATGGTGTTTTTTGATAGGGTTTTCAGCTGACCATGAAAGTGTCCTTTCTGTCTTTTGCTATGTAGTAAGTGGACCTCAAATTTGCTAAACCTATTTTCTTACTACGTTTGTTATTTCATCTCAACTCACCGCCAATACATGTGGGGGGCCTCTGTCTCCTTTCGGGGTATTTCTCTAGAGGTGAGCTAGGACTAATATTTTCCTCTGCTAGCTTTATTTAGTCCTCCGGCTGGGCTGGGCATCTAGAATCAACGTAGGCATGCTACCCGGCCACTGCTAGTTGTGCGTTAGGTTTAGTTCATGGTCAGCTCAGTTCCCATCTTCCAAGAGCTAGTTCCTATATATGCTTATGCTATGTTCTCTTGCCATTGAGATCATGACATAGGCCTAAGAGCATCTCTGAACGCACAGTGCGTCGAACTTTGAGGCAGATGGGCTACAGCAGCAGAAGACCACTCCGGGTACCACTCCTTTCAGCTAAGAACAGGAAACTGAGGCTACAATTTGTACAAGCTCATCGAAATTGGACAGTAGAAGATTGGAAAAACGTTGCTTGGTCTGATGAGTCTCGATTTCTGCTGCGACATTCGGATGGTAGGGTCAGAATTTGGCGTAAATAACATGAAAGCATGGATCCATCCTGCCTTGTATGGAGCATCTTTGGGATGTGCAGCCGACAAATCTGCGGCAACTGTGTGATCCCATCATGTCAATATGGACCAAAATCTCTGAGGAATGCTTCCAGCACCTTGTTGAATCTATGCCACGAAGAATTGAGGCAGTTCTGAAGGCAAAAGAGGGTCCAACCCGTTACTAGCATGGTGTACCTAATAAAGTGGCCGGTGAGTGTATATTGATATGCATAGATATCCATTGATGAATTAAATGATTCATCACTGAACAGTGCTATAAATGATTACCCTATGATAGTCCGAGGAACAGAACATTTAGAGACCATAAGAAATATAGAAAAAAGTATCATGTACTAACCAGAAGCACATCACAGCCCCTCCACCTACTCCAAACCACATTTCTCTGCGGTTTCCCTTTGTGTGTGTTTATTACTTTTGACTAAGGGGTTAGTAATGGGGGTGTCTCATAGACACAGCTGACATGAACCCCAAAATATTACACACCGGGGCAAGCAGGAAGAGGCAGGCAAAGTGCTAGAATTGGTGCATCTAATGGATGCGTCTTTAATGCGGTGACTCTGAGCTACTATTTTTAGGTTTGAGGGGACCAAATATCTGTGAACCTTCCCAGCCTGAGAATACCAACCTAAAGTTGTCTGCTTTACCTTGGTTAGTTATCAAAAATGGCAGGGACCCCATGCTGTTTTTAAAATTATTTATTTAAATAATTAAAAAAACAGCATGGAGGCCCCTCTATTTTTGATAACCAACCAAGATATACCAGACAGCTGAGGGCTGCAGCTGTCTGTTTTACATGTACTTGTTATCAAAAATAGAGGGGCCTCCATGTCTTTTTTTTTTTTTCTTACATATTGCGCAGACCAATCATAATCATGGCTGTGATGGAGCCAAACGTGCCCACATTGGAAAACCTTGATTATTGGCTACACTGCAGCCTTTCAACAAGCTTTGTTTGGGCTGCCAAACCCAAACAGCAATATGGACTTCCGGGTGAAGTCTGCGTATGGGATACATGCACGAACACTAGGTGTCTGGTATGGACTCTGAACTTTACTGTTCGGGTACTCCCATCCATATTGTCACGCTCACGCCCTGACTGGAAGGCGTGAGCACGCGGGGGTATGTGTGGCCCCACTGTGCCACAGACCAAACCTCCCTGGAAGGGGCGTAACTAAGTAGCTTCCTAGGTGTTCGCTGGAGCCTCTGATGGTGAGGTCAGACTTGTGCAATAGGGAGCTACCAGGTACCACTCCAGGGTGGAGTCTGGTTGTGGCTGCTGATCCCACCGGGGAATGGAACATAGACAAGCAAGCGGGCACGGCTGGCACATAGGCAGGCAGATGGGTACAACAGGAACACTGTCAGGCAGGCGGGCACGGCTGGCTCTCTGGTAGGCAGGTGGGCACGGCTGGCTCTCTGGTAGGCAGGCGGGCACGGCTGGCTCTCTGGCACGACTGGTGGACAAGACTGGTACACTGGAAGAACCGGTAGGGACCGGTCTGCAGGCAGGTATGTAGAACGGGTAAGAACCTGTTCAGACACGAGGACCTAGGAATAAGTAGATAAAGACCGCAAGAGCGGATGCAGAGCGAAAGCCCAGGAGCTATAGCCAAGAACAGAAATGCAGGAGGCGGAGCCAAGAGCTGGAGGCGGAGCCAAGTGTAGACAGGCAGGAGGCGGAGCCAAGTGCAGACAGGCAGGAGGCGGAGCCAAGAGCTGGCGGCGGAGCCAAGTAGAACCGCAAGGAGCGGAGCCAGGTAGAACCGCAAGGAGCGGAGCCAGGTAGAACCGCAAGGAGCGGAGCCAGGTAGAACCGCAAGGAGCGGAGAGGAGCTGCGGGAGGGGTCTCTGCAGCAAAGCTGAGCAGAGCCACAAAGAATGTGGAGAGAAGCTGCAGCAAGGGATAACTGCAACAGCAGAAGATAAGCTGAGTAGAAAGGAGCAGAAACGCAGAAGTGAGGAGCAGAGGTAAAGTAACAAAGGTTCAGAGCAGGCAGAGCTGCAAGAGTGCGGAGTGAAAGCAGACTGAGAATACAAGGAAAGACAACAGGGAAGGAAGCCAAAGACTAGAAGACCGAGGTAAGACTAAGTACAGACAAGGCAATGGAACAAGACACAAGGACAAAGACACTGGGACCAGGATATACTGCCTCCTGGTGGGCGGACAACAAGACCAAGGAAATAACACAGAGAATCCTCCAGAGAGGGAGTAACTCAGAGAAAGGCCAGGCAAACTCAGAAGCAAGACACTAACTGAGCTAACACATTGCACAGGCCCAGAACACTGGGTGGAGCTGCACTATATACTGGAGGCCTCTTGGTAATTGGTCAGGAACAGATTGGACAGATGCACCTGATTCCTATAAGAACCAGAGAGTTCAGGCGCCGGCCCCCTGTACACACAGCCATGAAGCATGCAGAGAGCAGAGACATAGAACATGGTGCTGGCAAGAAACAGAAACCACAACATGACCTGGAGCAGTGGGTAAGATAGTGTGAGAGATGTGAGGCCATGCCGTGATGCCAGCAGAGTTGTTACACATATCTTTAAACCAAAGTGGAGAATTGCAGCTCCCATTAATCATAAAAATGGCATGACTTTATTTTAAAAAAAAATTAAAAAGCAGTTGGGCGGCAGCAATATAAAACATGGACAACAGCCATTTTGCGCTAGTTAGGTGCTTGTTTCTGATCCCAAAAACTGTTTATAGCAGTGTGTTTATTTTTAACACGATAATATCTTCTATTATATTTGTACAGATAAATATATTATTGTAATTATAGAATTCATTGTTAATTTGGAAAAGATCAAGATTAAACCTACCTTAATATGAATGCGCATCTATGTTTTCCTTTTCTTTAACAAAAAAAAAACTACATCGAAATTCTCCTAGTAAAAAACAAGTCTTCAGGCTGGGTGTATGATGTTGATTTATGGCTAGTTTTCTGTGCAAACTACAGTAATTTTGTGAAATGATAGGAGTATTGATTTCAGTAAGGGTCTCACTTTACAAAAGCTATCAAGCCAGAAGAACCAAATTGAGCTTTGAAGTGAATAATATATCTTCTCAGATTACTAATTTTACGCGCATTGTACTCTTACATTCACTGTAAAATCTGCATCTATTGTTTTGTTCCTTGACTTTGGTAATTTCTTATAGATTACAATAGTGCACAAGCAGTCATGCTTTGTCATGTCATGATCATAGAAAATGTAATTTCTTATACAAATGAAAAGAACCCACAATTATTGGATTTAGCATTAAAAAACTAGATAAAGTGACAATGGAAAGATATTTTATAGAAGTCAAGAAAGGAGAAGACCCGGACCAGGCCTACCTACTCCGTGACGGATCCGGAACTGTCGGGGCTGTCACCCAGGTTTCACGGGGGAAAGGTTAAAGCCCCGAACCGACCTCTGTACCTGGGAGTAGGGGGCGTGGCTAAGATAAAAGGGCCACAGTGCGCGGCAAATCAGTTAGTTGCTGTGGGAACGTGCATCGTGCAGGAGGGCAGTGTCAGGGCTTCTGCGGGGGGGGGGCAACTGCCAGAGCAGGCTAAAACCAGCAGAGGCAAAAAGCTGTTAACAGCGACGTACCTGGTCCCCGCTGAGATCGCTGACCGTGAGTGACAGGACGCCCAATCAGGACATAAGCCGACGTGAGAATTGGGACACCCGCTGTGAGGGGATTCACTTTGTACCTGAATTGTGTTGCTCATTGTCCCTGTACGATGACAGGGGGAAAGACTGTTCTCTGTCCGGCTCATCGTTTCCTGACACACTGATCACCGACTGGACCACAAGGAATCACCATCGCCGCCAGGAGCCAAGACGACATCTTTTCCAGGACTACACTGGACCACAAGGAATCACCGTCGCCACCAGGATCCAGGATGCCATCTTTTCCAGGACCATACTGGACCCCTTATACGCCACTGCTTTGGCGCCAACGTCCACATCCTGAACTAACCGCAGACTGATAAGTTTGCTATCCTTGAACTTCCTACCCTATGCCTCACACCCGCTTCCCATGAGTTACGTCCCCTGTGTTCCTTTATACTGTTTTATCTGTTTTTCTCCGTGTGAGGAGCATACCTTTTAGATTAAACCCAACGTTAACACTTGCTCTGCCTCCGACCCGTTACTGCATCACACTCATAATAAAAAAAATTAAAAAATCTTAATGAAAAACAAGATGTGGATGGGCAGAGCTAGAACGCTATTAGGGTGCATATTGTTGCATTCCAACTTCTTGCTCGGGTTTTCCCGAGCACACTTGGGTGGGCTCCGAGAATTTGTGAGTGCTCGGAGATTTTGTTTTTGTCAGCACAGCTGCATGATTTACGGCTGCTAGACAGCCTGAGTACATGTGGGGGTTGCCTGGTTGCTAGGGAATCAGGCATTTTATTAATTGAAATTCCTGGTCTTTGTGTAAATGAGTCCAGTGGGCAGTCCTATTCAGTGATTGTATGACTGTACAAGCTGAGATAGGTTTCAATCATTCAGAAGGACCGCCCACTGCACTAATATGTATACAAACACCAGGGATTTCAATGACTAGAATACAAGCTATACTGAATCTTTTTTTTTAACAAAACCATATATAATTCTTCTGATCTTCTCCTTCTCTATACCATGCTGTCCACAGATCACACCACTTGTCTGACCTGACAGGTTCTCTTTAAGAGGTAATAATGTTAAAGAAAAGGTACAGTGTGAGTGAGATGAAAACTGTAGTAATATAATCCTGGAAAGTAGTGACTAGACATTACTTCAACTATAGAAAAGATTAGTTGGACTAGCCCCATATTTACTGTAGATCATTTCCTACCATTCGAGTGGTATCTTTGATGAGAGCAGTAGTCTTGTGCGTGAGTGTGTCCAAATGGAATTGACAGGTTTTCTGGTCCATTTTTGGTTTGGAAGTGGCGTAACAAAGGATCCATGGCGGATAAAAAAAAGCATATAGAAAACCACATGTTCCAACACCTTCTGTTGTTGTTGCAGACATTCAAAAGAGGATCTTCTATAATGGGATAGTACATCACTCTTCTATTATAAAAGGGAAACAAGGTTCTCATTTTGGGGTGCTATGGAATTGCTCTACATTTTGGCTCTAACTGTTACATTGTTTTAGAGATTGAAAAATGTTAAAATGTTAACCCTAGAACGCATATTGGGGGCCTTTTAGGCCCCCATGCTTACATTTTTGCTATTATCTGCAAAATTACTTTAGTTAGAATTTTGAAACTCCAGGTATTCCTCAAGTATGTCGTTGTTGATAATATCCAGTTGTTCATATAATTTTTTTCATAGGCATTATGGTGTAACAATGCTTGTGTTAGGGGTCGAGTTCCCGCCTCTGCACAGGGGGAATCTCGGGCCATCTCTGCTGTGGTCTCCCATTCTTCTCCTGCCGCAGTGGAGCCTACTCAGCGGAGACGTCGGTCCCAGCGTCTCGCTCAGTCTGACTCTGTACAGAGAGTTACTGCTGCTAGTATTGTTCTATATTGTACTTTGCGCCAGTGTGGTCACGTATGATTGTGTTCAGGGACCCGGCTGAAATAAGCCCCTAGAATGCTGGCACCTCCGGCGAGGAGTTTTGTGTGCATGCATGACCGCTGACTGCTCTCGTTTGGGTAGTTAGCCTGTGCCACTGTGAAGTTTAACAGGGCGCAGTGCTTTGAGTTCACAGCTACTCTGTGAAGTAACAGAGGTAGCTCATACCGCCATTTAGTTCCGCCATTTGCTAGCAGCAGGTTCTCCTGCATGGTGGACCCCGGGCTGCGAACGCATATATTATAATAAAGTCTCTTTATCCATTTGGTGCGTTGCGCTAGCCCTAACAGCTTGTTTGGTGAAAACTACATCTGTACGAATTGGGGGCCTTTTAGGCCCCCGCTATTTTTATCATGTTCTCAGTAGTGTTTGTGTCTCAAGTTACTTTATTTGTACTCAGTAGTGCTGGTGGAGGGGCCAGGGTGTGGATAATAACATGTGAGGATGTCATGTGATTTTTGGAGGGAGTGATAAGGCCATGACATCACCTCAGTTCCTTCGGAACACAGTAATGAGCTGTGTATAGAGTACTGAGGACAGTATACACTGTGAGCTAATTGCTGAAGGACCTGTGATAAGATAAGCTGTTGAGAGGAAATCTGATTCATTTTCAGTTTTTGTTTCTAAGAAGCTTGCAAAGGCTAGAGCTTGTGAGCCACAAAAATCCAGAGAATTGTACACCACCTAAAAGTATAAAAGGTAAGAGCTGCTGAGGGTGAGAGGAAGAAGGGGGGACATTACACTTACAGTGTGTCACACACAAGCAAAGAGTGGACAACCCTGATTCTGTTCATTGTTTTTTCTTTTAGTTTGCTAACATCTAGTCAGCAATGGCACACTCTTCCTCCAAGTGTCTGACTGACCAAGAGATTGAAGCGATTATGTTTCAAAGCGATGATGAAAGTGAACTATCTTTGTCTGATGAAGAATATCTGCCACCAGCTAATCAAACATCCTCATCCAGTGATTCTTCTGATGATGAAGAAGTGAATCTAGTGGATCCTCAAGAAGTGATAAGCAGACATCCAAAACGAATGTTTTTTGGGACAGTAATCCTACATTAGTCGGACGTACTCCAACACACAATATTGTGAGACAGGCTCAAGGAGCTGTGGGAAGTCCCAGTTACTTAACCCCTAAAGATGTATTCTGTTCTTATTTTTCTGACAATATTGCAGAAGAGGTCCTATTATGTTCAAACCTAGAAGGAAGACGTATCGCTTCTGCAAAAAATAAGTCCTGGAAAAATATCTCAAAAGAGGAACTTTATGCATATATTGGACTTTTACTGCTGGCAGGGAGTCAAAAATCGTATGATGTCCCAATACGAGAATTATTTCTGGACCCACTTTCTGATCCACACTATAAGGCGACAATGTCAGTGGGCAGATATGAGGAAATTAGAAGAATCATTCGCTTTAATGATAAGCGAACTCATGCAGCGAGGTTTGAAACAGAGAAATTAGCCCCTATCAGTTATATCTGGACCATATTTATCAAAAATTGTACAAAACTTTACAATCCTAGTACTAATGTTACTGTAGATGAGCAGCTTGTACCGTTCAGAGGACGCTGCAAGTTCATACAATACAGCCAAGTACGGAATAAAAATCTTCTGGATGTGTGATTCTGCAAATTAATATGGCATAAATGGCGTAATCTACTGTGGCAAAGAGGTTGGTGCACCAGTACAGAAGGATCTGGGGTCTGAAATAGTCAAAACTCTTGCTGTTCCAATATTCAATTCAGGTAGAAACATTACCATGGACAATTATTTCACAAATGTTGAACTAGGCAATTTTTTGCTTGCAAAAGCTATTACACTTGTTGGTACTATAAAGCAAAACAGACGAGAAATTCCAGAAGCACTGAAACACAATCGTCAGCGAGCATGAGAGTGTCTTTGGATTCAATAACAAAGCGACTTTGGTATCTTACAAGGCGAAGAAGGAGAAATCTGTAATTTTACTCAGTACCATGCATCACGATTGCAGTGTTGACAGCAATGACAAAAAATTGAAACCAGAAATTATCCTGCATTACATTAAAACAAAAGGAGGTGTAGATAAAATGGATGAGATGGTGGGAGAATATTCTTGTAAGAGGCAAACAAAACGATGGCCTGTAGTACTATTTTCAAATATGCTTGATGTAGCAGCCCTAAATTAATTCATTATTTATACAGAAACTCATCCGGAATTTCATGCACAGAGGAAGGACAGGAGACGCATATTCTTGAAGGACCTTTGTCATGAACTTGTAATGCCTCACATGATAGAGCGAAGCGACTTGAAATGCTTGCCAAAGCAAACTAAAGAAGCAATGAAACGGTGTGGCGTACAGTTTCAGATTATTCCAGAGCCAGGAGAAAGAAAACAAAAGTGTTGTTTCATGTGTCCAAGAAACATAGAGAGGAAAACTGAGCGATATTGTTCCACTTGTAAGGAAACTGTTTGCAAAGAACACTCTTCTGAAAAAATAACATGTCAGAATTGTTTGGAAGACTAATATAATAGAAAAGAAAGTTAGAATAAAAATGTAGCTGCAGCTCGTTTGCTATAGATTTCTATGCGTTTTTGTGTGTTTTCATGTCTTTGTGTGAAATTTGGGAAAAAAAAGTTTTGGTGTTTTCTGTGAAAAATTATAATTAAAATTTTGTCCACTATTCATATTTTATTGAGCAATTTTGAAATAAACTTGTGAAAGTTATTTAAGTGTGTTTTTCTACATTATGTGCATGGGGGCCTAAAAGGCCCCAATACGTTAATATGTATATTTTTAACGTCATGCGTTCTAGGGTTAAACTGCAAACGGATAAAGAGAGCCGCTAAATGGAAGACATATCCATTGCCTAGCAGCACAATATTTCTGTACTTCATGAAATGCCCAGGAAATATGAAAACCCTCCTGCCCACACACAGCTAGATACATTTCAGACACCTGTTATATTGAGGGTACATTTTCATCTAAG
The DNA here is from genome assembly GCF_051348905.1 of Ranitomeya variabilis. Lineage (NCBI taxonomy): Eukaryota > Metazoa > Chordata > Amphibia > Anura > Dendrobatidae > Ranitomeya > Ranitomeya variabilis. The sequence continues at coordinate 128,938,441 of NC_135237.1, forward strand.
TAGATTTATAGAAAAATCTAATTAAAGAGCACCAATTGTTCTTTTAGTTGAAATCTTTGATATGTTAATCATCTTTTTATTATTATTATCATTACTTTTGTATGGGTGGATTACATAAAATTATTTATTTTACTTTGTACTGCAACCTTTTTTTAGACATTTTTACATAGGGGATGGGAGTCTATGGGTTGATTTAATAAGATGTTTGCTCCAGAATTCTGAAGTAAACACCTTAATACATCGTGAAAAAATGTGGATTTCTCTGGAATAAGGCATCAGATTGCAAATATCAAAGTATCAATTTATTCAGCTTCCTGTGACCTACATGCCCATATAGATTTCCTTTAACCCCTTCCCGACATGCGCCGTACTAGTACTGCTCTGTGGGAACTGAGTTCCCGCAAACCGCAGAACTAGTACGGCGGCACGATCGTGCGGTCTCACAGTGAGCACCGCGGCGATAGCATGCGGGTGTCAGCTGTATGTGACAGCTGACACCCCGCAGCAATGCCCACGATTGGCGCTAGCGCTGATCGTGGGCATTTAACCCCTCTGATGCCGCTGTTAGTAGTGACAGCGACATAGAGGGGCATCGCGCAGGGACGGGGGCTCCCTGCGCTCTCCCACGGAACACTCCGGTGTTCTGGAAGGAGTCCCCAGATCCAAAATGGCGCGGGGCTCCTTCCGGGTCATTCACTGAGGTGGCTTGCCGATGCCTGCTCAGAGCAGGCGCCGGAAAGCCTCCTTTGCTGATCTGACACAGTGCTATGCAAAGTGTCAGATCAGCGATATGATAAAATATGGTGATGTCCCACCCTGGGACAAAGTTATAAAGTAAAAAAATTTTAAAAAAATTGAATGTATGAAAAAAATAATCCCCAAATAAAGATAAAAAAATAAATAAATATTTTCCAATAAATCCATTTATTTATGTAAATAAAAAAAACAATCAAAGTACACATATTTGGTATCGCTGCGTCCGTAACGACCCGCTCTATAAAACTATCCAACTAGTTAACCCCTTCAGTGAACACCACAAAAAAAATAAAAAATGAGGCTAAAAACAATGCTTTATCATCATACTGCCGAGCAAAAAGTGCAATAAAATGTTATAAAAAAAGGATATAAATAACCATGGTACCACTGAAAACGTCATCTTGGCCCGCAAAAAAAAAAAGCTGCCATACAGTGTCATCAGCAAAAAAATAAAAAAGTTATAGCTCTCAGAATAAAGCGATGGAAAAACAATTATTTTTTATATAAAATAGTTTTTATTGTGTAAAAGTGCCAAAACATAAAAAAGATATAAATGAGGTATCGCTGTAATCGTACTGACCTGACGAATAAAGCTGCTTTATCAATTTTACCACACGTGGAACGGTATAAAGGCCCCCCCTAAAAGAAATTCAGGAATTGCTGGTCTTTGTTCTTTCTGCCTCCCAAAAATCGGTATAAAAAGCGATCAAAAAATGTCATGTGCCCGAAAATGGTACCAATAAAAACGTCAACTCGTCCCGCAAAAAAACAAGACCTCACATGACTGTGGGCCAAAATCTGGATAAATTATAGCTCTCAAAATGTGGTGATGCTAAAAACTATTTTTTGCAATAAAAAGCGTCTCTTAGCGTGTGACAGCTGCCAAACAAAGACCCGCTATAAAAACCCACTATAAATAGTAAATCAAACCCCCCTTTATCACCTCCTTAGTTAGGGAAAAAATGATAAAATTAAAAAAATGTATTTATTTCCATTTTTCCATTAGGGTTAGGGTTGGGGCTAACGTTAGGGTTAGGATTGGGGCTAAAGTTAAAGTTGGGGCTCAAGTTAGGGTTAGGGTTGGGGCTAAAGTTAGGGTTTAGGTTTGGTGCTAAAGATAGGTTTGGGGCTAAAGTTAGGGTTAGGGTTGGGGTTAAAGTTAGAGTTAGGGCTGGGGCTAAAGTTAGGGTTAGGGTTGGGGCTAAAGTTAGGATTAGGGTTGGAGCTAAAGTTAGGATTAGGGTTATTTTTATAATTGGGGTTAGGGGTGTGTCAGGGTTAGGGGTGTGGTTAGGGTTATGGTTAGGGTTGAGATTAGGGCTGGTATTAGGGTTCGGGGTGTGTTGGGGTTAGGGGTGTGGTCATGGTTACGGTTAGGGTTGGGATTAGGGTTAGGGGTGTGTTTGGGTTAGGGGAGTGGTTAGGGTTATGGTTGGGATTAGGCTTAGGGGTGCGTTGGGGTTAGGGTTGGAGTTAGAATTGGGGGGTTTCCACTGTTTAGGCACATCAGGGGCTTTCCAAACGTGACATGGCGTCCGATCTCAATTCCAGCCAATTCTGCGTTGAAAAAGTAAAACAGTCCTCCTTCCTTTCCGAGCTCTCCCGTGCGCCCAAACAGGGGTTTACCCCAACATATGGAGTATCAGCGTACTCAGGATAAATTGGACAACAACTTTTGGTATCCAATTTCTCCTGTTACCCTTGGGAAAATACAAAACCGGGGGCTAAAAAATAATTTTTGTGGAAAAAAAGATGTTTTGTTTTCACGGCTCTGTGTTATAAACTGTAGTGAAACACTTAGGGGTTCAAAGTTCTCACAACACATCTAGATAAGTTCCTTGGGGGTCTAGTTTCCAATATGGGGTCACTTGTGGGGGGTTTCTACTGTTTAGGTACATCAGGGGCTCTGCAAACGCAACGTGACACCCGCAGACCATTTCATCAAAGTCTGCATTCCAACACCGAGCTCTGCCATGCACCTTAACAGTGGCTTACCCCCATATATGGAGTATCAGCGTACTCAGGACAAATTGCATTTGGTGTCCAATTTGTCCTGTTACCCTTGGGAAAATAAAAAATTTTGGGCGAAAGATAATTTTTTGGGAAAAAAATGATTTTTTTATGGCTCTACATTATAAACTTTTGTGAAGCACTTGGAGGTTCAAAGTGCTCACCACACATCTAGATTAGTTCCTTAGGGGGTCTACTTTCCAAAATGATGTCACTTGTGGAGGGTTTCCACTATTCAGGCACATCAGAGGCTCTCCAAACGCAACATGGTGTCCGATCTCAATTCCAGCAAATTTTGCATTGAAAAGTCAAATGGCGCTCCTTCCCTTCCAAGCTCTGCCATGCGCCCAAACAGTGGTTTACCCCCACATATGGGGTATCGGCGTACTCAGGACATATTGTGCAACAACTTTTGTGGTCCAATTTCTTCTATTACCCTTGGTAAAATAAAACAAATTGGATCTGAAATAAAAATTTTGTAAAAAAAAAGTTAAATGTTCAATTTTTTATAAACATTCCAAAAATTCATGTGAAGCACCTGAAGGGTTAATAAACTTCTTGAATGTGGTTTTGAGTACTTTGAGGGGTGCAGTTTTTAGAGTGGTGTCACTTTGGGGCATTTTCTGTCATATAGACCCCTCAAAGTCACTTCAAGTGTGAGGTGGTCCCTAAAAAAAGGTTTTGCAAATTTTGTTGTAAAAATGAGAGAGAGATCGCTGGTCAACTTTTAACCCTTATAACTTCCTAACAAAAAAAATTATGTTTCCAAAATTGTGCTAATGTAAAGCAGACATGTGGGTAATGTTATTTATTAACTATTTTGTATGATATGACCCTATAGTTTAAGGGCATAAAAACTAAAAGTTTAAAAATTGCAACATTTTCAACATTTTCACCAAATTTCAGTTTTTTTTCACAAATAAACGCAAGTCAAATAGAAGAAATGTTACCACTATCATAAAGTACAATATGTCACGAGAAAACAGACTCAGAATCCCCAGGATCCGTTGAAGCGTTTCAGAGTTATGACCTCATAAAGTGACAGTGGTCAGAATTGAAAAAAATGGCCTGGTCTGGAAGTTGAAAACAGGCTTTGGGGTGAAGGGGTTAAAGGCTGCAGCTTTAGTGAGAGTTATGCAGTATATGTGAGCCCAGAGGATTAGGTCACTCAGTTGTCAGTATGTAGAGAAACTACAGCATTTTGAGGGCTGGACTGCAGAGCTTTTAATAAATATTAGTTCAGCTAACTAATTAGTAACCATTTCTTTAATAAGATACACAGGAGAAATTCAGGATAATCATATTGCTTTCATCATTTACACTAAATGACTTTTCCCACAAAAGCTACCGTAGTTATCATCTATCCACATAGGTAGCAACTTGCTGATTGCTGGAGGTTCCACTGTTGGGAACCTCCAGTCTTGGACCTCCACAAATAATAGGGTTCTGTAGTGCCCGTTTGAATAAGTAAGTGGATCGGTAATAACTTTCTTTTGTAGGAAAATCCCTTTAAGAAAATAACCCTCACATAATCACCAAAACAAAAATATGTAAAGGAGGAAAATATAGACTGCAGAGCAGCAGAGACCCTGATTCCAGTAATCTATCACTTACTTTACTGATTGCTGCAATTTTATTTAAAAACTGCTTTATCTGCTGGAGAACTACCAGTTCTCTGATTTCTGAGCTCTGTATAGCCCCGCCCCCAAACCACTGATTGGTAGCTTGCTGTGTACACTGCACATAAGCAGAACATAAGCAAACAGCTGCCAAACAGTGGTGGGGGCGCGGTTTGAACACCTGGCAGCAGGTTTACTAGTGATAATCTCCTGCTGATAAAACAATGATTGTATTAAAAAAAAATACACTAAGCAGCCCAGTAAGTGATACATCGCTTAAATAAGGGTCCCTGTCTCCACATTATGCTGCTCTCAGATTAGATAGCAATATCCTGGTGACAGATTCTCTTTAAGGGTATGTGCACACGTCCGGAATGCATGCAGAAGTTTCCTGAGATAAACCTGAGGTTTTCCGCAGGAATTCTGCATGCGTATTTTTCGCGTTTTTGGGGCTTTTTTGCGCTTTTTTTGCAGATTTTATGCGGATTTTTTGCGTTTTTTTCCGGACACTCCAAATGCCATAATATAGTGGGAAATCCGCATAAAATCCGCAAAATTAATGAACATGATGCTTTTTTTCCCACGATGTGTTTTTTTTGCGAAAAAAAAACGCATCATGTGCACAAAAAATGCGGAATGCATTCTGAATGATAGGATGCATATGCATGCGTTTTTATAGCGTTTTTATTGCGAAAAAACGCGAAAATTCCTGAACGTGTGCACATACCCTAAGAGTCAGTTGTAGGCGTTATAATTCTGAACATTGTTTGTGGGCTCATTGCAGTGAGTTGAAAGTAAATTCCAACATAATTTTAAACTAACGACATGTTTCTTCACTTACCCATCTCCTGTATCTGTAATAAATATGTTCCAGGCTTTGTTAGGTTTCTCAGTTCACTTCTTTTCAATTCCAAACATTACATTGAGTGGTAATCAGTTAGATGAATTATATAATGAGCTTATTACTATGAAATTGAAAAATGTATGTATGTGCTTGCACCGTACTATAGCATTGTATAATGTTCTCTCAGTAGGCATGACAGTAGTAATAGTACACACGTAAGAATTCTATATTCCATTTTATCTCTCTCTTAGAGTTGTTTGTAATGTTGCAGCATTTTTAAACAAGACACTCATCTATATTTTGTTTCCCTTTTTTAAGTACTTTTTTATCTATTCATACAGTTTCTAGCAGAGCATACAAGGCATAGTAAATACTCAATTTGGATTTTAAAGGGGTAGTTTTGCTTTCCGTACAGTCCGAAGTAGTTAATGAGATATAACAATTCAGCACTTGGATAGCTCCCTTACAATTGCAGTAGTTCTCCAGAGCATGTGTCCTGCTTATTGTAAGATACGATGCACAAACGCCACTTGAATTGTGGAATCCGAGACGTGCATTCATTCTCGGAGTTATCTACAAAAACAGGCCACTCGTATAGTATGGCTGAAATAAGTGTTCTTTTATGGTTCAAAGTGTTTAATTTGTCGACTTACAGGAATACAGTGTTTTAATTGATGGGGCAGTATTTTTCTACTGTATACATATCACACCAAGATCTTAATTTATGGCAATCCCAACCATTACCATTTAATTAGAACTCTGACTCATGCTCTGACTCAGATATAAGAGCTCATTAGCAATCTCACTGTTGCATTTCAACACAACTTCCTACCAGATGAGGCAGCACGTGACAACTGTTATAGTAAAGAAGCAACATTTCATATATAAATTCCTAATGAAAGAAGAAGAAATTTGTATAAATGATGGGTTCTTCTAATTATGTCAGTGTTTAACATAATTCTTCCAGTAGACAGAAACCAAACTCCATAGTGAGCCAGGTAGACGCCTCTCCTAATTGATAAGCTAGCACACCTAGTACTTCTTAGGCCACATTCAGTATTTGGTCAGTATTCAACATCACTATTTGTAAGCCCAAATCAGGAGTGGAACAATCATAGGAAAATCTATAATAGAAACACGTCACCCCTTATGCATTTTTTTTCTCACCCACTCCTGGTTTTAGCTTACAAATTCTGACCAAATGCTGAACTTGTGACCGTGGCTTTACTCTCAGCTATTTACTATGCTCAGCTAGAACCCATAATAGTTTATTCATGTATAGGTACATACCTTTAAGCATGCGTACCAAAGTAGAATCTGTGCTTTCCGTAACTTTCAAAAGAGGCATATCACACTGTCAACCAGATCTGTACTAGAACAGTCCCAGCAAAATACCCCAAGATGGTGAACATTACAGAGTCTCACTCTTCCACTGACTCACTGGGATAATGGCAGCTGTTACTTCAGAGCCCCAGGGTCGACTACCTCAACTGTGACACACACACACACACAGAGAGGAGGTAACGACAAGCTTAGGAAGATGACAATCCATTGAGGTACAAGGCCAGTTGACCCGAGGGTCACAACCTGGCTTCTCTGAACATCTCCATGGAGCCAGGTGACTGGCGGACTCCAATCCTGGCTTTCTCCAAATGTATCCATGGTTCAGCGATGGTCAATGGAGCAGATCTGTATTCTACCAACTGGGGCAAAGGTCCCCAAGGTTGTTTCATGTAGAATGATAGATTCGTATCCCTCGTGATGCAGCCGTGATGTATTGGCGGCAGTCCTGTAGAGTCCCCTGGATGTGTGAATGTCTTGGCTGAATCTCTGACTCTCCATCTCAGTCTCTCGGTCTCCCTATACAGAGGCATGTAACCTATTCTTATACTTAACAAGCGCCCTTCTTACAGTATTTACATAAAGGTTAGGAATGGAGATGAGCACAATATGTTATATGAAATATTAGCTTACAAGTCAATATTACAGGCTTACACAAAAAAAAGTCTGTTTTCTTGACCAACGAGAAAGAAATGCCTAAATTCAAAAGTCAACATATAGACCTATTCTTCTTGGTTTGCTAAAAATAGTAGTCTGGTTAATTAAGATACAATGCTGTGTCTCCAGAAAGGAATATTCCCATCTTCAAAGATGGAAATTATTGGACAGTGCTTGTAAAAACAAGCACTTTTGAAATTCACTGTATATTACATTTTCAGTTGTTTTTAAGATATTAAAGGGGTTGGTCATCTCTGGGGATCATTTTTATTTATTTAAAGAGAACCTGTCATCAGGATTTTATACCCCAAGATAATGGCACATATTTAAAGGTACCTTAATGCTTAGTACCGTATTTACTCGAGTATAAGCCGACCCGAGTATAAGCCGACCCCCCTAATTTTGCCACAAAAAACTGGGAAAACTTATTGACTCGAGTATAAGCCTAGGGTGGAAAATGCAGCAGGTACCGGTGAATTTCAAAATTAAAAATAGATGCACCATACCGTTCATTATGGCCCCATAGATGCTCCACATAAAGCTGTGCCATATATACAATGCTCTGCACCGTTGCCCCATAGCTGTGCCATATAGTGCTCTGCACCGTTGCCCCATAGCTGTGCCACATATATAATGCTCTGCACCGTTGCCCCATAGCTGTGCTATATAGTGCTCTGCACCGTTGCCCCTTAGCTGTGCCATATAGTGCTCTGCACCATTGCCCCATAGCTGTGCCATACAGTGCTCTGCACCATTGCCCCATAGCTGTGCCATATAGTGCTCTGCACCGTTGCCCCATAGCTGTGCCATATAGTGCTCTGCACCGTTGCCCCATAGCTGTGCCATATAGTGCTCTGCACCGTTGCCCCATAGCTGTGCCATATAGTGCTCTGCACCGTTGCCCCATAGCTGTGCCATATAGTGCTCTGCACCGTTGCCCCATAGCTGTGCCATATAGTGCTCTGCACCGTTGCCCCATAGCTGTGCCATATAGTGCTCTGCACCATTGCCCCATAGCTGTGCCATATAGTGCTCTGCACCATTGCC